>NC_064433.1:157217787-157526413 GCF_023343835.1 Lagopus muta
ATCATGTTAGATGAGTGGAGGAAAGCACATTTTAGGTACTTGCAATGTCTCTCCTCATAGAAAAATATATATAAGCATTGTACCATTGCAGCATTTGTTTTCAATTCAAATTGCACTTTTCAACAAGTAGTTCACCTGACATATATTTCAACTGAAATAGATTAACACTGTAAAGCAAATTGATTTTTACTTGCTAAACATATGCCACAAATATTCACACTTTCAAATGATGGGATTTTCAGTGGATTTCTATAATGAATATTGATTATTGCTAGTAGAAGTCAGAAAAAAATACTTTAGAAATGTTTCATACTTGGCAGTCTGAATTGCTAGATCTTCTACTGTTATATTTTTATCTAGAAGTTTATGATTATTATTAGCTGAATACTGCTGAATATGCTGGTGGCATAATGGTTTACACCTCCTTTGCAAAACACTCCTTCTCAAAGTCTTATATCAATCTACAGGGAAATCAAAGTCTACAATGAAAGCTGATAGTGAGATAAAAAACACTTAGAAATAGATATTTGTGTTGGAGTGTTGTTACTCGACACTACGGGGACAAATACGTTCTTTTGGGGACACTGGGCACAGTGATGATAGCACTATATTGTATGGAATCATAGAATCATAGAAGTGCCTAAGTTGAAAAGGACCATAATGGTCATCTAGTTTCAATTTGCCTGCCATGTGCAGGGTCACCAACCACTAGACCAGGCTGTTATGGTCTTGGTAGATTGTACTTACAATCTTTTTTTAACATAATTTTTAGGTCACTGTAACAAAGGTTTTTATAATTAGAGTAGGATGGTATTTTCATAATGGCAATATATTTAACAAAATTTTAACAGTAATGTAGCACAAAATTTTTAGTACAGTTTAGCTTATTGCTTCTAATCACATTGGACTTTCTGCAAATCAAGTCAAATCTAAATACTTGTATAAGTATCATATAATAATCAGTCTAAACTTGAGATATATAAAGGAATACAAATCAATTACTTAGATCTCACAGGAGGCAAACAACAGTTGCGGTGTCTCATACCACCAAGGAATCACAGATTTTTCCATTCAGCAGCAGTTCCTCTACAAACATCATTTAAGATTTGTAGAGGTTTGATTTTATAGACAGGGCTCCATGTGATGTAATGTTTCATTGTTTCATGATGGGATCATCACAGGAACCTGGATGGCTGGATGCCTTGGATCTTCAAGGCCAGTAAAGAGGAAAGAAGGCAGCCTGGTGTCCAGGAATGTTGAGAGTGATATAGAAGAGAGGAAGTTTACCTAATGTGTAGTACTTCCGCTGCCTGATGAGGAGGAGAAAGGGGACTGATAAGAGACCAGCCAGCTTGGCCACAGAGAATGGCTTTTTACCTTATAAAATAGCATGATCTTCGTTAAATATATTTTCCAAGAATCAGAAGCAGGAAGTACTAGTCACATGTGTTCATTTCTTTGACTCATTCACATCTCATTCTTTCTACTGTTTTACTCTGCAGTCTTCATGATCTATTTGTTGACAAAATATATAAAAACCTATACTTTCCTGAGGGTTTGATCATCTTGCTAGTTCTTGATTGTTCTGCTATTGAATGTTGAGATCTATAAGGTGAAATTTATTGGATGATACAATCAGCCTTGTCAAATCCTGTCAGTTTTGAAGACAGAAAACAACACTGCAGATTTGAATAGATTTCAACTCAAATAGAATTTTAGTAGATAAGTGAGTGCATCAAAGAAAGTGAGAGAGTCACAGCTGAATCAAACCAAAACAATGAAAAGATTGAATAAAATTAGGTCGTAATTTTATACATTTTTTTATGATTGCTTGTTTTCTGAGTAAGTTTCTTTGGCCTTTGTGAAAGGAACGTTCTTTTTTATGCTTCTCTTCACTTTCTGTTGAAAGGATACTGCATGAGAAGAAAAAAAGCAGAAAACACCAACAAAAGCTTTATTAATTTAATATCAGGACAATAATATTCATATTACAAATAACAATATCAGCAGAGAACATTAGGCAGGGCTGTACTGACAACAGTGGTCAAAAAGTAGAATCACAAACTAAAATACCAGCACATAGAAAAACTCGCAGTTCAAAAATTGTGTTTCTAGGAAGCAACAATAAAACAAAAACAAAAACAAAAAAAACGAGAGAGAGGTTTCATAGTTCCGGTTAGCAACATGACGATGAGTGATTGTACATACTTATATTAAGAATATACTTCAAAATCTTAGTTAGATCTGATGTTGAAAGCTTAACTTCTTTTGAGTTTCCAAATGACACAAATTATCTCATGTGGGAATTCTGAGCAAAAATTGTAAGAGTAGAGTTGTTTACAAGCAAGCATATTTTAATGTCCAAAAATGAGCTAGAAGAGTATATTAAAGACTCTTCACCTTTTATGTAGAATTAATTTCACATTAGACTTTCATTCAACACATAATTTGTATTCATAATTTCATATTTTTTTCAGTGTGTTGTCAAAATCAGCGGTCTAAGAGGTTCAAATTATAAAAGATCTGTATGAAAGAAAAAGGTTGCAATGAGCTTCTTATAAGTAATAAATCATTGGAAAACACAGCCCAATTTTGCCATTTATTGTTAATGGATTTTTCAATATTTAGAGTTCTATAAATATTATTTTTACCTGTTCTGTGGGCAATAAAGGAACAATTGCAGCATATAAATTGCTTCCCTTAAGTACACAAAAATTTCTATACAAGATTAGTCATCAATATCACATGGTACTGTTTCTATTTCTTGTGTACTTGACTGAAAAGAGAACAGCAGAGGATAGCAAAGACCAAGTAATAAATACATAGGTCAATATGTAAATATCTTTCTTTAAGTGAAGAAGTATCTACGTTAAAAAAAAAAAAGGTATTCCCCCAAGCATCCTTACAAGCAAGAACTTGCTTCTGTAAATATTTACCATTTGAAAGCAAAAGCAGTTTAATTGCAAGTAACACAGAATAGAGTTCTTAGAGTTCATCCAGTTAGAATTTAAAAAGACACATATAAATATTATTTCAATATAATTCTCCATATCTATTTACATATTTTCCCTTATACTTTTTAAATGCAGAGAAAATAAAACACACAGTTTTAAAACCAAACTTTACATTATAATTTTTATTTTTGTCTGACTGAGTTTATGAAATCACAGATAATGCTTTCTGTTAGGGATTCTTGCTTGGCTTTGTTTGTTTGTTTTTTTTCTTCATTTATTATTTTTATGTTTTTAATACCCATAGTAAATACATCATATCTTTGTGTTATCATTATATTCCCTGTTGTCTTATACTGTATTTAAAGTAATTAAGTATCCAATTTTTTGCTAAAGATCAGAAAAAAAGACTGTCATATAATCCATAAGAAAGTAATTTCCTGAATTCATTGGCCTTGCAGTTGATATCATAATGTAGCACAATTATTAGGCATTCAAATTAGCAATGTGTCTCAACATGGATAACAGTTAAATCTCAAAGGTTTGTTGCCTGACAATGACATAACACTGTAACTAAAAAAGTAAATGTACTTCATACTTAGGGATGACCTTTGTCACAGCTGCCTATCATATGTCTTGATGATTTTATACTCTTATTTTATTTTTTTTCATGGAAAAGTTCAGTTTTTCAGCACGTCTGATGCTTCTGCCATAGAGGTTTCTGCCATCTGCAATCCAGGTTCATCAGTCTGAGGAAAATGTCCAAACACTGGAAAAATGAAAAATAAAAAATACATTCTTTAAAAGCTTTGTCATTTAGAAGCAATGCAAAATACGAGGAGAGTTTCATAATGCTCATTCTTTTACTTGTGTATTTGATTAATAGTAGAATTCATCTAATCTGATTTTAACTGCCTTCAGGTTGAATATCTAATCTATCTATTCAGAGTTTGAACAGTTAAGAGAGAAGAACAGGCACCTCCAACTATCTCAGAATGCAACCAGATATGAGGTGAATGAATGTCCATGTAGATGTGTCACTCCCTTTCTGTACTGGTGACAGAGACCAGCAGTGTCTCTCTCTGACTTCAGGAAAAAATGTAACTCCAGGACAAGCTTTTAAACAAGCTCACCTTTGGGAAAATAATTCAATTTTACATTATCTATGCCCACAGAATCAGAGCTTTTCAGGATATGTTCACGTGCTTCTGTGTCTTTGAAATTACATATACACTTGTGCAGATACTGAATAAAAGTGGTGGGATCACAGTTCAGTGTTAATAGTGCACCATGAAAACAGGGGAGATTTTTTAATGAATAGTTAAAAATATACTTTTATACTGATTAACTTAACCAGTATTTACATCTGTCAGGACAGATTCCATAGCCCTAGGCTAAAGATAATACAAACAAGCAAACAAACAAACAAAAAAAGGGAGAAGCCTAAGGAGGTTTTTTTTTGATGAAGGACTGGAAGATTTGATTCACTGGGATCTGATCATTGTTTGAAATGGTTTGGGGAAATGAATTGTGCTAATTTAAATAAAACCGGTTTACCCATTATTATTTATAGATTGGTTGACAATTCCAGCAAATCTGGATTGTACTAAAGTAACAAGTTGCGTACCACATGAACTGAATACAAGACAGTTGGTAACTGGAACAGCAAGACTAGAATGTTTCTTTTTGTAAAGGAACATAAGTTCTGACAAAATTTGAGTGAGTTTTTCTTTTAATTGAGGTAAGAACTACAGTTTCATGTACACAAGTTACTTTGTTCTTTTAATATACTATTTTCCCCTCAAACATATAAACTTCTCTAAAATAAGCAGTAATTTTCCGGGTTTATAACATTCATTATCCCTTCTGCTTATCTTGTGTACCAGACTTGTTCTTTTTAAAAGGACATTTTTCTTCTTGATATTCCTGTTTACTTCTCACACAGTGCTTTTAAAGAGAAAATGTCACATTGTGATGTCTCCAGGTAACCTCCATGTAATGGTTTTTACCACATCTTTAGTTTACTAAAGGGCTTTTCAGCAGAAAATCCACTTCAAAGTACTGCCAAGTCTGGAAATGAAACAAAAGTTCCGTAGTAAAGAAAAATCAATGATATTTCAAATAAACTAAGATTAAATCTAATTAAGCCAGTTTTAACAGAGAATTTTAAAGCCAAACAGTGACTTAACTTGCCTGGTAGTAAAGCATAGGTACACCAAATCAGATGAATATAAAGCCAGCAATAAATGGTTGTATCCTTTCCAGTCAGATATTAAAAATAAATAAAAAGAGATTGAGTTGCTTTCTGACATCTTTATTCATGATTACCAGTTACTTATTTCGCAGGACATCTTTCTGATTTCAGTGTGATGAGAGTTACTAGAATTAAAATAAGCCTAGTGGCAGTAATTGGCTTTTTCCATCAATCAGATATATCAATTTGATTAACTGTCAAGCACTGAAAATCAATAAATATTTTTAACATCTCAATTAAATGTTAAAATGTTTAAATTAAAATTCAGTAAGTTGTTTCAAAACATGCAGGCCTTAACTGCCTTAACTACTTTATTTTGCATAAAATACAAGCTTTTAATTCTTTAAAATAGTATGACTCACTAAGGACTATATCCATTCATCAGTCCCAGCATGGGGAAAGGTTTATAGCATATAGTCAGCAGCAGGAAGAGAACTATTTGACTTAAAGTTGCACATTCATTCCTATTTGGCATTTATAAACTGACTCTTGTTCTGTGCTCTCTAAATCTCATCTAAAATGCCAAGCTAGTAATTAGCCATTCGTTTATCTTTCATCCAAGTGTACTGTCTAGTGAAGAGCTTGAAACATTAGACAACGTGCTGACATTCTGTACATATGCACAGTCTTTGTCTTAGTTGCCAGATAGGTCTGGCTAATTCTGCACAACCATACTACATCCATATCATAAATTCAGTGATAAAATAAAAGTAATCATTATAGCTGAAAGGCAAAAACGTTTTGTCTAAGCTACCTCCAACACTATTAGCAGATAACTACATAACAAAGTATTAAGTTCCAACTGTCTTATGGTAGTTTACAGTTTACTATCTAAGTAGTCTGATTTTTTAAATGATCATAATCAGAGTTCAATTGGAGGGAGAAAAATGAGATAAGACCACATTTCAGTTGCATTTACTTACTACTACAGCGTTACTATTGAATTTACTGGCCTTCCTAGATGTTATTAAACAACAAAACTAATCCAGACACCTATATTCATATAAATGTTTAATAAGGAAGGCAAGATTTACCTCACTTATCTTTAACAGCATAAAGGATATGCATCTGATTTTGAGCTAGTCATCCACTATAGGCTTGGTACTCTCCTTTGACAGTGAAGAAAGAGGGCTTAACATCTAATTTTCATTTAACATAAGGTAGGTAAGAAGAATATTGTTCTTCCTTCTGCAATATGTTCATTGCTCACTTTGAAAAGATAAAAAAAAAATTCATCTTCTACTGATTTCTGCCAATTTAGAGAGCTTTTACCTCCAGTTCACTGGAAGCCCTCATCTTCAGTCACCTCTCAAAGAGCTGCTTTAGATTCTCTTCTTAGTGTATTACAAGTCTAGTATAAACACAAGATCTTTGTGGTATATACATTTTTATTTATCAGGTAGTTATTGATTTCTATAATATAAACTATTAATTTCATTTCCAACTCATTCATATTCATTTATCTATATAAGTATTCATTTGCAATTTCGCTTAATCTGGTTACTGCCTTAAAATAACAGAATATTTGTGTGTTTACTATCAGGATGTATGGTTTCTCCCTTCCTGTACTCTTAATAGTTTCAATCCTCACAAATTCCTGTATGTTGTTATTGACTCTCATGCTTCTTTTTTGATGATTTGCCTTGGAATTAGTAGTTTCTTCAGGAGAAAAAAAAAAAAATTATAAAACTTTTGCCAAAAATACTGCAAAATGTCAGTTATTTTCCCTAAACTTCTGCTCACTGGTGGCTTTTTTCAGTTCAATTTTCCAGTGCAGACCATCTTCACAACAGCTGCACTAATAGCCAATACTCCATGCCAGGTCTTATTTTCTGATCCATAGAACACATTAAATCACTTTTACTCACTAGTTTGCCAATTATGTTTTTCCACTGGATGAGTTTTCTCCATCAATTAAAATTATTGGTGATCATCTAAAGTCATTTTCCTAGTTCATTGCCACAATTTCTGTGCTACTATTAAAGCTGGCACATTATGCCTTTACCAGCTGCCCTTAATCTGTCTGTTGATCTAAAAAGACCAAGCTGATGTCTAAGTTACAATATAGGATCTCAGAAACAACTATTAACAATTTGAGATCTACTTAGAACTTACCTTGTTTGTTCTTTTTGCTTCTTCTGCTTACACAGCTTTTGCATTCCCACACACTGGATCCTGCCCAGATTCTGTCACATAAATTAGATGGATCTCTTATTCCTTCTTGATTTTCACTGGCAGGTTTACTGTGTAATAAAGAGACAAATCTAAAACTTCGACCATATAAATCTTACCTAGATATTTCATGGTAAGCATTACAATAAACAACCCAAAAATCACTATTTCCCCTCATTTTTCTTTTTAATGAAGCCAGTCATCAAAATAAGTAAAGATTGAGGCATAATCATAATGCTACTTCAGTAAATCTGAGAAATATGTGACTAACAATAGATCTCTATTAATGAATCATAGAATTTTAATACATGGAAAGTGTTGTTCCATCTACATTCATGGGCATAATTCTGATGTCATTGCTTTAGTTTGTTTGTTTTCCCCGATGCACTTTCAGTGTTTCTATTTTTACTTTTTTTTTTAAAAACCTTTTTTTAGAGACTGCTGTACTTACTTTCTTGACTCCTCAGGAATATGCTAAATCATGCTCAGTGCTGGAATTCAGAGGAAATATGAGAGAAGAAAAACATCACTAAGCTGTTTAGCACTGAAAAATAAATCAGTGACCTTCATTATCCACTGCATCTGAAATTCATGAAAATATTCAAGAGTAAAAATCAAATGAGAGTTAAACACTAACCTGATCCAAACTGCTTTAAATGAATAAACAGTGGCCACATCAACATCACAGGGCAGGTGTACTCTGCAGTCTTGGATCCACAAGTATGGTATTTCAAAGCATCCAAGACACATACCAGAAAGAAACATGGATATACACTACATCTCTGCACATTAAGGCTTCCTTTGGAAGGATATTGGAACACAGATGAAGAACTACAATGCATTCCAGATGATTTGAAAAGCAGGTGCAAAACGGTATATTTGCTCAGCAATACTAACAGCCTTTCTGACTCAAAGCATCTTTCTCTTACCATTCCTGAACTCCTAATCATTCCAAAATCAAAGACAGCTGATTCTGTGGTTAACCAAGACCTTTGATTTAGCAAAATTTCTGCATGCTTATATATGTAATTACAATGGTTCATTGTCATATTCTCATATGCGGAAATAAAATTTTGTTACCATTTAAATAAAAGTTCTTCTCACATGATGTGCAATATCTTCTCTAGTAAGTTTTCTTTACTGATGTCTCAGTAGGTTGCACAGGCATTGAACAGAAGACCATATGAGCACTAAAACCCAAGCAATATAACAGTTAAAATATTAGATGTCGCTGTGGTAACGAAATTCCCAATTGAATTACACTGCCTTTTCATTTATACTGAATGAGATCTAGAATTCACAGCAGCAACCTAGTGGTATAAATACCCTGAAGACAATGGGAAGGGCACAAGAAGGGATTTATCAGGCCTCCCTGATGCCAACTTTCACAGAATTATTTTTGCCTCCCATAGGATCCTTCAGGAGCTTTGATACTTTGGCGTTTTTAGAAATAGGCAAATGGATCACAAATACAGTTCAGGATATGTCTATATGTTTGTGTTCTTCTCTTTGTCATATTTGTATATTATAGCATTAGCATTTGTTCAATTAAATATTTCGTGACTTCATGTTTATTGTTAGTTTTTAGAATCTTAGGTTGTTTCTCCCTTCAATTCCTTCATCTTTGTGTAAAATATAGTACAAATTATGTAAAGATAGGTATAAGTCTCACTTTCAGTTTTCAACATAAAAATAGGATCTAATTTTTCAATGGTGATAGAAATCAGCCCAAGATTTTCAATAATCATAAAGGCGTACAGAAAGAACTGCAAGATTTTCACACCATAGAAAACTATTGTGTATATCTGAGATATTCTAAGAATACTATCTTCTCATGCTGCAAATTCCAAAACACAAGCATCAGCAGTTTTCTATTTCTGTTTCCTGTAAAAATATGAAATTTAACTAGTTCGTAATATAGACCTTTTTTTTTTTTTTTTTTTTTTTTTTTAAATGAAGACTGGATTTGAGATGGTGTCTTAGAATATGTTCCTCGGGAGTCTCAGGGGGTCTCTCTTGGAACCTGTGCTCTTCAGAACCTTTATCAATTACCTAGAAAGTGGGATTGAGTGTTCCCTCAGTGAGTTTTCTGATGACACCAAGCTGAGCAGCTGATATGACAGAAGGAAGGGATGACACGCAAAGAAGTCTAGACAAGCTTGAAAAGGGGACCCATGAGATCATAATGAGTTTCAACAAGGCCAAGTACAAGGTGTTTCATTTTGGTTGGGGCAGTCTCAGATGCAAGAACAGACTAGAAGAAAAACTCACTGAAAACAGCTCTGCAAGGAAGGATTGGATATCCTGGTGAATGAAAAGCTGAACATCAGCCAGCACTGTGTGCTCGTGGCCCACAAGGTCAAATGTACTCTGGGCTGCATCAAAAGAGGGGCAGCCAGAAGGGCAAGAGAGGTGATTGTCTCCCTCTACTCTGCCCTCATGAGACCCATCTGGAGTACATCTAGATCTGGGACCCCCAGCACAACAAAGATGTGGAGCTTTTGGAACAGGTCCAAAGGAGGTCCATGAAGATGAACAGAATGTTAGAACACTTATCCTACAAAGAACGATTGAGAGAGCTGGTCTTGTTCAGCCTGGAGAAGAGAAAGATATCATAACAGCCTTCCAATACTAAGAAGGGAACAGGAACAGGAAGGTGGCAAACTTTTTACACAAATAGAGAGTGATAGGACTCTTTAAACTAAAAGATGGGAGATTCAGATTAGATGTTAAAAAGAATTTTTTTTTACTCAGAGGGTTGTGAGGGACTGGAACAGGTTGCCCAAAAAAGCTGTTTGATCCCTGGAGGTGTACAAGGCCAAGCTGGATGGGGCCCTAGGCAGTCTGATCCAGCAGGTGATCTTTAAGGTTCCATAATAACCTAAGTTATTCTGTGATTCTATCATATGATTATTTTAACACATTAAGCACTTTCTAGCTTCAATCCTCTTTGCTTATAATTAGAATCAAAGTCATTGTAAAAAGTTCCTTGTTTCTTTGAAAGCTTTATTTGACTTTATTTCCTTGTTTGTTGCTTATATTTTCTGGTTCAAGTGTCTTATTATTTTGCTGTTGTTATTTTTGTTGTGTTCATTTTTTATCCCCAAATTAATAGCTTAAGAAAAATTAAGATGAAGAAGAGAATATGGCATTGGAATTCAGTTTTTGATTTTTCATTAATGCATTAATAATTTTTCACTGAAAACATTTGTAAGAAATTATTATAGTTTACATTATATTTTCTATATTGTTCTTCTAACAAATTAAATTTGATTATTACTCCCGATTCCGATTTCTATATGCTTCATTAAGTGGATTTCAATGCATGCAAATATCTGCCTATAGCTCCTTTATGCATCATGAAACTAATATCCCATCATGAATATTAATTTAATTGAACTTACTTCAAAGTGGATGCTGAGCTGTCATTCCAAGCAAAGTTTCACTAATTCTTGCATAAATCTGCAAGCTCATAAACCTCTTCAGTAAATTATTTTGATGGGTTTAATCATTACAAGAGAACTCTTTGTATTAAACATTTATTCTTGTTCAAACATAAGTTGTCCTGGTGGGGAAAAAAAAAAAAAAAAAGCTATTATGCTCTTTAGTTTGGTGCTACCAGGAAAAGGAGCATTATGTAAGGTCAGTGTGTTTATCAGGTATTGAACTAGTTGGATGAAGAAAAGGTTTGCACTATGAAATTAAAAATAAAAAGCGATAAAAAGAAATGAACATATATTAGACTCATTTAGAAGATATTGACAGAAGCATGATTTCTTCACTGAAATTCACATTTCTAACAGTAAGACTCAGAAACTCCTTGGAAAGATTTTGCATGATTTTGTCCCATAAAGTTTCAGGTCTTCTGTCCAGACATTTTCAGACTGACTGGCTTTATCATGAAAGTGCAACTGACTGATAATGCCAGCTATTCATGAGTCTCAGAAAGGCCAACAGGAGACAACTGGAATACAGATTTGTAATTGCTCTTCTTGAGAGACAAATTAAAATAATGGATCTGTAAATAATGGAGTGCAACTGAATATGAATGAGAAAGTAACACCAAAGGACTTCAGACAAGTTTCCTCAGTAAGATCAGAAATGGCCTTGTATCTAACACATTCACATGAGGATCCATTTCCAATTTTTACAGACTAAATCAAATCTCTTAAGCAACATGTCTGTCTTATCAGCTTTTCAGCTGTAACAACCATGAAATGTCACTTCTGTAAGGCATCTGTAACTAGAAAATTTTCGAAGTCCAGTGCTATTGCCAAAAATTGATAAAATTCTAAGAGTGAATTAATTCTCAGTCAATAAGAAAGAATTTCTAGGAACACATAGGCTTCATTGATGAAACTCAATGTTGAAATTTAAGGTTCCCACTTTAAACTGTAGTACTTTGCACAGCATCCAGATGAGAGCATGACCTGAGACAGTGGAAGTGTAAAGATACTGTCTCAATGAATAACCTTATTGTGCATAAAGTGATCCTCTCGCAACTAGGTCAGCATTCAATAATATTAATAAACCTGGGGAGCTGTTTGTGTTTGTCCCAAAAGAAATATGAAACAGATAATTTGGAAGGAGTAGCTAGAGAAAGAGGAAACAAACCAGAAAATTGCATTAGTATCATAATCACATAAAATTCAGTCTAGCATTTTCTAGGTTTCAGTACTGTTGGAAATATCCAAATAATTTTTGTCAGGATGGTATCTGTGATAAAAGCAGATTTTATTCGCGATTGTAATGGCGGGTGTCCCGCAAGCAGGAACGCACCTATGGACACAACATGACAGCCTTTATACCCTGTTTTCTCCACCTTGCCTCCCCCCTTCCCCTGTTTCCCCACTGGCTGGGTACTCCAGGTTCACAATCTTATCAGAAGGTTTACATTTGTTATTTACTTGTTAATTTATTTGTTATCTGGTGTCAGTCAGCAGCCATCCTGTTGTTTCCAAGATGTCTCGGTGCTCTCCTTGTCTGTTGATATGATGATTTTCTTTAAAGTCTTTGTTAAACAAAAAGCACTGGGGGGGGGGGGGGGGAGGGGGGAGGGAATGATGCCAGGCGTTTCGATGTCTCTTCAGGCGCTTCCTCGGGCATGCCATGCCTTGTTCTCTGGTTTGATCTCGTGCAGGATATTCTTGCAGTATGTATGTCAAAATATACATATATATACAAATGTACAGAGTGTGTGTTCCTGGGAAGGTTCGTGTAGAGGATAAGTGATGTAAACTATCAGAGATCTTCCCCAAGTTAAGTAGAAGGACTCCCAAAAAGAACCGGATGATACTGGAGATCATGAAATAAAAAAAAAAATATTATCCAATTCTAATGCAGAAACAACATTTGATTCCCACAATACTGAAGCTATATGTAAGTGCAACTTTCATGATAACTGGAATAGAACCTTGATGTCAAGGCAAGATGAACAGGATTTCCAATACCTCCTACGAAATATTAGAAATAAGTTGTTTATCCACAGTTCATCTGCTATACAAGTCAGCCCTTACAGGGCTTGAATCCGTGATCTAATGGGGCATATAAACCAAAGTTATTAATGGTATAACTGAAGTAAGTACAAACAAATTAAGGAATTTAGGGGGCGGGGGGGGGGGAGGGGGAAGAGGAGGGCAGGAGGGGGAAGGAACAAAACAAACAACAAACAACAAATAAATAAATAACATCCTTCAAATCCACACTTCTCCAACTTAGAAGAATGTGGTGAAGGACCATGCCAAAGGTTTTGCAGAAGTCCAGATAGATGACATTGTCAACCTTCCCCTGTCCATTGATGCCATCACTCCACCATAGAAGGTCACCATATTAGTCAGGCATGATCTGCCCTTAGTGAAGCCATGCTGGCTGTCTCGAATCACCTCTTTATCCTATAAGTGCCTCAACATAGCTTCTAGGAGGATCTGCTTCATGATCTTTCCAGACACAGAGGTGAGGCTCAGCAGCATGTAGTTCCCTGGGTCATCCTTTCTTCCATTTTTTTTCTTAAAAATTGGAGTAATGTTTCCCTTTTTTCAGTCATCAGGGACTTCACCGGACAAACATGGTTTTACAAATATGATGGAAAGTGGCTTGGCAACCACATCAGCCATCTCTCTCAAAACCCTGGGATGGATACCATTTGGCCCTGTGGACTTATATATACATTCAGTTTCATGAAAAGGTCTTGGACTTGTTCCACTGTTACAGTGGGATGAAATCCGCTCCTCTCACCCACACCTAGAGCTTCAAGGTACTAGCAGACATGGGGAGGAGACTGAACACCAGTCTCTTCTGCTTGATCGCTCAGGTTAGCCACTTCAGAGCTCTTCCAGCTAGAACCGCAAAGACTGACCACAAGCTACAGGGGGCTTTGGTTAGTTCCCTCATTCAGGGACCCCCAGGACAACAGAGCAGCCGGGCAGCTCTCAGCCGGGCAGTTCTCACAACAGCAGCTAACACGAAGGGGGCATTGCCAGGGCAACAGCTCTGCAACCACCCCCCCCTCGACTAGGAAAAGCCTCCGTAGCCTCCGTAGCATCGCGTTGTTGCCCAACGGAGACAGAGGAGTCGGGGTGTGAGAATCATCTGGGCTGTTTTAACGAGGAGAAACTAAGCCACCCATACACGGGACCACGCAGCAAGGACGGTTTTTTTCACTGTCAAGTGAGGGATAAGTGCGTGGGCTCCTGTTAATGGCCCGGCAACGGGGTAAGGGCAGAGCCAGCACTACCGGCAGCAAGGTGGGGCTGATCAGTCACACCCCATTAAGGCTATTTAGTAGTGTTAATGTGCCCGCTGGTTTGCAGTGGGTGCACCCCCCTGGAAGGTTACTGCCACAAAAACTGTGGAGACCCAGACAGAAGTCTCACTCAGAAGGCTGCAGCCAAGAAGAATGTGGAGACTCAGACTGAGGCCCCAACACAAGATGCTAGTATGCATGTCACTGGCTGTCATGACAGCCAGAGCCTGGCCTTTGCAGTGCCAGGCGATGGAAGCGGCACTTGTGTAAGATGTGACCAGCTAAACGACTTACTTAGCCTTGTGGTCGACCTGAAGGAGGAGGTGGAGAGGCTGAAGACCATAAAGGAGCATCCAGACTGGGTGGGGCCCTGTGCAGCCTGGTCTAGTATTAAACGGGGAGTTTGTTGGCCCTGCATGTGGCAGGGGGGTTGGAGCTTTATGATCCTTGAGGTCCCTTCCAACCCTGGGCATTCTGTGATTCTGTGAACGCCAGTGAAGACTGAGGTAAAATGCTTATTGAGAACCTCAGCTTTTTCCATGTCTTAGGAAGCCAATTCTATGTCCTTATTATCAGAGAGGGAGCACTCTCCTTGATCTGTGTTCTCCTGCTTATGTAGCCGAAGAAACCTTTCTTGTTATTTTTAATATTCTATGGAATCACACAGTCTCTGTGCCTCCTCCTTGAGCTCCACCACCATGCTGATCAGCTCGTCCACCTGCCTCCATCTCACACAGGTGGAATCCCTGCCACCCCACCCTGGCAGCAGCAGGCTCACGCACTCCCTGCAGCTGGAGACCTGAACAGACAAATTTCTGGGCAGGCCTTCCATCTGGCTCGCCACAGTCTTCCTGGGGCAAGTCTGCTATGTGGTGGAGACCATGTTTAAACTTGAGTTCTCAGAGGCTGCCAATCGGATAGCTGGTCTCCTGAGCATAAAGGAAGCACGTACGTGCTGCTTGACCGTCTTCTCTTACTCACTGCTGCAGTATGGTATGGGCAGTGCAGGCCCATGCACTGATTTCCTCTCCCTGTTCTCAGTGGGCAGTGACGCTGCTTGCATGGTGAGCTCTGTGGGTGGAAGCTAACTCACTGGCACAGGCACAACAGTTTTGCTGACCTCAAAAAAGCTCTATAAAAGATTTTTTTTTGTGGCCTTTTCCACTTCAGATCCCTTGTCCAGTGCAGTCTTACCTGTTTTGAGCTGATCTCCACTGAGGCCTCACCAGCTCAGAATAGAGGGGTAGGATCATTTCCTTTGTCCTGCTGGCCACGCTTCTTTTGATGCAGCCCAGGAGACGGTTGGCTTTCTGGGCCATGCAAGGGCACATGGCTGGGTCATGCCCAGGTTCTCATCCACCAGTACCTCCTGGTCACTTTCAGCAGGGCTACACTCAATCTTTTTTTCATCCCCCAGCTTGCATTGGTAGTGAGAGTTGCCTCAACCGAGGTGCAAGATCTTGCATTTGGATTTGTTGAACCTGGTGAGATTTTCCTGAGCCCACTGCTTAAGCCTGTCTAGGTTCCTCTGGATAGCATCCTGTCCCTCTGGTGTGTTGACTGCATTGCACAGCTTGGTGTCATCAGCAAAGTTGCTGACGGTGCACTCAACCCCATTGTCAGTGTTACTGGTTTGAAGATATTAAAGAATATCAGTTCCAGAACCGACCCTTACTGGATACCATTCATCACTGATCTTCATCCAGACATCAAGCCATTGATCATCACTCTCTGGACTCAATCTTGCAGCCAGTTCTTTGTCCTTTGAAGAGTCCACCCATCAAATCCACATCTTTCCAGTTTGAAGAGAAAGATGTTGTGGGGTATAATGTCAAAGGCCTTACTAAAGTCCAGACAGATGGCATCAGTGGCTCTTCCCTTGTCCACTGATGCAGTGACAGCATTATAAAAGGCCACTAGGTTGGTCAAGCAGGATTTGCTCCTGGTGAAGATTTCTTTTTGATCTCTTTGCTCTTATCTTTTGGTTGTTGGCAGTAAAGTACATGAAATGGAATCTGAAACAGAGTCTGTTTTGCCTGCGACGATGGTTGGTGAGTGATCTCTGTGTTTTTCTTTCATATACCAAAACAGTAATTTTATCATAAAAAAATTTTCGTGTTTGTCAAGCATGACTTTTCCTTAGTAAATCCATGCTGAGTACTGATGATTTTCTTGCCTTCTAGGTGCCTGGTAATGATTCCCAGGATTAGCTATTTCGTTACATAATAGTTTTACTATTTAAGATTGCAGTCTAATAATTTCTGCCATGGATGTTTTAACCTCAGCAACAATCAAACTATCACATTCCTTGATTCTGACAATGTGCGTTTTCAAGATCAATTGATAGAAAAGGGCTACGCTGGAGTTCTTAATCAAAAACTTTAGTTTACTGTTCAGATATTTCCTTGTTCTCTTCACTGATCTCTATGTCAACATCAGTGCTGAAAAAATAAGGTTTCTGTCAGTAACATGCAAGAACAAAGACACATTCATTCAAATATTTATGTAACATCTGTGAATTTAAAAATGTGGCTAAATAGATATAGCAACTAACAGTCCTCATGCCCTTGAACATAGCTGTTCCCTTGTGTACCTTCCAACGCTTCTTAGTGTGTAAAGAAGAAAATGCACTGATAGAGAAAGGATGGAACTGTATTTCAAGAATAGAAATTAATGCAGAGCAAAGAGGGAAATATAATTGATCTGGAGAGAACTGTCATTTGCTGAGACTCGGAATGAAAAGAAAAAAATGAAACAAACAAACAATAAACCCACACCAACATAAAAACAGTTACCCCAGGAAGGTTAAATTTAAAAATAGATAATTTGAGGAAAATAAGTTCATTAGTGGTTCAATCTAGTTGAAGGAAAATATTCACAGAACAAAATGACAGTAAAATGGTGTCTTTCCTATATTTAGTAATAAATTTATTTGTTTCATAGACTCACCACCTCTCAAAAAATTAATAGGTATATAGGAATTTTAGTGGAAATCCTACAAGATTTTCCATCTTTATAACCACTGGAATGTGCAGAATGTTTGTAGATTTGTAAACAGATGAAGACAGAAAATTAAGCAGTTGCTTAATATCTAGCTGAATTAATAAAATTATCAGACAAATATAATCTCATACTGAGTTTAAATGGCAGGCTAGTCATAAACTGAGCAAAAATAAGTACAAACCGTGATGGATTTGGCCATATAATACGCACAAAAATTATATGATTGGACCAGAGTAGTAATAGTATCAATTATCAAATAATATCAATTATTTCTAGGGATTACGTGAATTTTGCATGACTTGTACAATATATATGTGCTAGATGGGCTACAAAAGGCAGCATTTGGACATTTTCATAGAGAAATAAAGTTGCAGCATATTCATATGTGGTTCCTTTACCAAAGGATTTCTGAATAACCTTGCAAGTGACAACACACAGTCCACTGAAAATTATAGCAGCTCTCCAGCTGTTTAATTTAGGATATGATAAATGGCATGCTGTTTGAGTTTCTTTACAATAAGAAAGGATGAGATGTAAAATCAAGCTCAATATCTGGCCAGCTCTTTCTATAACTTCACAGTAGGTTTATCAGAGACTGTTCCATCTGGAATATTTGAAGAAAACCTTACTGCTGTTAAAAACAGCCCAAATATATATCTGTTATATAGTTTCATTTCAATGAGGAATACTAAGAACCCATTATAGTCTATATAGATCACTCCAAAAGTAATGCCTCCTTTTTATTTCAGTGGAAACAAAGAGCACAGTAACACTGTTTGATAGAAAAAAATCACAGCTACAAAACATTTTTTTTCAACGTAGTCACCGCCATTAGCCATGCATTTTTACCAGCAGTGAACAAGAGCCTACATGCCATGATCACAAAAATCTATAGCAGCGGAGGTGGAATGCTGTTTCACAGCTTCCACAATGACACTGTGCCAGGAAAATGTTGCCCATGCAGTCCATCTTTCATTGACTCAAGAACATGGAAGTCAGAAGATGCCAAATGTGGGCAAATCTGGTGGATGTGGTAGGACAATCCAGCCAACACAGGCAGTGTGCTCCAGGGTCTTCAAACTGGTATGGGTTCTGGCATTTTCATGTTGCAAGAGAAAGAGATCCAGCTATCACAAGCTTTGTGATATTCCAGTGCTGCCATCATTGTTTCTAATGCATTGAAGCCAATATTCATCTTCATACACAGTTTCCTGCTCTTAATAATGCTATTTGCATGAGTGAGCTGGCTGCCTGGAACATGGCTTGATTTCCTATCACTGTCACTGCTGAAATGTGCCACCCGCTATCTCACTGTGCTTACATCCACTGTTTGGTTTCCACAAAGATTCAGCAACCATCAGTGAATGACAATGTTTACATTTTTAAATTTTTTTTCACATGGAAGAATTCAGTGATACACCTTTGCTTCATCTGTACTGCCATTTGATCAGACTGCTGAAGGATGAGAGAAGAGCCCCACAGTAAAAGAGAGAAGGGCCCCACAGTAAAGGATGAGAAAAGGGCTTCACAGGAACTGGGGAATAGAGGTAGTTAGAGATAGTTTACAGAAGCAAATATGTAGAGGTTGTTAGAAGAATGGGGATTGTAGACACTGACTCTGGGTTAATGAGGGGGATGAAGGCCATATAGATAAGAGTTTGAGAACAGCCTGAAGACGTCTGGCAGTGATATGATTAGATGTCCACAGGGCAAGCAAGAACTAGTTTGGGAGCTGCCCCTCCTGCAAGGTTAGAAGTTTGCAGAGAGGGAGATTACAAGCTTTCACAAGGAAGATGATGGTTCTATATTCCGCAGCCACCAGGAGGGGACCTCCACGACTCACTATGCACATGCGAGGAGAGGGTCTGCATGCTAATGAATTATCAGGAATGTGATGAATATGTATCCAAATTCCTGGAAACAATTGATTATGTATTAGTTTAGCCTATATCTGTAGCGTGCTTTTTCCTGACCGTGTGCAAGTTAGGTGGAACTGTCCCCCTTGCACCAGTATGTATGCATATTGCTAGTAGAAACATACCTGCTCTATATCCTTACAGGCTATATTACAGTTATGTGATTTCCACACGTCGCTGCCTCTCTGCTGTTGGCTATTGCATGGTTACAAAATGTAACTGAATACTGGTAAGAAGGTTCAATCTATGCTGTCGTACCACCAACATCTAATGTTGTGGGCCAACGTAATAAAATAGGAGACAGTACTCTCAAAGCAGATCTCATATTTGAAATAATCATAGTTATACTTCTAAAAATGGTAAGCAATATGTTGCTATACTCAGTGTGGTAAGTGATAAGTTGTCCCTCTGAAGCTTAACACATTTATACAAAGGGAATTAAATAAAAGATAATAATTTTGAAATTAAAAAAAAAAAAAAGTTTAATTATATTAGACATTGGGAAGAAATATTTACTCTGATGACTCTGATGGTGGTGAGATGGTAAGACTGAAATAGGTTGCCCAGAGATGTTGTGGATGCCCCATTCCTATGAAGTGTCTGAGGCCAGTTTGGGTGGGGCTTTGAGTAATATGATCTAATGGAATATATTCCTGCACATGGCGTGAGGGTTGAACCAGATGATCATAAAGATCCCTTCCAATATAAACCATTTTATGATTCTATGAAATGTTGCTAATACGAATCGAAAAGAAGCAATGTGGCTTCTTCAGGCTTCACCAATTGATTGTTATCTTTTCTGGAGTTAAGCTGCTAGCTATAATTAATGCTGCCCCCAGGTAGTTGCAAGATTAACAAGTAGCTTTTACTCAGCATGTCATCAGAGGTCTCACTGGCCATGATAGCAGCAAGGGGTCACATTAATACAGATTAAATGGTGTTGAAAAAATTCTTCAGTTATAAATTTCTCTCTCCAGCTGTTTTCTCTTACAAATAAATCTGTTGCAGAAGTAGGAAAAAACCCTCTACAGAATGCAAATGTTCATCATCTTCCAATTGTCTTGGATTACCTTAGTGTTATTCATATCTATTTCGGTCTTTATTTTATATAAATTACTCTTCACTATTCAACTGCTTTAAATCCATAAAAAGAAGAGTGTTTGAGTTTGGTGTTTGAAGCATTTGCTAGAGTATACTGTATTTACCATACACACTTTTTATGGTCTCTCACACGGTCATAACATTTATCTACCCCTTGATTCTTTTTCTCCTCTTGATACTGCAATTGTCTTTCTGCTTTTAACAGTATGCACTTTGCTGCTCTTTTCAATCCATCATATCTCAGCCACAGCAATAATAACAATCAAGAAATTAATAATAATAATTTTTAATTTGTTTTTTTTAGTGTTCTTTAAAGCACAAAGTTGAGTAAGTCACCTAGTTATCATCCCAGTTAGCAGGTAAAAAATGGTGAGTTATTTTAGATATGTTTGTAGAGCTTTAGCGGTCTCCTGAAACTGTTCTTGAAGTTTTCCTAGTGAATACAGTACATATCCATTATGTATCTATCTAGACGTGTCTGATGTTTATGAGAAGCTGATACAAGTCTGAATTTTATTGTAAGGTCAGGTGGCTGGCTTTGTTCAGAACAAAGAGAGAACAGGAACAAACCATTATGAGTGTAATTTGCAAAGTCAATGGACCAACCTCCTGGAGCAAAACTGGGAAATAAACTGACCGTATAGACACGCTCATTTCTTAATTAATCACAATGTAAAACAGAGTTCATGTTTAGTATCTTTTCATTATTGGCTGATAACTTCCATTATCATCTTAATCCTCCACACAGTTAGCTGAAGTTATTTATGGGTATTGGGGTGGAAAATTTGATGATATTTGACGTTATCTTTCAAGTCTTATAAAATATGAATTTTTTACCAAGCAAACTTTAAGGCATTTTAAAAGGACTGTGTCTGTGCTTGAGATGTCTGATTCCTAGCACTAAACAATGGCAACAAATAGCACAAAATAATACTGATCTATCATTTGTTTCCTCTCTTGATATTTTTGTAATCTTTGTACAAGAAAGAACATGGTAATTAAACTAACTGCCTGATTCTAACAGCAACAGAGCCCAAGAACTCATGCAAGAATGTTTTCCAGAACTAATAATTATGCCATAAAGAAAGTACAAGATCACAGAATCAGAGAATGATTGAAGTTGGAAGGGACCTCTGGAAATCATCTGATCCAGCTCTCATCCTCAAGAGAAAGACTACCTAGACACTGTTGCCCAAGACCACGTCCAGGCAGGTTTTGAAGATCTCCAAGAATAGAGACTCCACAACCACTGTGTACAGTCTTTGCCTGTGTTGTCACAAGCACAGTACAGTGCTCCCCAAAATTTAGATGGAATCTCCTGTTTTCAAGTTTATGTCCATTGTCTCTTTTTCTGGCAGTGGACACCACTAAAAAGAATCTATCTCCATCTTCTTTGCACTCTTCCTTCAGGTATTTATCCACACTGATAAAACCCCTATGAGCTTCCACTTTTCTAGGCTGAACAGTCCCAACTCTCAACTTCTCATAAGAGATGCGTTCCAGTCCTTTGAGAATGGTGCCCTCCACTGAACTCTTTCTAGTATGTCCATGAACATACCATAGCTAGGAATAGAAAAAGAGTTGCATCTTTAAAAAACTGACAGTTTGCAGAGAGGTTTGGGAAGACAAATTCTATCTCCCAAGAACTGAAGATAATTTCATGCCTCCTCAAAGTACAAGATATATATATATATATAACGTATCTTGTTTTCTCTAATATAAATATACAGAACTGTGAACATTTTTCTTCATGTGTATATATAACATAATATTTATAAATATTTCTGAGTGAGATAGAAAATATATATTACCAATGAATTCAGAAACATAGCTGTGACAAAAGCAAATATAGAGTATACTAGAAAATGTTAAAACTGAGTATCTTATTTCTAGACTTTAATATAATGTCTACATAATCACTCTTAGGTTTATACAGTTAGCTTATAAAGTGTGTTGTTAGAAAATCTTTGTAATCTAATTTATTGCTGCTAAACATATTTTCTTTAAAAAATAGCAAATTCACTATTTATTAAATTTACTACTTATATAAGTGGGATTTTGCACTGTTAGTAATCACTACAAATTGGTAAAAAATAATAAAATAAAACTTAAAAATGGAATATTAATACCACAGCAGTCATGCAGGCATCACTTAAGTAATGACTCATGCCACTACTCTGGTGTTCTGACCTCACTGTCCCTCCCCAGATCAATTCTGCCGTTGTAATACTGACAGCCTTAACACTAATAGCCCTCTTGAGACCAGTAGAGGCAGCTTGAGATGATCTCAGAATGTTCAACATCCAAACCTTGAATAGCATCTGATTCATGAGGATCACAGAATCACGGAATGGGCAGGGTTGGAAGGGACCTCAAGGATCATAAAGCTCCAACCCCCCCGCCACATGCAGGGCCAGCAAACTCCCCGTTTAATACTAGACCAGGCTGCACAGGGCCCCACCCAGTCTGGCCTTGAACTCTTCCAGGGACGTGGCATCCACAACCTCTCTGGGCAGCCTGTTCCAGCACCTCACCACTCTCTCTGTAAAGAACTTCCCCCTGGCATGCAATCTAAATATTCCCTCCCTCAACTTATAACCATTTCCCCTTGTCCTGCCAATATCTACCTTCTCAAAGAGTTGATTCCCCTCCTGTTTGTAGGCTCCCTTTAGGTACTGAAAGGCTGCAATGAGGTCACAGCCTTCTTTTCTCCAAGCTGAATGAGCCCAGCTCCCTCAGCCGGTCTTTGTAGGAGAGGTGCTCCAGTCCCCTGATCATCTTTGTTGCTCTCCTCTGGACACTGTCCAGCAGCTCCCTGTCTTTCTTGTACTGGGGGCTCCAGACTCAGTCACAGTAGTCCAGATGGGGCCTCACAAGAGCAGAGTAGAGGGGAACAATCACCTCCCTGTCCCTGCTGGTCAGCCCTCTTCTGATGGAGCCCAGGATACCATTTGCCTTCTGAGCTGCAAGGGCACACTGCTGGCTTCTGTTAAGCTTTTCATCCATCAAGACCCCCAGGTCCTTCTCTGCAGGGCTGCTCTGAAGAACCGCTCCTTCCAGTCCATACAGACTGAAATGCCTGGGATTCCTCCAGCCCAAGTGCAAAACTCTGCACTTTGCCGTGTTGAACCTCATTAGGTTCACCTGGGCCCACCTTTCAAGCCTGTTGAGGTCCCTCTGAATGGCATCCCTTCCTTCCACCGTGTCAACCACACCACTCAGCTTGGTGTCATCAGCAAACTTGCTGAAGGTGCACTCGATTCCATCATCGATGTCATTGATAAAGATTTTAAAGAACTCTGGTCCCAAGATAGACCTCTGGGGGACGCCGCTCATTACTGGCCTCTACTGGACATAGAACCACTGATGATAGCCCTCTTGCTGCAGTCTTTCAACCAATTTCTTATCCATAGAGTGGTCCACCCATCAAATCCACATCCCTTCAATTTGGAGATAATGATGTGGTGGGGGACAATGTCAAAGGCCTTGCTCAAGCCCAGGTAAATTACATTGGTCACCTTTCCCTTGTCCACCAATGCTGTCACTCCATCATAGAAGGCCACCAGATTGATTAAGCAGGACCTACCCCTGGTGAAGCTGTGCTGGCTGTCTCAGATCACATGCTCATTCCTCATGTGATCAAGCATATCATCCAGGAGGATCTGTTCCATGATCTTCCAAGGTACAGAGGTGAGACTCACCGGCCTGTAGTTGATACAGTGATACTTCCGACAGCCATGCACTCTCTTCCAAAGTGAGTTTTAAGTCTCACAGATGACTAAAGAATGAAAAAGTTAGGTAAAACTCAGGAGAACTTGTGTCTTCTTTGTTTGACACTTGGCCTGATTAATGTTAGTGTATATCTTAGAGATCCATTAGAGAAGTTACTCACAGGTTCACTATTGACTGACTTTGTATTAGCATAGCTTTTACAGTGCTGTTTGCTGAACTACGTGAGCACAATTAGCAAAATAAATAAATAAATAAATAAATGTACCGAAAATTAATAAATAAATAAAATTACCGAAAATAAATAAATAAAAGTACAGAGTGGAACATATATCTACTTTTAATTACTTTGGTAAAGAGGCAGTTTCTCATGCTCACTTTTACACACTTTGAAGCTTTCCAGAAGTAAAGCCGCACACTACATTGTACTTGCCAAGGTACCAATAATGAAGACTTAAGCATTGAAACACCAAAGTTGAAGTGGAATATAATCAGGGGTATTTATTTTGCAGACAGATAAAGAGGTGCAAAGTAAATAGGAGAAGTCTGAATAAGAATTTGACAGTTGCACTAATTTTATGCTAGATTAAATAGAATCGAGGCACAAGGGAGTACTCATAAATTCCCTAGAGCAGAATATTCCTAGCTCATAGTCTTTGACAATGCCAAGAGGTTAGTACAGTTATCACAAAGTAAACCAAAGCTCATTTTAAAGTGTTCCTGTGGGAATAGAAGTCTAAGAGAATTATTATAGGTTTTGAAGACAGTGATAATCTGGCCAATCAATTGAATATAATTTGGCTAAGTAATAAGAATAAATTGCTACAATACAGTAAAATTTGATTAATGATCTGATTCTCTGATTCTTGAAAAAAAAAAACCAAACATATTATTATATGCAAATATTGCATATTTTATATGCAAATGCATTTTTAAGGATGGGTATCTTACAGTCTAAGTTGCATATAATAAAGGACTTCTTTACAAGGCATATGGAGTGATATATTAAAGAGAAATGTGTGAATTATTTCTACACACTGATATCTCATAAACAAATGCTATGAGTAATTTGCAACTGGACAACAAATTTGAAATTGTGAACCCTTGCATCTCCTCAAGTATCACTGAATCAAAGAATGCCTTGTGTTGGAAGAGACAGTTAAGACCATCTAGTTCCAACCCCCTTGCCACAAGCAGACTTACCAGCCACAAGATCAGGCTGCCCAGGGCCCCATCTAGCCTGGCCTTGAATGTCTCCAGGGATCGGGCACCCACGACCTCTCTGGGCAATCTGTTCCAGCACCTCACCCCTCTGTCAGTAAAGAACTTCCCTCTGAAATCTAATCTGAATCTCACCTCTTTAGGTTTGAAAATACCTCCTCCACCACCCCCCACCCCTTATCCTATCACTATCATATCATGTAAAAAGTCTACTTTCCTGATTATAAGCTCATTTTAGTACTGGAAGGCCAGAATTAGGTCTCCCCAGTGCCTTCCCTTCTCCAGACTGAACAAGCCCATCTCCCTCAGCCTTTCTTCACAGGAGATGTTTCCAGCCTCCTGATTATCTTCACAATCCTACTTTAGACACTCTTCAAGAGCTCCACTTCTGCTTAGGGCCCCAGGCCAGAATGCAGTACTCCGAAATGAACTTCATAAGGCCATAGGAGAGAGGGACAACCATCATTCTTGCCCTGCTGACCTCTTTCAACGCAGTCTAAGTAAATGTTGGCCTTCCTGGTTGTAAATACGTACTGCTGGCCCACATCAAGTTTATCATCCACCAGAACCCCACAATTCTTTTCTGGAGGGCTTCTCTCAATCTCCCAGTCTGTACACTTACCTAGGATTGCTGCAACCAAAGTAAAACTCCTTGCTCTTGACCATGTTGAACTTCATTAGGTCCTCAGGAGCCCACTTCTCACGCTTCCCCAGATCCCTTTAGATAGCATCCCTTCTTTCTATCATGTCAACTGTACTACTCAGTCTAGCATAATACACAAACTTGCTGAGAGTCCACTCAATTTCACTGTCTATGTCAATGATAAAGACTTTAAAGAGCATTGATTCCAAAATGGAATCATGGGAACACAGTTCATCACCAGCTGGCTTTTGGACACAAAACTGTTGACAACAGCACTTTTGCTGTGACCATCCAAACATTTCTTTCTCCAAGAAATAGCCAACTCTTCAAATCCATATCTCTCCAACTTAGACATAAAGATGCAGTGTGGGATCATATCAAAGTTTTTGCAGAATTCCAGGTAAAGTATCTTGAGAGAGTTAACATTAATTCTAGGAAAAAGTATCAGATAGCTCCTTATTCTCTTTACATCTTGCCAATCATGTGAAAATGAACCTTTAGTTAAAAGTAGTGAATATGTTTATCACATATTCCATAATTCATTGAAGGTTTAGTCTTGAAGAGGTTATCTCCTGTGGATGAAAGATTCCAGCTGCATATTACTGTTATTTTCAAATCGCATTGTTGTTTAAATGCGAGTGACTAAGCAAACATTTAATCCATCTGCTTATGTTTTTGATAGTGACAATTAAGAGAAACACTCAAAGATCTGTAGTAATTGTTGAATTGTCTGTTCCCACTATGAAATTTCAATACTATTAACTGAGATAATGAATAGAATCACTTTCATAAGGCTTTAAAAAGAACTTTTTGGACATAACTGGTACTGCAAAACAAGTTTTTATAACAAAACAATGCAATTAATGTGATTTTCAGAAATCCAAGTGGATGAATGTTTTCCAGATGTCTCTAATTAGCTGAATACCAAAGTCACTCTATGCCATTTCTCTAGTGTTTTGTAATCTTAAGCAGAAGAGGCTTGGAGATTTGTTCATGTAAGTCACGAGAAAAATCTGTAGAGCCCCTTTGTTCTATATAGTACCTTTCCAGATTTTAGTGTGATGAATAGCTGAGCAAATTAGTAACTACAATCTTTGAAATAATTTTTGAAGGGCTAAAATTGTAGGACATCATGTTCTACACGATATTGATGGTGACACCCTTAACGGCAAGGAATCTTGACTGTTAAGCAAAAGAGAACAAGAGACCAAAACTTGGTCCTCAAGCTAGGTATAACATATTAATTAGTGTCCACAATCCTTAAGAATAATAGTCTTTAGAGAAACATTTTCTTGGAATAAACTATTTGAAAAGGTTGAAGGCAAAATCATACATACAGTTAATTATTAAGCAGCATGGACAATGAGGGTACTTGTTTGCAGTGCAATTATTCAAAATGCAAGTCTAAAATGTACCTTTCATTTTCAAACAATCCTATCTTGAGTGAATCTTGCTGGAACACTGTTTCTAGTAAATTACGCACAATATGTTATAGTGTCATGTAGAAGTGGCTTTGCCATTATTAAAAAAAAAACAACAATAGGGAGGAGCATTGCAAATTTCCCTTGTTCTTATCTATCTTGTTCTTATTTCCTAACTCTTGTTCCTTATTTCCATTAGAGATAGAGATAGAGATTCACTTGAAGAATTTTAACTAGCCACCAGTTACCTTGAACACACTAAGACTAGCTAGTCTGGAGATATTCAAGACCCACCTGGATGCCTACCTATGTCACCTGATGTAGGGAACCTGCTTTGGCAGGGAGGGTTGGTCTTGATGATCTCTAGAGGTCCCTTCCAACCCCTACAATTCTATAATTCTGTGATTCTGTGATTGCCTTCAAACACTTTTACTTCAGAGACCTGTTTACCAAGTATCAATAAATTTAAGTACAAAACATCAAGTGAAAATATCACACTGTTCCTTACTCAAATAATAATTTAGAAATCAATGAGAGGTAATATAAAGTCTTTTTCCTTCAATCAAGCAAGTGACATATTTTCTTTTCTTAAGAGGACTGTGATAGGAAACAGCAATTGATGCACAAGCTAACAACATGTCTCTCACGCATTTTATTCAGTAGTGTGACATCTGCTACATTTGACTATCTGCAAGTCATAACATTTTTTACCACTTCTGCATAATGTTTTTGGAACAATATGAAGCATCATTAGTGTATTCCAGTTTCCAACATTATTGTCTCATGTTGCTTTATTACCATAATAAACTTGTGAATCATAGTAACTAACACAGTAGGACTCCTGTAGTGAATTCATTTTCATAACCTCGTTTGTTATCATAAATGTGATCCAGAAAACTGTAAAGTCAGCATTTCTATACAGCTTATTAATAAAGCACATTGCTGGGATGCATTAAAGCCTCAACAGATGTATTATAATGAAACATTCTACTTATAATTACACTTATGCTAACACTTAATAATAATTGGGCCTCTGTGTCTGTAGCTCATTTGCTCAATAGGAGATTTAGTCTTGTCAGAAGTAGCCATTTCCTCAGCAGGTGACCTGGTTGTAAACATAACAGAGTTTAAACAGGGCATGAAGTTAGTAATGGCATGAAAAGGGCAGATCTGCAGGTGGGGTTACCATCTGTGAAGAGGAAAATGTGAAATAATGAGATATATGGGCTTCTCTTTTTGTGGAAATCTGCTATCCAAGGGTGAAAAGAGGAGAAGCAAAGATAATGGATGAGAGAGGGAACAAGGTAGGCAGGTAAAGAAAAATCTTGACATTGAAGGAACAATTTGCTACCATGAACAATATATAGGGCTATAGTGTCAAGAATAAACAGCTGGTTATATATATTCCAGTAGTGCTGCCAGCTTTTCTTCTAGTAGAAAACGAATTTGAGATAGAATCGGCAGTTAATTTTTGAACCCCAACTTTTTCTTCAAGGGTGACATCAGCAATCTTAGCAACAGACTATTGTCTGCTACAGATTTTTTATCTCTAGTAAAAAGACAGTGATATAGTCTTATCTTAATCAAAAAACAACAGCAGCAGCCAAGCTACAAAACTATTCTTACACTCCAGAAATGTAGTTGTACAATATGGAAACTCTTATGATTCCACTATAGCAACAGCTTCTTAACAAGCAGCCAGCTCTGTTTCTTTTCTAGTATGCAAAGGAGTGCAATGCATTAAAGAATTTGCAGAAATGTAGACAACCTAAGTGCCTTATCATTAACATCCCTAACAAATTACCAGCTGCATAAGTGATACGCAATTTTGCAGCATGAGTTGATTTTGCAGTCCTCATTGTTGTACCCAGACAATAACTAGATCAAGGCTGTATCTGCTTTTGGACTCATAGTGGAAAGATGAACAAGGTGGTACTTAGATTTTACTTAAAGTAGAAAAATCTTTATGCAGGATTATTTTTTTCACAGTATTACAAATAGGTTTAGAATTCATGTAGTGAGCTCTTTTAGATAACCTGTGGATCTGTGGAAATAATGAATGCACAAGCACATCCTCTTGTACTATATTTTAACGCTGTAGTCCAGTACAAGGAAGGTCTCTCACATCTTGTGAAAGACTGCTTAAGAGTCACTTGAGCATTGTCAACTACTGATCTGTTGGACATGGAAAAAAATCCCCTTTATAGTAAATTTCCAAGGTATTTGTAGATGTGGGCTGTTGCATTTGTTCCTTCTCTGTGTGAATATATGGCATGGGAAGAGGAGGATTGCTCTGTTTCAAAACAGGGCATATCCTTTGTAGAATCTTCCACTGTAGTTAAGAACTCTTTGGCAAGAGGGAGGAGGAAGAATTTAGTTCACTCTTAAATACCGGTTAATCTCTGAATTGTAAGAGGAGAGAAAGCTGACAGCTTGCCTGTAAATTCTCAGTAGCTTTAATAATAACGTAGAAATATTCAAAAAATTGTTTCCTCCTACCTTTGTGTTTCTTCCTGCCAGATCGTCTTGAAAGACTTTAAGAAGTAATCAGATTGGGAGAGCTCTGAGAACGTAATGAGGGACCTCAGGAGGTTTGAAGTACTTAATTTGAAGGATACGGGTGTTGGATCACTGAATGAGACATATATCCTGAAGTTGGGATTGCACTAGAAATGTAGAAACAGAAATAGTCATCTGCTTTGGCTTATAGATTTGTTTTCTGTTAGGATGACTGCTCCTTTGGAGATGTTTATCCCTTTCCTTTGGGAGGTTTATACAACCATCTTAAACTGATGTTGATATGTCTAGGAGTATTTGAAGTGAATGCCACTCCAGGCATGCTACTGAAAGATAAGAATTAGTCTCTGGGAGAAAAATGAACAAAATCTGGCCTTCAGATACTGAAAGACCAGAAATGAAACCATATAGATCCAGTACTGATTCTTATCTCAACCTTTCAATGAAGTTCTGAATTAAATAATCTGAAAGTCCACATTGGCCTAAAATAAGTGCCTAAACTCCATAGGTGTATTTGTATCTCATGGAATACTTAGAGCCTGAGATACCTAGCATCTTTTTTTTTTAGTGAAGGAACTTGTGCTGTGTAAGGCACTCCTACATAATATTCCCACTTAGAGCTAGAGTTGTGAAGCACAGTTGGTGATGCCTCAGAATTACTCCTAGATCTGTTCATTTAAGCCCACGATATGCCTTTCTTAGGATACATGAAGGTCAAGATGCAAAAAAGCATGCTGATTATGTTTCTTTGAAGGACATTTGAGTCAATCAAAAATTATTGTCAAGTAATTTTTTTAAAGGGTAGAACTAGTATGTGTCACATATCCATTATGTCATTATCTACAGAAAGTATTTATAAGGACAGATTCTGTGTGATAATCACTACAATGCTAAAAACAACTAAATCAGCACTCTACACTTAATGAGTGTTCACTTCTCCTCTGAGGAAGTTAGTAACACAGTTTGCTTGTAGCAAAAAAAGTTTTCAAAATGTTGTTCTGAAGAATCAATATAATTGTTTTTAGTTCTCACTAATTTGATCTTTATTTTAAAATTATGTATTATTCTTTTTAAAAGACAACACAAAGAACAATAACAAATATACATAAATAGAATGCAAAATAACATATTTTTATTTCTATCAGCTAAAATATTTTGATAATTAGTAGGAAAATGTACATGTGAGATTGATATATATAACTTTGAAGTGTGCTTTTGGAATATTTGTTCTTTACTTTCTTCAGCTCGAGCATTTTCAGTATGAATTAGTGAATGACAAGAATACATTGGTGTAGCATTACATGAAATCATACTTGCTATGATTAACTTTAGATAGGAAACAGCCCTGTCATAAAAATGCCTTCCATCTGATCAAAATCATTTATCTTCAGGTTTGAGTGATTGAACTCGATTTACCAAAGACATAAGCCAGTTGTCTTTTTTATTTCTGGCTTTCAGGTATTAGTGAAATATATTTCCAGATCTGTATAACACAATAGGGATTTATTTATGGATTTATGGTTATTTAAATGCATTCTTAAGATTTTTAGATTTAGGTCTGCTTGCTCTATATAACACCCTTTTCGATGTCAGTGTCAGTTTTGATCATCCACTTAGTAGAATAAGCATATAAGAAAATATTTTTTTTATCAGTTAGATCAGTTCACTTAGTGCATTGTAATTCTCTAGCCCAACTCTCAATACTACAACATTAGAGTTCATACGTTATTAGTTGATTATAAAGCTCTGTAATGCTTGGGTCCAATAGATCTCAATAAATTTTTCTTCAGAATTCATAATGGGTTTTTCTCCCACTGCTAGAAGAAATGGAAAATTATTAACTCAATAAATAGATTCTAGAATATTTTATAGCTGAAAACATCTGTTACTATGTTGTTAAAGGTTTGTTTTAATATTTAATCATTTGTGAAAGGTAGGAAAGTACATTGTCCAAAAAAGTAATAAAAAGAAAATAGCTTATGTATATTACAGTTCACATTTAATATAGAAATATAAAACAGATTCTAAGGAAAATATCTGCCAAATTCTAGTGAATTTCAGGTTAAACCATCCTGTTACTTAAAACTCTTCGCAAGCACTTGTTGTGTCCTCACATTTTTTAGAAAAGTCATCCAGAGCCATCCAAACATATTCTGTTTTACTTTTGAAATAATATATTACTCAATGTATGTAAAGACATGAAAGTTCACTGGAGTATTTTAACTTTCTAGGTTACTAAATCACTTATTAAAAATATTTTCTGTTGTTTGTTGGTTGTTTTGTGTTTTTGTTTTGTTTTGGTTTGGTTTTTTTAGCAACTAATCTTTATAGATCTGTTTTCTTTCAATGTTGGTACAGCTTTAATTATATTTTCTTAATAACTGTTGAAGAGATGGATCTTATTACTTCCTTTCGTAGACTGAAAGTAAAGTTGAATAATTAGAAACAGTTAACTTTGAAAATTAATATATGTATTTCAAAATCATATAGCATTCATGGAGTTGCATTGCTGTAATATGCATTAGAGTGATTGAACCTTGAAAATGAGCTTCTTAGATGTACAGAACCTGTCGCACTGCAAACAGTGATGTATCTTGAAGTCCTGAGGGAATTAGCTGATGTAGTTGGTAAACCACTCTCGATATTTGAAAAGTCCATGGTGATTGAGAAAAAAGGCAATGTCACAACTGTCTTTAAGAAGGGTAAAAAAGGAAGACCCAGGGAACTAATGACCTGTCAGATTCACTTCAGTGCTGAAAAAAATCAGTGAAGTAGCATCTCAGGGTTCTGTACTGGAACCAATGCTCTCTCCTGTATTCATCAGCAACTCTAACAGTGGGATTGAGTGCACCCTCAGCAAGTTTGTGGATAATACCATGCTTTGTGGTGCAGTTAGAACACTGGAGGAACAGTATTCCATTCACAGAGACCTAGGCTGGCTCAAGTAATGGGCCCAGGAAAATCTTATGAAGTTCAAGAAAATAAAGTACAAGGTCTTACACCTGAGTTGTGGCAACCTCCACTATCAATACAAGCTGGGGGATGTAAGGAAAGATCACAGCCTCGTCAAAAAAGACTTGAAGGTAGTGATGGATGATAAGCTGGACATGAGCCAGCAGTGTGACCTCACAGCCCAGAAAGCCATCAACGGAATCTTCATCAGCTGATACAGGGATGTGATCCTGTCTGTTCTGTGCTGGTGAGACCTCATCTATAGTACTGTATCCACGTATGGAGTTCTCAGTAGATGAGAGATGTGGACCAGTTGGAGCATGTGCATGGTAGGGACACTGAAATGATCCAAGGGATGGAACACCACCTCTACGCAGACAGACTGAGAGAGCTTGGGCTGTTAGCCTGGAGAAGTGAAGGCTCTGGGGAGGCCTAAAAGTGGCCTTTCACTGTCTGGAAGTCCATATCTCTCCAAATTAGAGATAAAGATGTGGCATGGGTTTGCATCAAAGGCCTTGTACAAGTCCATATAGATTATGTCAGTTGCTTTTCCTTTATTCGCTAGTTCTGGCATTCCATCTCAGAAGGCCACCAGTTTGGTGAGGCATGTTCTGCCCTTGGTGAAGGCTGGCTGTCTTGGTTCGTTTACTCATTGTACATACATGTTTGTGTAGCTTCTAGGAGGTTCTGTACCTTGACTTTTGCACATAGTAAGGTTCATGGGCATGCAGTTTTCCTGTTCCTGTTATCCCCTTCTTAAAAACAAAAGTTAAGTTTCCACTTTCCCAGTCACTGGGGATTCCTTTTGACCACCATATTTTTTCTAATATGATGGAGAGTGTCTTGGCAACCACATCAGCCAGTTCCTTTAGAATCCTGGGATGTAAGTTGTCCAGCCCCGTAGACTTGTACACATTCAGTCTCATGTGGCAGTCTTGGACTTGCCTTTCTCTTGCAGTGAGAGGGACTCTACTCCTCTGACCGCTGCACAAGAGTTCAAGGATTTGAAAGACATGGTAAGCCTGACTGATAGTGAAGACTGAGGCAAATAACTTGTTGAGTACCTCAGCCTTCTCCTTGTCTGTTGTAGCCAGTTCTCTCTTGTCATATATCAGACAGGAGATGTCTGATATATGTCTGTGTCTTGGTCTGTCTCTTCTGACTAATATATCTGTAGAACACCTTGTTATTTTTCACATCCCTTGCCTAGTTCCATCTGTGCCTTGGTTTTCCTGATCCTGTCTCTGCATGTTCAGACAGCATGCCTGAATTCCTCCCAAAGGCACATATCCCTACTTCTACTACCTGTACATGTCCCTCTTTTCTCTGAGTTTGACCAGCAAGTCCTTGCTCAGCCATGCCAGTTTCCTGCCTCCTTTGCTTGATTTCTTATGCTGGGGAACGGAGATCTCTTGTTCTTTCAGAAACAAATCTTTAAACAGCTGCCAGTTCTATTTCACTCCTTTATCTCTAAAGACAGCCTCTCAGAGGACCTTATTCAATAATTCCTTAAACAGATGCAAGTTCGCACTCCTGAAGCTCAGGGTCCTGACTATGCTCTTTATATTATTCAATTGTGGTTTGAAGGAATTATTATGTTTGAAGGAAATATATCGTTTACAAATTAAAGATTTCAATAATAAAATCTTTTCAATAGAGTTTTAAATCGTAATTTTAGTGCATTTTTCTGAATTTAAGTTGTAGATTTGCTTGTAATATGAGAGCAGCGTTTTGCAATACAATTACTGTAATAATTCCTGTACAAGAGTTTGTATTAATTTAAAGATTATTTTTCTTGTTATTATTGACAACAGTTGTCCTGGTTCCAGCTGACAGTGTAAATAGTATACCAAAATTTTGGCTGTTACTGAGCAATGCGTGTCCACCCAAGGCTAGATAGGGCCACCTAGCGGGGAAGAACCACTGCCACTATCATGTGGCAGTAAAGGATGGGGTAGGGCCAGGACAGCTGGCCTGAATTAAGTGAAGAGTTATTTCATACTGTATGACATCATGTGGAAAGTATAAGGCTATGGGAGTTAGCTAAGAGTAGGCTGCTACTTAGGCATTGATTGGCATTGGTTGGCAGGTAGTGAGACAGTTGCTAGTATAACGTCAGTCAGCAAGCGGTTCTGTTGTTAGCTATATGTTGGCTGGCAGATAGTAATTGTACTATGGATATACATAAATATATGTGAAAAAAATTATATAAAGTTATCATTGCATTTTTATTTCCCTTTCCCTTTTCTTTCTTAGTAAATAATTTTATCTAAACTTATGAGTTTTATTTTGTTTCCAACTCTCTCCCTCATCCCATGGGGCAGGGAATGAATGAACAGCAGTATGGTACTTAGCTGCATGCCAGGTTAAACTACAACAGTAGTATATCAATGTTTGTTTTTTTTTTTAATGAAAATATTATTTAAAGTTTACTTTATTGAATGTTCTGTACTAAAATAGTGACTTTTACAGAGAACAAAAAAATTAGAATCGGCTAAGTGTGTTTAACCATTAAATATTCCACGGACTTCATTGATGTATCTTTTGCAAAATACTCTGGAAAACATTATGTTCACATTCAAGATAACATTCTAGAATGTTCTTAAAATGTCTCTAAAATATTGAGATTTTATAAGTATTATCTGTTTAGATATTTAGACTTTGCCATGCAGAGACTGAAAATACAAAAACACAAACCAAAAGCTGTTAATTCTTTTGATTACTTAACAAAATTATGTCAATTTTTTTCAAGCATATCAGATTTCACTTAAAATTCAGTAGAAGTAAACTTTTTACAAGGTACACATATATTACAATTATTATATTAACAATCACTCATATCAAAATGGAATGTTCCACTTCAGTGAGAATATGAATCTTAATAAAATACCCATACTTAAGGATGTAAGGCCTAAAGAGCAATTTAATGCTTTGACTTTTCTGGATTATGTAAGTTAAAAATAAATAAATAAATAAATAAATAAATAAATAAATAAATAAATAAATAAGGGAGAGAAAACTTCAGGAATAAATATTTTATACAGTTTTATTGCTGTGATAATTTTTTGGGTTAATAGCAACTCTATTTGGAATATGCCTTTTAAAGTTGCTTGACTAACTCATAGCATACTGTTCTCACAGCATCTTATTTTTTTTTATATCTTGCGTCAGAAATAAGTATATATAGATTGTTATTTATAGCAGTTTAATATTAATTTTTCAACTTAATAAGTGTTAAAACTGGATATGACAAAACAAGTTCACACTTCTTTCTCCTTCCAAAACACAAACAGTAAATCACAACCAAGCATAATTTCTGCTGTTATATATTGTAAAGGTTATGTTTATACTGCGAGTTGTGAATTAGATTAATGAGTTCTCTCAGCACCATAAACCTCCTCCACCAACACAAGAGCTAAAATGCAATAAATCACTGTTTATGTTCAGATATTTATGGGACAGCAAAGATTTAGGATTCCTCTAACAGGAAAACTACATGAATGCAAGAAGAAAAAAAATTACAGCTTCTGTATGTTATAGCGGATGAACGGGATAAGAGCTTGAACACTGTTCTCACTTCTCTATAATAAATACAATAATTTATTAAAAGCAATTTCTATAATAAAGCTTTTAGGCAATGCCTTGGCCAAAGTTGCTATATACCAACCCAGTATGTTTTCTTCTTTTGTACTGCTGAGGAACAAGACTATTACATTTTACATCTTTTTTATGTTAATCTTTTTGGTGTGTGGAAAAAAAAAAAATCGATCCTTTGAGTGAGTTGCATTCACCATGCACTGGACACATTAAAAAATCTTTACGTGAGCCTAAAGAGTATTACCTAATTCTACACATTCACTTTTGGGCATTCTGATTACTTTGGATGTGATTTCTCAATGTATTCTTTATAGAAAAGTATTATATTTTCCATCGTCAGTCTTTCCTTGTAATTTTCTTTCATCAACTACACATAAATTGTTTTATTATCTATCTAATTTTTAAAGAATTTTTTTTTCTATTTAATTTTTAATGTCTTAAAAATGTGAATTCAGAAATATTTTCATGATAATTTTATGCAAATACACGTACCCTCAAAAGTTTATAGTAATGCTTTATATTAATTGAGAAGTACCTGAAACTATAAGAAAAACATATAGCAATAGTGGAACCAGTAGCTTTTCATTTATCCAGAATTAACACTGACAGGCGGTTGTTCAAAACGGCAAAAAAAGGGAGGCATTCTTATCACATCACACTGGTAAATTTTGGAACCGATTGCTATAGAATGTCACAGATGGCAAAACTTATATGAATTACAAAATCCCACAGAAAAGTTCAGAAAAATATATGCATCAAGATCAAAGATATAACTTGTGGTTTGGAAGTCTGTAAATTACTTTTCTGAAAGTTAACAATCTGTGTTAATGAAAATACTGTTTCAGGCTTCATATTCACGAGCATTATGCTATAACAGCCAAAGTATCTACTGTTTACTATCAACAAAACATGAAATTTTATGATCCTTTGGTCTGGATCTTAATTTACATTGTTTTACAACTGCTGTGTTCTGCTGTCATGTCAGCTTGCAGAAACCAATCCACTGCTATCTCAGATCAGAAGCAGTAAAATAGCAGTAGTTTCTATGTTTTTAAAATGAAAGTCAGTACAAGATCTTTTCTACAAATAAAATTTGAAATTTACATGATAGGTTGAGAAAGAGTAAGGTTTTGAAGAAAAACAAATGACATATGACTCTTTTAAGGTGGATCTCTTTTTAAAAAAAAAAACTTTGAGAATCACAGTATTCCCAGAAACATATTGCTATTTTATAGATACTATTTCAGGTTGATAACTTCTTAAGGATCATCCATGTCTCTTTAAGAAAATAAATCTGCACTCTTAAATTCTATACTTTTCAAGAAGAAAATCACTCTATTGTCAAAAACAATTTCTGTTGCAGTTCTTTCTCCTTTGAACCTCCAAAGGAAGTTTACACATCATACTTATTATTTAAAACACAAAAAATGTTATTTTTTTAATGTCAATGAAAATTAATGAGACCTTCAGTCAATATATACCTCAGGATGCTACATCTACATCCTACAAATACCTATTCCTATTCCTTTTCACTGACTGCAAAGAAAGAATATACTATAGTCTTCATTGAGATAGCCTATGTGCAGTCTGCATGTAGTCAGATAATGACTTTCACCTGAGGAATAGTATTATTTAATACAGAATTAAGAAGAACAAGTGTTTCATTTGGGAAGCAGACATCTGAAATCAATGAAGTCCCCTCTAGAAGACTGCTATGCTTACACAGACAGTCCAAAATTATTTTTAAAATACATGTATTTCCCCAGTTAATCAACAATCCAAAATATTCTTCCTTAGATTTAGATCAATAACTCAGAGTAGTGCTAGAAAAACATCAGCTCAAAGATTCTAGTGATGTCTAATTCCTTAGCACGATACAAGTCATCTAGTTACAATAGTCATCTACTCAGTTCACCTTTCTTATTGGAAAAGAAAATAGTTACTGTAAGGCCCAGCAGATCAGAAGAAACAGAAGGATCAGCAGAATATTTTCAACTGAATAATTAATTACCCTGCTGATGTGATAGAACAGAATCATACTAAAGGGCTGATAATTTGTATCAGGTTTTTAATGAATTTTCTCCTTGTAGATAGCATCTGTTATATTTAAAAAAAAAAAAAAAAAAAAAAAAAAAAAAAAAAAAAGGAGAGAGAGAGAAATGAGCACAACCATATATATACAAGCTAAATTATATCCATTCTCCAGTGATTATGGGCTGGACATTCTTGCAGAAAAACCTTTGAGAGCCAAATTCTCCAAATGAAAAATGAAATTAATATTTAGGATTTGGAAAAAAAATAAAAGTCAAATGCATTAAAAAAGGAAATCACGCTGAAACAAATTAAGCTTCAGTATTGACTTCATGCTATGATGTACATGCTGAATCATAGAATCACCAAGGTTGAAAAAAACCTCTAAGATCATCCAGTCCAAGAATCCACCTATTTCCCAATAAGCCGCATCCCTCAGTACATCTAAACTCCTCTTGAACATCTCTAGGGATGGTGACCCCACCACCTCCCTGGGCAGTCTATTGCAGCACCTGACCACTTTCTCAGAGAATTATTTCTTAATGTTTAACCTGAATCTCCCCTGGAACAACTTGAGGCCATTCCCTGTAGTCCTATCTCTAGTTACATGGGAGAAGAGGCTGACCTCCATCTCACCACAGCCCATCTTCAGGTAGTAGTAGAGAGCTATATGCCACTCTGAAACTAATGTTTCCTATTTATTTCCATGAAAAGTACAACAGATAAAAAGAGCACAATAACACTTTGGCAGAGCAAATTCTCAGCTACAAAACACTATTTTTCAACATAGTCAACACCATTAACAGATTCACACAGGGAAGCTGATCAAGACACTCTTTGTTTTGTGGTATGGCAGCTGTACAAGGCTGTCTGGAACATGTCTTTCATGTCACTGTCTCCACTGCTGAAACACAATACTCATCACCTCACTGTAATATTATCCACTGTTTGGCCTCTATAAAAGTTCAGCAAATGCCTATGAATGCCAATGTGTGCAATTTCTTCTGCATAGAGGAATTCTGTCGTGCACCTTTACTAATTTCCATGACAGATGTCATTCTATCAGACTGCACCTCTGCTGCCATTTGTCACACAGCAACAAGGTGTAACAGAATATTGATGGGAAGGCTCAGCCTCTACCGCCATACCACAGATGTCTGCTTCTTACATCATGGGCTGACATAATAAAATAGGAGACATTCCTTTCAGAGCTGCCCTCGTATATCATAACCTGAGAAGCAGGGCTCTCAATGACAACAAATCTCTTTCCAGAATAAGAGATACTCCAGCGTGCTGTGTACTTGCTAGTACAGAGTATGTAGACAGTGAACCTAGGAGCTTAGAAAACCAAGGAGCAAACTCTTCAAGAATTAGCTGTATGAGGAAACTAGCAGCAGTAACAATAGACAAGAAAAAAAAATAGAATAGAGACCCTTTCTGTGCAGCAATGTTTCTGCCCATGTTTCACACATCCATTGGAATTATATCATGATAAGGTACTTAATCAACACACTTAAGCAGGAGTACTATGACGTGCTGTCCTCTTTCAAAGACAATCCATCTTTCATGAAATATTAGGACAAAAAAAAAAAAAAGAAAAATAATAAAATAATAAAATAATGTGCATGTTTCAAATTAATAGAATCACTGAATGGTTTTGTTTGGAAAGGACTTTAAAAACAACCTAGTTCTACCCCATCTTTCATAGCCAGGGACATGTTCCACTAGATCACTTTGCTCAATGCACCTTCCACCCTGACCTTGAACACTACCAGGGATGAGGCATTCACAACTCCTCCAGACAACTGTTCCAGCAGCTTACCACTCACATTATAAAAAATTTCTTCCTAATGTCCAATTATATCTACCCTCTTCTAGTTTAACATTAGTCCTTCTCTTTTTCCTACACTGCCTGATAAAGTCTCTGTCCATCATTATTTAAGGTTTTCTCTAAGTACTGAAAGGTATAGTCTCTGTAGAGCCTTCCCTTGTCTGCCTCAACTCTCAGAGAGTCTTTGTAGGAGTGGTGCTCCAGACCTCTAATTATTCTCATAGCCCTCCACCACGCTTATTCCAAAATGTCCCTGTCTTTCTTATCCTGGGGACCCCAGATTCAAACACAGTACTCCAGGTGGGCTCTCATGAGAGCAGAATAGAGAGGGAGGTTCACATCTCTCAATCTACTGGTCTCAATTCTGCATCTGTGTTTGGAATTACCTTAACCCAAATGGAAAACTTTGCTCTTGAGCTTGTTGTTACATGAGCTCACCACTCAAGTCTATGAAGATCGCTCTGGATAGTGTCTTTTTCCTATCACACGTCAACTATACCACTTATCTTGCTATCATTTGTAAATTTGCTGAGGGTACACTCAGTCCCACTGTTCGTGTTACCAACAAATAAATTAGCCGGTCCTCATTCCAAACTCAGTGGAACACCACTCATCACTGGTCTTCACCTGAAAATTGAACTGTTGAACGAAACCCTTCAAGTGCAGTCATCCACACAATTTCTTATTCCCTGATTGCTCCATCTGTCAAATCCATCTCTTTCCAATTTGGAGACAAGGATGTTGTGCAGGGCAGTGTCAAATGCTTTGCATAGGTCCAAGCAGATGGCTTCAGTTTCTTCCTTTAAGTACCAGTGTTGAAACACATTTTAGAAGGCCACCAAAATTGTCAGGCACAATTTGCCCTTAGGTGAAGCAACACTGACTGTCACCAGTCACCTTTTTGCTTTCCATGTACCTTATCATAGTTTCCATAAGGATCTTCACTATAATTTTGCCAGGCACAGTGCAACTGCCTGGACTGTAGTTCCCTGGTTCTTTTTTTTTTTTTTTTTTTTTTTTTTCCATTTTAATAATGGTTTTAAAAAGTTTTCTGTTTTCCAGGCCCTGGGAACTTCACCAGACTGCCATGATTTTTCAAATATGATGGGTAGCGGCTTAGCTTTTTCATCTGCCATTTGCTTCTGGACTCACCAATGCATCTCATCCTTTTATTACCAACATATATACATAGAAGATTTTCTTTTTGACCCTGATGTCCCTGGGCAGACTTTACTGTATCAGGACTTCAGCTTTCCTAATCTAATCCTGGGTGTTCAGACTGTTTCTCTGTATTTCTCCCAGGCTACCTGTGATGAAAATGCAATTTTAATCAATATAGCTGACAAACTGTGGTAACACCAGCTCTTTATGTCTTAATTAAGAAACTTTTTAGTCATTTGGATATGCAATTACTCATCTCTGCAGATTTTCTATAAGAGTTTACCACCCAGAATCTTTGAGTTTTTAGCATATAAAGGCTAGCAATCTATCCATCTCATTAAAAGCTAAGTTTCAGAGTATTTATAGATCCATCAAATTTCCAAGCTGTGCTTCTTGCCTGGGATGAGAACATTGTTATTACATTCATCATCCCCAGTATATGCCACCAACTATCTCAGGCAATTTTCTCTCCAGATTTTTACAAATGGTTTGTTCATGAATGCTGACTTCATTCTTAACAGTTCGGTTTTAATAAGATAAAAACAAAAGCTAAAATCCACTAACATTGAAACTGTATTGGCTGGTTCTGCTTTTTTTTTTTTTTTTTTTTTTTTTACCTTTCTCCAAGTAAAGTACTATTGCATTTTTTGCTATTTTGTATAAGAGAGAAGCAGTTTCTCTCATGATAAAGAAAATAAAGAAAAATATATGCCAAAGAGAGAAGAAAAACAACTTCTGCTTGTTGACTAAAATTCCAGTAAGTAACCTCTCTCAGTGTTGTGCTTTACTTCGTTTACTAAACCTACAAAAGATGCTATATTAAGTACATCAAGTACAATCACGCTAGATTTGATCCAGTACAAGTTCTCATTCTACAGAGGTAAGGTCACACACAGAAGTGTTAAAATAAAAGGTCATTTAAATTCCATAGCAACAAGAATAACATTTTTAAAAACAGAGATATATAGCTAGACTATATTTTATATAACTCATGTTGTTTCGCTTAAGATTATTATGCCATTTTTCCTACTTTTCTGCCCTTTAGAAAGTGTTGTGGTCAGAAAATGTTCTACTTCCATTTCTCATAAGGAAATAATTTTGTAAGACAACAGTTTCTTCCCCAGTGGTTTTGTGTGTGTGTGTGTTTACAAGTATATCCCAGTTTCTTTCTGGAGAATTAGGCTATATTTTTGGGTAGTGGAAATCTACATGCAATTTAAGTGCCCAGATATTCTCATTACATAACTGAGATACTACACTAAAATGTTGATATTGTGTGACATATTTTATAACGATTAATGGATGATCACTTGCAACTTGCTGTAGCTGAGCTGCAATACACCAATGTGCTGATGGGTTAATAGGAGAAGGGATAGTCATATTACATATGCAGAATGTACATTTCCATCTAAATTACTGTGACCATACTCTACCTATACTACATTAGGTGACAAAATGGTAAGGGAACTGTCTAAGGTAGTATTCAAATAATTGCATTTCATTGTGAAATTGTAGATTATTTATTGAATACTTTATTGGAATTCTGAAATAGAAAGTTCATCCTCTTATTCCACTTGTGTTTATAGTTATTTACCACTTGGTGAACTAATGCTGTTAGGTCATACATTAGCTTAGACTTGATTGTATCATTTGCTGAAGCAAAATCTGATAAAATATAGATTAATTGATAAAAACAGTAGGAGAGTTTGAAGCAAAGTGTGATAAAATCATATTGAAATCATACACTGGAGGTTTTAATTATATTGAGTACCCTCATAAGAAACAGAATATAGAGTTTACACCACAGTCCTCTTTGTGAATCTTAGAAGAGGAAAGAAGGTGCAGTGTGCATTATATATAAAAAGGTTGTGGTTTGATACAATGCTGCAGTAATATTTGGCCATACAAGAAACTTTGCAAAATTCATTTTCACCACCAAAAACTTTTGAATGAAATCAATTTACATTACTTTCTACGTTTCTTACCATAAAACTTTTGGAAACAGCAACATTTAGGTCCTATGTGTTATGGGGACATGAGTTTATCTTTCAGCTAATATTTTGAATTCTGCACCAGATATTATCTCTAGATGATCACTGCTTTGTTAGTTTGAATTAACTGAGTCATCTAACTACTTGACAGGCTTTTAACATATTTATAAATTGGCAACTGCAGGAGTGTTTCACTGTTGAAATTTCTTCCTACAACTAAGAAACTTCTTAGAGTCGTCTTTCAGGATCTCTCATTTTCCCTTATGGCGATCCTTCCTGGGTCTACATAAGGGTCTTGCTGTGTTAATCATTTCTTTTATCACACACTTCTTCTGGACAAATACTTATTAGACAGTTTGGCATATGGTTGTATGGTAATAAGTGTGATTAATTTTAACTTACTATAACTATCTGAAAGATGAGACTTTTAATGTAAGCTATTTTAGATCTCTATGGAAGAAGAGAGAAATCAAAAGAGAAAGTGACACATGTCGGCTTAGGTACTGAAGCTGGATAACACACCTTTCAGGTGGCCTACCTTTCCCCGTTAACCAACTGCAGTGAAAATCATGAAAATAGCCTAGCCTAGACTTTGAAACAATCTACAGCGTTTAATTTATATACCTCAGCATCCTGTTCCAACAAGCTTCCTGTAAACATAAATCTGAAATGAAAGATGAAGTGAAAGATGAACTTGGTATCATTGAGTTCCACTTTATGAATGGATAGAAATATTGTCAATTCAATTATGAAGTAACTTGGTATTTTCTTTCTGCAGTTCAGGCAGTGTTTTTTTTACAATATAATCCATCAGTGGAACAAATTTAACCCAGTAGCATATATATGGTGTTTCTTAATTTCCAAATGCATAAAGCTCAACACATGTAAACCAGTAATCTGAATTATTCACTGGAAGATACAATGACAATACAGTGAAGATTAGAAGACTTCTCAAAATCTTAGAACAGATTTTGTTCTCCCTTATATTTTCATAGAAACCACATTTGATATGAATGATACAAATAGTAAATTCAATATTAAATGTAGTCTGAGTCTGGCTTTTGTTTATTGTTATTCTTATATTATTTTCAATAATCAGATCAGGTAACTGACTAAAATACAAAGATCATAACCATACTAACACTCCAGACTTAAATTAGAAGCGACACTAAGGAGACAAAAAATACCTATGTGAAAAGAGAATCTTAATTGTGATCTAGTTGGTTTTATTAGACTTAATTAGGTCAGTGGAGCTGACCTAATTTTTTAATTAATAAATTGATTCAAGGCGACCACATGAATTGCCGGACTTTCATAAAACAGGCAAAATCATTATATTGTAGAGATTACAGAACAGTTTGTAACTAGTATTTTTTTCATTTAAATTACTAGGTTCTTACAGAACAGTTATAAACTATGTTGCAGTGTAACCGTAATGTAGGTGTTACTTATTAGGGAGTTTTATATCTATCTATATAGATAGACAGATATATATTTTTTTCTACCAAGTTCTTTCATCTTTATTACATTGGAAAAGCTTATAGGTATATATATTTATCTCCCTTTTCCTGTATATTTTTCAAATAGAAAGTACAGATAATTTTAGCAAACAGGGCACATTATCAAGACCATGGGTAAATTTCCCAGAAGTTTTTTTCTAATAATGCCTTACAATCAGAATAGTTATTCTTTATAATCAATTCCACTGCTGTTATTTTAATTATTTTCACTTTTATGTTGCCTTAGAGAAGATTAAGTATTCCTAATAATTAGAGAACTTTTTAATTGGTTTTGAGTATTATAAATAAATCATCAAGATATTTCCCTGAAAAAAATAATTCTTTGTAGACCTGATGAACTATTTCATATTCCCACAGGAATTTTGAACTCACTTGGGATTTTACCACTAAGATAAGGCATAACTTTTTAATATCCCTTAAAATTTGAAAATTAATGCCATACACAAATGGACAAGAGAAGCAGGAGCCTTGTCTGTCATGAAAACTTTTGTACAGAGTGCATGTACCCCAGAAAGCCTAGAATAATTTATTTTTTTTTTAAATCCAGTATGTATAACTATATTTAAAATAAATTTTAGATTTCACGTCATTGAGTGGTATGATTTTTTCTTGCAGCCACCTCAGCATAAGTTCCCATGTGAGAGCGTGCTAGTATGTGTTAGCATATACTTTAAGAAAATACTCCTCTACAGAACGACTCAGTACAGAATTACATCTGTGTAACTAATCAAAATTCCAAGTTTATGGACATTCTCTGTAGAAGAAACCAAACACAATTACAGATAGAAAAATGTCTTCCAGTTGTAAGTTAAATGGTATTTACCATCATTGGAACTGACTCATGGTGTTACTATTATGAATCTTCTCAGCACATAAGTTTATGATGTTGAACGAACCCCATGATATAACTCTACTGTTGACAATAAGACCAGGACTCGATGCTTCCTATGGGTTCCTCATGGAATTAATTGATGATTAAAATGAAAACAAGATTTTTTTTTTAGAATCTTAGTACTTTCTTTGAATCACGTTTCTTCATGTCCCTGGGGGGAAGCAAAACCATACAGTAGGGTGCTTTAATTCATAAACCTCAGTATGTTTACTAGTACCATTTTTAACTTTTCTCATCCTAACTTTTGACTGCATTATTTTCTAGTTGTCTTTTTCATGAATATTTTGTTCATAATTCCTTTAGCAAGATAACCAAAAAGTAAATATGGAGAGAGAAAGAAGTGCAAAAGGGTGAAAAAATATATGCAATGTTTCAAATACGTAGCTGAAGTTTTAAGTTGAAGGTTGACAGTCAGATATGCTTCAGAATTCCAGTACTTACTTCATCAGCCCATAACTACAATTTCCTAATTATTATCTCCAGTGGAATAATAATGTTTTATTCTCTCACTTTTTTCTACAAGAAAGGATTACAGTATCTGCAATGTTATTGTTTTTCTTTGTCTCAAGATTCAGAAGACAAAGATATTTTCCATATTATCCTTTGCTACATGCTATCTGTCCAGGCTGCTACTGTAATGTTACGTTTTGTATTTAATGACTTTCTTTTCCTTCTTATTTTCTTCTTTGCCAATTATTATAGCTTTTCTACACATTTTATTTTTTAAATTATTTTTACACCGTATGCAGAGACAATAAAATTAAGACAATCAAATTTCAGTTTCTTTTCAGTGTGGCAGATCAGTTCTCACAATATAACACCTCAGGAATTTGTTTGCTTTAATCTTGATTTTAAAAAAAATCATCACAACTGCCTGCATGTACTGAACTAAATAAATTACTTATTAGAAAGAAGCTGTAAATAATGCAAGTAGGAAGCGATAAGGTTCTTTCATACTGAGTGCTAACAAGAAAAATGAGAGAGGGTCAGTAGTGTAATTATGAGTAATTTTTGAAGGGGAAAATCTTCCATTCAAAGGTGAACCAACCACACACAGACTAGAAGCTGCCGATATAGGACAGTAATTTGTAGAATATTTGTAAAGAGATAAAGACATAAACACAGATAAATCAATCCTTTTCTAGTTAGTTTAAGTGTTCATGAGGTTGGGGAAATTTCAGATACTTAAGGAAAATTGTTTAAACTGTATCTAGCACCATAGATATCAAGTTTGTAAATATATATATATTGTTTAATATTCTATGAACCTTGAGTGAATCAGCAATTAGATCTATTTTGCTATAGAAAGCTTTGCCAATTCACCATTAACTACTAACATCAGTGTAAAGAGTTCACAGGTGCTAAGCTCTGCTATGCCTGTTACGATTATTTTATCAGAAAATATGGGGTTCAGTGCAGAGATCCAGTCTGTGAGTACTGGAATGGTATAGAGCTACCCAGAGAGGAATAGAGAGGAATAAGACCTTTTCCAATGGTCTATACTTTAAAGGAACTGAATGACTCTAAAGTTGCAACTGTACAGTAACTGGAATAGTAATTTCTTGGCTAGTACTAGCTCAAGCAGTACACTTGTCCCTGCTGTGCGAATAGCAACTGCCAAAATCAATGCTCATTTTCAGCCACAGACAAAAAGCTCTGAGTTTCTCCTTGTGCTGTTCTGCAGCTCTTTCCAATTCTCTCTGGCAAGATGGGCAAATTAAAAAAAAAAAAAAAAAAAAAAAAAAAAAAAGCAGAGAAAATTTAGAATTAATGCAAAGACTCCAGCTGAACCAGGTACCTAAGTACACTCTCTCACTAGTAAGAATATGAGCTCCTGATTCACAGAACAATATGCTATTGTGTTCCAACCAAAATTTTTACCATCATTACCCAGAGACGATTTAAAATATATATAAATGTACATAAGAGTTCTAATTGCAATGTTCACCAACAAATGAAAAAAAATATATATATCTCAAATACAGTTTAAAAAACCAGACTTTTTTAGCTACACTATACTCTCTGTGATGTTCTTTTTCTATATTGTAAAGAAAAATTAATAAGGATTACCTTATTCATGGAACAATATACTACAAATGAAACATCAGAAGAACAGACCTCTGTAGCAGATCATATTGTAATGCCTGCATTACATTGCTACAGCCTAAGATTTTTGTACCTATATCTTCATTTTACATGCAAGGTTGATAATGATTGTGAATATAATATATTTTATTTGGATTTGCTGCAAGCCTTTGATCAAGTTTTACATGACAGGACACAGCTTAAAGCTACAAATTTGAAAGATCCATATTAAGACACACAAAAAGGATAAAAAAAAAAAAGTTAAAAATAGACTAGTGATTATGTTTTGGAAAAAAAAAAAATTACTGTGGTTTTATGTGGGTCAGTGTTCATGTTGGAAAGTGTTAATATCTGAAGAATGCGTGAAATAAGTAACAGTACCTCAGTGACTGCTCAGAAACGCAAAGAAGGCACTTTAAGAAGAGAGGTGAGCTGTAGCTTCCTACAGTGGATAAAGTGTGGGAGGATTTGAGGTACCTCTTCTTCATGAAGCATGACTACATTTTTCAGGGATAATTTTTACCACACTCAGTAATTTTACTTTTTCCGCACTCAGAGTATTGCAGTCAGAAGCTCAATGTCAACTGAAAACCAGTGATAAGTGGCATTCCTCAGGGATCAGTACTGGGACAGGGGCTATTTAAGACCTTTGTAGATGGTATGGACAGTGGGATGGAGTGCACCCTCAGCAAGTTGCAGATGCTACCAAGATGAGTAGTTCAATCAATATGTTAGAGGGAGGGGATGCTATCCAAAGGAAGCTGGACTGGCTTGAGAGGTGGACCCATTGCAGCCTCATAAATTTTACCAAAGCACAGTGCAAGGTCCTGCACCTGGGTTGGAGCAATCCCAAGCATAGATACAATTTGAGTGGAGAATGGCTTGAGGGCAGACCTGAGGAGAAGGATTTGGGTTGTTGGTTGATGAAAAACTCAATGTAAGCTGGCAATATGAACTTACAGCCCAGAAGACCAACCATATTCCACGGTGCATCAAGAGAAGCATGACCAGTAGATCAAGGGAGATGATTCTGCCGCTCTGCTCTTGTGAGATCTCATCTGGAGTACTGTGCCCTGTTCTGCGGCCACTAACATAAGAAGGACATGGAGTTGTTTCAGCAGGTCCAGAGGAAGGCCACAGAGATGATCAGAGGGCTGGAGCACCTCTCCTATGAGAACAAACTGAGAGAATGGGGCTTTTCAGCCTAGAGGAGTGAAGGCTCCATGGGGACCTAACAGCAGCCTTACAGTACTTGAAGGGGGCCTACCTGAGAGCAGGAGAGGGACTTTTTATAAGAGCATGTAGTGATGAGGGAAAATGGTTTTAAACTGAAAGAGGGTAGACTTAGACTAGATTTTAGAAAGAAATTCTTCGCTGCAAGGGTGGTGAGACACTGAAACAGGTGGCCCAGAGAGGCTGTGGATGAGCTTTCCCTAAAAGCATTCAAGGCAAGGCTGGATGGGGCTTTGAATCTGATGTAGCAGAAGTTGTCCCTGCCTATAGCAGGAGGGTTGGAACAAGGTGAATTTAAAGGTCCCTTCCAACCCGAATCATTCTATGATTCTATAATTCTGTGATAATTTGTGTGGCACAGCAAGTATGTTAGGCAGTCTGAGTTTATGACTAGGATTATGACTATGAAAAGTTATTGCCTCCACATGTGCTTCGTACATTCACTTTCCCACTCACTGTCTCATGACCTGTATCATTCATGTGACCACTAGTGCTGTCCCCAAGGTTCTGCCATGGGGCAGAGGAGAGGTAAGAATATGTTATGTCACTGAATTTCCCCTCCTGGATGAAAATCCATCAGTGTGCTCTGATGTCAGTCTGTTAGTTTATAGCACTGAAAAGAAATATATCAATATAATTATGTTGAAGTCTATAGGCCTTTAAAAATGTTTGTTCTAAAAAAGTTTTTTTAAAAAATTTTTTTTATTTTTCACATTCATTTTTGTGCATGTCTCAAGTGAAAAATAAACTGATAAATTCACATGCTAAGATGTAAATAAACTAGACTACGTATCTTTACAGCTCTTTCAGGACAACACAATACATTGACCTTTTGTTTTCTTTTGAGTTTTATCCAGATTAAAGATTTGGAGATAGTAAACATGGTGAGAGCTGTGGCATTCCTAATTTAAGGTAGAAATATATTTCTGAAATAACCAAATTTTGGTAAATCTTGTAGTTTTTCTCACACTTGAAAACTTTTCCTTTCCACCACAGGACTTTCCATCATAACTCTCCTGGAATTAACTAAATCAAATTGGTTTTATAATCTTAATATATCTCTGGACACACACAGGGTCTGGGGCACATCTTTATCTCCTTCTCTAGCCTTGGTGTCTGTGGGACTGTTCCTTACATTTCTTCCTCACTACTCATTGACTATGCGACATTTTCTTCTCTTTCTCAAAGACGGTTCTCCTTTGGCTGCTGTGTCAAGCCATATCGTGTAGTTGGAACCATCTGGAATCAGCTTCATCTGTCACAGGCAGCCCCTGGTCAACACACGTTCACTTGTCACATGCAGAATATCTTTACTGCATAGGCATAGTAAATCCAAGAAATCTTTCTACCTATGAAGTTCTATCTCTACTATAAGCAGAGATCATTTGTATGTTGAGAGTTTGTGAAGAGAAGCTGATTGGGATGTGTGATAAGTATGGCTGTATATTAGTATATATATATAAATATATATAATATATACTAATATATTAGTATATTAGTATATAAGTATACTACTAAATGTTTAAAATTAGTGGATATTTCTTGAACAAAAAATTAGAATAGAAAAGAGAGCTAAAACTGTGACAATCTTCTTGTTCAAAGATCAGTTATATTAATAGTCCAAGTTCAGCATAAATATTCCCTTTTCTTTTAGTTGAGATTTTCTTGTGAAAACATGTTCTTCTTGAACACTGAAAAAGATTTTCCTTACCTCTGGATGCTTACTAGATTTTTTCAAAAGTGTGAAGTTTATACATTTTAGTTTTTAATGTTATGTATTATGCATAAATATTCCTCTCATACTTGTCTCAATCCAAATAACACCGTCTCATAGTGAGTTTTATTCACCAACTAATACTTCCTCTTTACACAAAGGACTTTTTTCTTTGCTTTACTTTTTAGTCTATTGATTTTCAGTACTGTTGGCTGCTCATCAGTCCTTGCACGTGAAAACAGAGAACGTAAGAGTTTAGTTTATCTTTTTCTTTATGTTATTGTACATCTCCCTTTTAATTAATATCAGCCAGAACTGAACTGTTCCGTGGCTTTTCTCAAATGTCTCTAGGTAAATATCTCTCTGCTCTGCTTGCAATGGATATATTACAATTTATCTTGGAGAAGTATCCCCAATTCTACTGAGGTTAATTACTTTAGATAGGTTTTCTCAGAAATTGCCTTACAATATATTATTTTGGATTTCTTGTAATCACAGGGCAGATGCTTTCATCTCAGATTTTCCATGAGATAAGTGTCCTCAAAGGTCTTAAACCTAAAGGAGCAGCAGTATGCAGAAAATTGAAATTAGCTCATATAGGCCCAGATTCTATGCATATGTTACCTCATGGAAGCCAGAGGCATTTAGTCATTCCTATCATGGCTGATATTGTCCAATCTGTTTTTTAATTAAAAAGATAAATAAATAAATAGAAAAGAGAAGCAATGAAACAGCAGAATGTTTAATAGAAAGGCCACAGAAGAATGTCATACTTAAACACATAACTGTAATTGAAGAAGGATCTCATCTTCTTTAAATAAGATACAGAGAGAACATTGTTAGAGGTTTCATTAAACCCCATCAAATTCAAAAGAGTAGGATAAATTACATCTTTTGTCAAAAATACTGGAAATTATTAAACTTATTAGAGAAGTTTCCAAATTAGAACAAAATAACAACAGTAACTTACTTGATTTTTTTGGTCAGAAGACCTCCAGAATCTATTGTTTGATTTGCAGAGGTCAAAATGACATGAGAAGGAACAAGAAAAGAAAAAAGATGAAAATGGAGGGAGGAGAATGAAAGGAATGGCTCAAACACCTGATTGATAATAATTCTGAGAAAGTGCTATAAAAATATTTTGAGGTTTGAGCAAAAGAAAAATGTAAAACAGGAAACTGTCTTTTGTCATTTCATTTCTATGCTATTTCATACAATTCAATAAGTCATATTTTGAATGATTTTCTTTGGAAATAGAGACATCACTTGCATTGGATCCTGACAACTGAAAAAACTTATAACAGCTCAAACTGGTATTGCGTCTCACTTTAAAAGGAGTAATATTAAAATTTAAATGGAAATCAAATGATACAAAGATGTACATTGGTTTCTCCAAAAGTAATGCTTCCTATTTATTTCCATGGAAGCTAAAACAGATATTAAGAGCACAATAACACTACTTGTTAAAGCAAATTCTCATCTACAGAACACTATTTGTCAACATGGTCACCACAATTAGCTGTGCATTTTTGCCAGCAATGAGCAAGAGCCTGCAAGTCCTGCTTATAAAAATCTGCAACAACTGAGGTGAACCACTGTTGCTGTTTCCACTGCAGATATGCACCACCCTCCACCTCACTCTGCTCACATCCACTGTATGGTCTCCATAATCATTCAGCAAGCATCAATGAATGACAATGGATGCAATTTTTTTTGCATGAAGGAATTCAGTGATAGACTTTTGCTTCACATACATGTTGATGTCAGATGCTATTTTGTCAAACTGTCCTTCTGCTGACACCTGTCATACAGCAACAAAAGGTAATGGAATATTGGTGGGAAGGTTCAACCTGTACTGCCATACCATCAGTGCCCGTCTCTGACATCACAGGTCAACATACTATAATAGGAGGTGTTTCATTTGAAGCAGCCTTTATGCTTTCCTTTATAATGGAAGTATAGAAAGGGGAATAAAAAATACCTTTCCTTCCAAAAAATATATCCGTTAAGAAAATTAGAATATTTACTAGGTACATACTTGATAAGTGTAAAAAAGTATAAAAGTATAATATTTTTATGGTTACCTCTTCAATGGGTTGCGTCGAAGTCACAGAACATTTTAATTTCCAAAGTTATACTTGAAATATTGTTAAGAACAAAGGAAACATCTCACATATGCAAAACCAATAATGCATTATTTCCTAATTAAAGCCTTAACAAAAAACAAGCAAACAAACAAATGATTATTCAAGTTGCACTGATTTTTTAGAATTATCAAGTCAGATATATACAAAACCTGTGCAGTATTTGTCCCATGAGGATGATTATAGGACTGGAGCACCTCTCCTATGAAGACCCTCTGAGAGAGTTGAGGCGGACAAGAGGAGGCTCTACGGAAACCTCATAGCAGCCTTTCAGTACTTATAGGAAACCTACAATAATGATAGAGAGAGACTGTATCAAGCAGTGTAGTAATAATAGCAGGACTAATGCCATTAAACTAAAAGAGGGGAGATTTCATTGGACATTAGGAAGAAATTCTTCATTATAAGAGTGATGAGGCACTGGAACAGTTGCCCAGAGGAGCTGTGAATGCCCTTTCCCAGAAGTGTTCAAGGTTAGGTTGGAAAGTGCGTTGAGCAAACTGACCTAGTGGAATATCTAATTGACAATTTTAACCCATTAATAGAGGTTTAAAAGGACTTATGTCAATGATATATGATTTTCAAATAGACTTTCCAAACCTGAATATTGTATTCACTTCCCAATAACAGTAGTAGTTTTAATTATATTGTTTACTTTGTCACAATTCATAGAATCATAGAATCCCCAAGGTTGGAAAAGACCCACAAGATTACCTAATCCAATCGTCCACACATCACGAATAGTTCTCACTAAACCATGTCCCACAGCACAATGTCCAAACATTCCTTGAACAGCTCCAGGGTCGGTGACTACACCACATCCATGGGCAGCCCATTCCACTGCCTGACCACTCTTTCAGAGAAGTAGTATTTCTTAACATCATTTTCTGAATCTCCCTTGGTGCTGCTTGAAGCCATTCCCTCTAGTCCTATCACTAGTTACACGAGAGAAGAGGCTGACCTCCAGCTCACTACAACCTCCCTTCAGGTAGTTATAGAGAGCAGTAAGGTCTCCCCTGAACCTCCTCTTATCCAAACTGAACAATCCCAGCTCCTTCAGCCGCTCCTCCTAAGGCCTGTGCTCCAGACCCCTCACCAGCTTTATTGTCCTTCTTTGAACATGCTACAGGGTCTCAATGTCTTTCTTGCAGTGAGGGGCCCAGATTGTAAACTGTAAATATCTTGTGATATATATAGTCACTTTAAAAAATTTCTAAGATCTATTTGATTTGCTATGGTTCCTCTTTCTTAATTAGCATTAATCACTGCTTCAAAGAATAGTTTGGGTTGGAATACTGGCAAGTTTGTCAGCCACTAGATCAGGCTGCCCAGAACCACATCCAGCCTGGCTTTGAGTGCCTCCAAGGATGGGGCATCCACAACTTCTCTGGGCAACCTGTTCCAGTGCCTCATCTCCTGATGAGTATAAAATTTCCTACTAATATCTAGTCTAAATCTCTGCTCCTACAATTAAAATCATTCTCCCTTGTCCTATCATTATCAGAATGTGAAAAGTTGGTCTCCTTCCTGTTTCTAAGCTCCCTTCCCTTTAAGTACTGAAAGGTTGCAGTGAGGTCTCCCTGGATTCTTCTTTTCTCCAGTGTGAATAAATCCAGTTACTTTAGCCTTTATTCCTAAAAGAGGTGCTCCAGCCCTCTGATCATCCTGATGGACTTCCTCTGGATTCACTCCAAATTCTTTATATATTTCTTGTTCTGAAGATTCCAGACCTGAGTGCAGTACTCAAGATAGGGCCTCATGAGGGTACAGTAGAGGGAGACAATTAGCTCCCTCATCCTGCTGGCCACCCCTCTTTCAATGCAGCCCACTTACAAATGGCCTTTTGGGTTGCAAGGGCACACTGTTGACTCATGTCCTGCTATTTCATTCACTGCACTACTTGGTGAGGGTACATTCAATCCCACTGTCTATATGATTGGTAAAGATACTAAACAGCAACACGGTGCACACCATTCAGCATGAACCACTACTTAATACCAAGCTGTTGAGCTCAATCTTTGGCTGTGGCCATTCAACCAATTTGTTATCCACTAAATATAAACTCTTCAAATCCATCTCTCTCCAAAATAGAGATAAGAATATGATGTGGGACGATATTACAGGCTTTGTAATAGTCCAGGTAGTTGACACCAGTTGACCTTCCTTTGTCCACCTCATCACTTTCACTTCATCATAGAACATCACGAGATTGGTCATGGACAATCTAGCCTTGGTGAATCTGGGCTGGATTCATATCACCTCCTTGTCTTGCATGTGCGTTAATGCCACTTTAATTACTAATATATACAGTTGTGGTTTTTAATATACAAATTCTATTTAGAAAACCTCAAGTTCAGCACGTGAACACAAATATATTGTTTTATTCAAAACTTTATGCTATTATTCTTTTATTAATCATGACTACAAGAAATAAAGGTAGTTGCTGACTATGAATTTTCTCACTGCATTAATGAGGTTGGTCAGGTTATTTGCTTTGGCTACACAATGATACTGAGCTTTGTAGTGGTACTGCAACGTTCTAATTGATGTTTTACAAATAGAAGCTAATTTATGAAATTAAAAAAAAAAAAAAAGAAGAATCATATTTTCTAAATTTCCAGGAATACTATTTTGACAGCTCCACATTATACTTTCAAAACTGAATGCACTTCCAGAGAAATTTTTATCACTTCACCAAGGTAATAAAATAAAATCTTCAGAATTGTAGTTCTTGGTTTAGAACAGGTGTGTTCAACCCACCACCTACAGACCACAAGGCCTGGAACATCTAGTTATGTGGCCTGCCACCTACCAATGCACCACCATGGTGGCAGCTGCTTTCTCATCAAGTGGTCCAGCCCACCAGACCCACCAGATGGGTGTGCACTCATCAGTAACTACCTAAACATCAGTGTACTATTAGTACTGTCTCAGCTGAAAGTGAGAAGAGGGAAAGTGGGTGCAGTGCAGAGCTAACCCTACCTCTCAAACTCAATCAAATTGAAACCTCTAATACAAATTGAAACCTGTATTACGTTACATGCACTTGTGCCGCTTGGTGAGTAAAATGCAGTGATTAACAGTAATAACACTTCAGTCTAACGAGTGTTGTCTGTGATTCTGTGAAAAGAAAACAGCACTCCCAACAAAAGATACCTTGTGGATGAAAGAAGAGAGTTCTAAGAGAAATGGACAGAATACCTTTTTGTTGAGACAAATAATATGGTACTGTGCTTAATTTGTAAGGAAGTTGTGTCAGTTTTCAAAGATTGCAATTTGAAAAGATGTTGTGTGCAAAAACATGCTGCCAAGGGTGTCAAGGAATGTTTTGTAAAGAACAAATAGTGAAGCTGAAAAAAAAAAGCCTGTTATCTCAGTTTGTTTTTTTGTTTTTTTTTTTTTAAGATACAACTCAGACGTATACTCTATTATAAAAGCTAGTTATGTAATAGGAAATCTGACTACAAAATAAAAAAAAATCAAAACCATTTGCTGCTGGCAAGTTTATTAAGCAATGTATGGAAAACTTGGCGGATATGAAGATTTGTCCAGATTTGAGAAAAACAACAGCAAAAACAAAAATAAAAAACAGATTTTTCTAAAATCCGTTTGTCTCACGAGGTTGTAGCCAGGTAAACTGAAGAATCAGGAAAACCTCTAGAAATAAATTTGCAGACTAAATCTGCTAATTTCAAATTTTACACTTTGACAATCTATGAAAGAACTGATGCTGAATATACAGTTCTACTTGTCATTTTTATGAGGGGTGCTGATAACTAATACAATGTCACTGAAGAAATGGCTTCTTTGGTGCCGTTAAAAGATACAAATCTCTTGAATTATACAAACCAGTAAACATTACATTAAAGCATTTTTCTTTATCCTTTGTCAACATATCTGGTATAGCTACTGATGGTGCTCTGTTGGTGAAAAAAAAAACCAAAAAAACAGGACTTATAAAAATAGAATATTTATTTTATTGCTGCCAGCAACTCACATTTGATGAAACATTAGAGCATCATACAACACAAAAATCGATATACAAAAGCTTTAAAAAATGATAATGTCATGCAAATCATCATTAAAGCTGCGAATTGCTAATTCCAGGAGCTCCTTAAGAGTAAAAAAGGAAAGGAAAGGAAAAAAAAAGGTGGGGGGGAGGGGAAGACTTTTTAAATTCAAATTCAATTTTTCTACACAGCAATTGAGTATTGCCAGCTTTTTGTTTTCTGCATCTGTTTTCAGCACTTTTATTTTTTTTTTTTCCCCTCAGGGTAATAATAAAATAATATAATAAAAAGCAATTTGGTGTAAACTAAAATGGAAAAATAAGCCTGATTATACATCTATAAGTTATTATTACTGACATGTATGCAAACTGCTAACTAGTGCTATGTGCCCTTCATTCAGCTTGCATTTTTCCCTTGAGAAGCAGCACCAAAATTACTTGGGAAAAGTGAAATATAGCCTTGAACTAGTCTCACAGCTTATTTAATATTTAATAAGTAATAAGAATCCATCAAAGGATGGACTTTACCTTACCTGTGACAGCTGGAGGCAAGTACTGAAACTTGGCCTGAAAATTATTTTCTATGGAAATGACATGAGCATAAGAAACATGAGAGAAAAAACTGTTCTACTGCTATCATTTAAATATAGAGTAATCTAAGAATTGCTGACTTACTGACTTTTGCATTTATTATTACAAGCCCTCAGGTGTCAGGAGTTGTGACTGCAGTCACATTTTTGTGCAGTTATCCATGTGTACAAATGTGAGTTAAGTAACTTTGAAGACTTTGATCGAGTTTCAGCTGAAATTTCATCTTTCCTGCTTGGTCGACCAACTATTTAGACACCATAATATCTGAGGAGTTTTTTTGCTGTTATTTTGCACATAGTTAAGAATATTGTATTTTATGTTATAGGAATTCATTGCCATTTGTTGCCACTTTTGGTGAAACATACATACATTCAGCACTGCACAGCACTACCCTTATCCTGAATAAGAGTATCAGTTTATGTTTCAGTGAAAATATTAATCTTCGAGTTTCCTTTACAATATTCCCATCCTGTATAAATCTAGACTGAGAATTCTAAGAGCTTCTGATCACTTGCAGCACTGGAAACTGTTCCTATAAATATTTTTGGCTTGTGGGGGAAGGGTGAAAAATGAAAGAGTTGAAAATTCTTAGAAAACTTTGAAGTTGACAAGAGCAGACAAATGAGTGATTGAAAACTGTGTCTACACTGATAAATGTGCAAAAACATAGAGGATATACAGCTGAACCAGTAGTTCACCCAGGGTTCCTGAGCAACAATCACAAGCGCAGAACACAAAGAAAGCAACCTTCTGTCCTATGATCCTGGTTCCATTGCATTTGCTTCCTTGATGGTTGTTCTTTTTTTTTTTTTTTTCAGTTTAGTAAATGATGAGAGTGGATTTCAAATAGTGAAATAATGATTAGAAAAGAGTACCAATATTTTTGAATATCATGACTCTTGAGCAATGTTATAATTTACCTCCGATAAGTAGTAAAAGTAGATTGAGTACAGGAAGAGAGCCCAGGAGAATTAAAATTAACTCCTACGTAAGTAACAAGAAATTAATTGAGCAAATTAAATTATCACCAATAATGAAATGTGCATAAAGATTGAAAATTCTGATTTAATCTAAGAATGAGTATAAGGCATGGTTCAGAGGTCAGGAACTCCAATACTATGCCATTTTTACACAAGTCAAGGTGATGTGTATAAAAGAAAAAAATAAAAGGCTGTTAATTGGATACATTTGTAAATATTTGCAGCAAGCACTATGAAGAAATAAAGACAACTGCAGCTCTTTAAGCACATATTAATTATTCGGTGAATCCACGGGAAACAATATACATATATTATCACACCAAAACAACCATAACATTTAGTTATTTAGAAGGAGACAAAGGTGTGCAACTGATACATCAGTAGAAGAATTAATACTGAAATCCAAGCAATGAAAGGCATAAAACTCTAAACTTCCAATGGCATGTTTATTAACACTAAATGTATACATGAGAAAGACTTATGAAAAGGATAAAAATAAGAAAAGGTTTTCTAAACCAGGAAGGAAAGAATGATCCTGGGCTAAAAATGCATCTAGACAGATTAAACAAAAGATTTATTTTCATATTTGGTACTGTAAAACTTATTTTCCAGATGTATAAATGTAAGAGTCATACTCCTTGCAGAAGTAACATTTCTCTGATGAAGTACTAGAGGAACCAAATGATCTTATTCTGTGGGCCTAGGAGAGAATGAAAAACAAACAAGCAAACAAACAAAAAACAGCTAACGGAATATTAGAGAATATACGATCATTCAGTCCCCCTGTTTTAGACATCTAAGTGCAAGATTAAAAATTCCATCCTGCTTCTGTTTTTGATCTAGAACCTATGATAGACCACTGTTCAGAAGCAATGTAGAATTCAGAATTTTAAATACAAAAAGAAATAACCATTGATAGAAGAATTTAACTGAGATGACTTTGGTTTCTATGCCAATGGCTTTCATAGATTTGCTTTATTGAATAGCAGGTAAAATAGATTCTTATGATTTGCTTAGAATAATCTAGACTGAAAAATATTAGAGACAGACAAGAAGAAAAAACAGTTTAAAAACAAAAACAGAAAAAAAAAAACAAAAAACAGCAGTTCAACTGTTAACAGGGAGGTGAGATTCTTTTTGTCACGTTTAGATCTAGTAAAGGACTGAGAACAACCTGGCCGGTTATATAGGCAGCAAAATCTTTGTTTAAGAGACTTGAAACTTCAGTAAATATTGATCACAACATATGGTTCCCATTGAATCTGAAAGCACTCTGAGCCTTTCACTATGTGTAATATTCATTGGGTTGACTGTTGACTACACAATAAAAAATGTATATTAACACTATGTTGTCATTTTACTGTCTAGCAATATAGATAACCTTTAATGAACCAAAGAATGCTTCACATCTTTGGCAGAGATTTCAAAAGTCTCTGTGTTGTTTATAATGAAGGCAGAAAGATGCAGTGTTCTCATGGATTTTTTCACCTTTTAGGTTGAAAAAGTTAACTTAGACATCTTCATGAGTAAAAAATATGAAGTAGTTCCAAGTAGCAGTGAAAAGAGCATAAGCCAGAGAGAAGATCTATTTGTCTTACAAGACTTAGGTTGTTCTTGGACATATGTGGTCCATAACTAATATGACTTTGATTGACAATTTATTTAACTGAGTCCTAAGAGGCCCAAGAAGTAAGTAATTCTTCAACAATAATTAGACTTCCGTCTTTAAAAAATCTGTCAATCCTAACAAGACGATGAAAAAAAGCTTACTGTGCTCTATCATCACTTACACCTCATACTGTTTTTCCTTCTGCTAAAATGCTTAAATGTTAGTCCTGAGTTGAAAAATATTTTATATCTTCTGATAATTGTCTTAATTATTAAATATATTTCATGATAAAGTAGTGAATTTAATACAACACCTGTTACTTACCTACTCTATAATCAACAGTAAGTTAAATGGAAACTATTAATGGTCGCAAGGCACTCAGCAATGTCTCTGTGGAGTAAAGAAATGCTCTTTCAGCCACTCAATTTCAAATGCAGCACTGAATCATTGAACATAAATAATATCTAAGCTGATTGGCATGATATCTAGATCATCTCTAAAATGACTTCTGTAACATATATCAGCACAAGATTTTGACTGATTTTAATGAGAGCTATTTACCTGAATACTTCTTGGTATTTGGCCTAACCAGCATATCCATAATTATTGAAAAAGAACATGATAGCATATGAATATCCAACACTTTTGTCTTAATTGAGTCTGACCTCAAAATCCATTATATATCTTTGAGAATTATATTAATCATTTATATTTACACTTGCAGCCTTCATTCCACCACAAGTGAATTACAGGTAACAATCTGAGTGAAAGAAAAGAGAACATACCAACACAAAGATAGAACACAAATTGTTTTAACTGAGTGCAGTTCTGCACTACATTCCTCAAATGAAGATACAAGTAAAAACAGCATAAAGCTATACCCACACTATTCTGGCAATAGTATTTAAGTGGTTAAAAAAGGACAACAGTGTTTAGTTTCTATTCCCTATCCCAAATTTGATACATATGTCTGAATAAAGATAATTACCTAATATATAAAATGTAGATAACATTATATTAAAGAAAAAAAGATTCCTGTAAACTGAACATTTGATATATTAATTTCTGAAAACATATATATAAACTAAATGAAAGGCAGTATGGTTCTCTTAGGTGATATTTTTCCTATATAAAATAAAATCTTTCAATGACAAGAATGAAGATGATATTTGTTTTCTCTTTGTTTTAATCATGTAACAAGGACAATCTTTGTGAAGGAAGCAGGTGTGGTATAAATAATAACTAATGAATTTAGGAGGTAGGATTCATTGTATAATTTCAGTTTAAAAAAGCTTTTTTTTCCCTAGTCTTTCAGGAACTGATCCAAGTCTCACTGAAGTCAATTTGATTCTTTACTCTGATTATTCAGTAGAGACTCAGAAGAGACAAAGTAAATAAGACACATCCTAATAAGTTCCACAGGAGCTAAAATCTTCTCCATGAAAATCAATATAACTTCTATATTTAGTTGTCTTTCATTGTAGTAGATTTAGATTTTGAGATCACTGATTTCACCTAGTCATCCATGCAATAGTCCTTAAAATATGAATGTACTTAGAAATCCCATTTACAACCTGCAGACTTTCAGTACTTTCTCTATCTGAGTTTCTTATCTCACAGTAAGTGGAGATTTTATAGTTTAGAAAGAAAAAATTTTAGATATATTAGTATCTAATTCCTTGGGATGTAGACCACTAAGTCTGCCTTACATTTCCATTTCCATTTTTACTCTACACGTGCAGCATAATCTAAACCAGTAAGCAAACGGACTTATCTAACCAGTAAGTAAAGCCATACAGTCTAAACCAGGAAGCGATAGGTTGGGCATGGCCAATAGCTAAAACAACATCCAGTCACTTGCTCAATTTCAACTCAGCAGAAAAGGGAAGAGAACTGGAATGGCAAAAATGAGAAAAACTCATGGGTTGATATAAAGACAGTTTAATAAAGGTTAATAATAATAATAATAATAATAATAATAATAATAATAATAGATTTATTTTTAAAAAAAGGAAAAAGAAAAATAAGGGAGAATGTGAAGGAGGGGAAGGGAACAGAAAGGAAGGAAAAGGAAAAAGATATGAAAAACAATTATTCATCAGCTTCTACCCAAAATTGATACCTAGCCAATCTACAAACAACAGCTGCTTTGGAAAGAGTGTCCCAATTTTGTTGCTAAATATGGCATCAAATGATGCAGAATATTCCTTTGGTCACTTAGGACATTGCAGCTGTCCTGGCTATGCCCCCTCCCAGCCTTTTGCCCATTCCTAGTCTACTTACAATGGTTTAAAAATGAGAACCAGAAACAGGCCTTGAAATTGTGCAAGCATTGCTCAACAACAGCTAAAATATTGATGCATTACAACTATATGTTGAAAATGTAATGTATCTGAGAAAATTCCATAGTCTTGTATTTGGGGATTCATCTAGGAGAAAAGACTTCTATTTCCTCTGCACAGAGCTCCTTCTTTGTTTTAACATATAGCTCTTTAATATAAAATACTGAAACAATCTTATATATTGCCTGATTCTTTCTTGCCTAATGAATCTTGAATTTGATGCTGCAAAATAGCACAGCTTTTAGGATGTGAAAAAGTGGATGCTTCTTACTGAGAAAGTCTTATGCCTGTTTTTTTTTAAAGAATATGGTAATTGAAAATGAATGTTCATGTTCAGATTGCATATTGTCCATGGAAATACTTGTGATTTTAACAAAAATGAAGGTAAGACCCTTGAACTGAACTTTTGCTTTTAAGTAACAGATCCGCAATAGTTCTTCTTTTTTATTTTTTTTTTCCTTAGAGTATATGCAAAAGATCCAGGAACAGACTCTAACTCTTAATTCTTGTCTAGGTAATTACCTCCTAAGTAAGTTAATCAGCTTTCTCACCTACTGAAAGGACATATGAGTAAAAGGCAATTTTTGACACTAACACCTTGAAATGGGGAATAATACAAAGTGACTGATGAAACAACATATATAGCAATAAGCCATTAAGAAGATTCACTTTCCAGTTCTTGTAAATGTGATTTTATATCATTTGCAGTTCCATTTCTTCAGCTGAAGTTTCTGGCACTACAAAAAATTCTGAATTACAATTTTTATATCTTTGACAGCTAGTGATGCTATATGCAGACTTTTACTGCTAATTATCCAGAATAATTTTCCTGATATTTTAAGACTACTTACTGCTTCCTATTGAACCCCTGTTTCCAGTTGCTTTAGGGTGGTTTTTCTTTGTTGTTGTTGTTTTCTGTTTGTTTGTTATTTTTGGATGTGATATAGCTGTAAAAACATTTCAAACGTTTATATATGATAAACTTTATGGATGATAATCTGAAAGACTGTGTTCCCATCACAAAAGTAATTGTGCAGTGCTATATCTGGACGTGGCTTAGCTTAACTCTGATGACCAGCACTACGCTGCAGCTGGCACAGCTGGCAGCAGCACACCTGCTGAGCAGAATGAGCTAATGAGAATATCTCACACCAGCACTCTTTTCCTGACTCTGTTGGATAATACAGCTCTTCAGCACAGGAAAAGTTCTTGTCCCTCTTTGTAAAGTCCTAACTCTGTTCAAATTTTTCAGAAGCCTGTTCACCACTTGCTCTGAAGTGGCAGCTACGGAAAGCGCGGAGCATTACATAGTGAAACCCTCTATTTACTTGTTTATATTGCACATGCTCTTTCATTTACAAGGATTTGTACAATTTGAGAGTTCTGTTGACTGACGCCTCATTACACATACCCACAGAAGTTCTAGATTTTACATATGATCCTGTGTTCTTCACTCACAGCTTTAATCAGCTTCACCTAGACCTTTAGGGAAGAATAATTTTAGGCCATGCCCGACACTGCATCAGCCCCTCCACAGGAATTCAGTCAGCATGCTATAGCTGTGATGATGAAAACAAAGAACGAGTCACAACCCATTGATCCCCGTATCATAAAAAGGTGAAATTAGGAATGGGAACCTGCCACTAGTTCAAGAATATCCAAAGTCTGCCACTAACTTGAAATATTTGTGAAGATTCATTCGTAACTATAAGCAAACTTTGAATATGAAGGCTTTGGTGAAACACTTGATGTTTTATTTGTAACTCAAGTTTCCTATCTTTCCAAAAGCCAGTCTAAAAGATATGTTCCTATCTGAATCAGAACTTTCAAATAGTGCCTATATTAATTGAAGCTAAAAATAAGCACCTGTTTCTTTTGTTGGCCTTGCCCTAGGTGAATCAAAGTTTATTGAAAATGAACATGAATAATTAACAATGTATTCTCCCTTATTCCATTATAAAAAACCTTTTATTTCCCAAAAAAAGAGAACACAAGCCAATTTAAACAAGAGTATAGCTGTAGTAATTTGAATTGTAGGATATGCATAATTGAAACTGGAGTTAATTCTGCTTACATTCATTCTCCAAGTGCATCCTGCAAGCTAGAAAAATGAAAGATTTTAAAGTGCTCCACCTTGAACATCTCAGGGTTACAAGGGAATAACAATAGAATTACAAGCAAGGCTGTTAAAAATGATGTTTATATTGTATGATTAAAATAAATAAATAAATAAATAAATAAATAAATAAATAAATAAATAACTCAGAGAAACTGTGCTTGAAAAGTTAAGGCCAATACAAGGTATGCAGCATTCAGAAGCTGTTTGATAGATGAAGTTCCATTCTGAACATGCCTGTCACATTGCAGCAATATCTCATGACTGCTCCTGCTCATGGGATTAAAAGCATACAGCAAGCATTATTAAATGGTAGAAGAAAATGAAAATCTAAATATTATTTCATTGCATATTAGTGCATTCAATAGATGCACATAAAGCATCTGTGTTTGGGCCTTGTGATGCTTGTACTCCAGGTTACTGTCATTCATCTCTGCTCTCTTTGGTGGCACAGGTGCAGATTTTCTTATTCTCTTGATGACAGTACACATCCCCCCTGCTATTTCAGAGCCTATTAGCACAGGTAGTTAGCAAATGGTGTCAGGAAAAATCTAGGCTCTATGGAAATCAATGACAAAGCTTTTCATTGATTATAGTGAACCTTGCAAAACAGGGCTCTTATACTTTAGTTTATTGCGTTTCTTTTTATCAGCATTCAGCTGAAAGGATTGATCTTATGACACCTTTTATTTTTAATTTGGTTATGATGAAAAATTTTTTAATTAAAAGCCTTTATTCGGCAAAGAAAGAATTGTGGGAACTTGTTAATGAAATCACTGTATTTACTATTCCCTTACAGTTGCTTACTGGAAAAGCAGCTAGGACATTTTCACATGTGTTACTACACATTTAATAAATTTTAGATCACACTGAGGACATGCAGCTGCAAATATTCTCTTAGTTTTGCTTACTGTGAGTATGTGAAAGGGAAATATTATTGTACAATATCACATAAAGCACAAGAACACACGCACACAAGAAAATTAGCTTCCACTGAAATACATCTCTTCCTTTTATTTAGTATACCAAATACTCTTTAATGCTTAGTGCCCTAAACACTGATTCATTCCCCCCCTCAAAAAATCAGAATTTTTCACATTATTATTTAATGCTATTATTTATTTCAACAAAACAAAAATTACTTTTATGTTAGCTATCCGATGTGTGATAAAGAAACAGTACAATACAAACAGAAAAATATTTCTAATATTTTACAGAAAAATTATTCTACTATTTCAATTGAAATTAAAGAAATGACTCTGAACTTAAATGCAAATATAAACTGTTGAAACTAGTGATAAAAGAGTTCAAGAACATTCACTCTGAGTCATCAAAATGGCATGTCTTAATTTTTTTAACTTTAATCATATCATTTTATGTAATTATTAATGTACACGCCAGCAAATATTTTTACTAAAGCATTTCCTTTAATGTACAAGCTACTCTGTTGATTGTGATATGATTTTATGAAGTATTTTACATTTGCATACCATATTTCTGCAAAAGTCTGTTTCATTTAAAATATTTGAGACAGACCAATTCTTAAAAAGTTATTGGACAGGAGTGTGAAAGTGAGTTTCTTAATTCAAGGCCTGATGAAATACCAGGATATTTCCACTGATTCAGTGCCATTATCTACTGAGAGATCTTTTAAATTGATTCCATCGCCTACAACTCAGTTGTTTTGAGTTGATCACTCCAGACTCCCCTCATAATCTACAAAAAGAAAAAAATTGGCTGTGATTCATATCACTACAAGTAATGTGATTTCTGCCTAAGGATTCAAACTGTAAATTTTCTCTTCCTACAGTCCACTGACACTTCCTGATGTAGATGTCTAAGTTTTATTTAAAGATAAGCTCTGTTGGGTCAAATGACTGCTAGTCTCAGTACACCTTCCTTATTCAAGCTATTAAAAAAGCAAAATGTTGTACAAATGCTATAAGCCTTCACTGACTCATTGCATGGTGACATAACCTAGAGGAGCAAAGAAGGGTACAGCATGAAAACCTTGCAGTGAAACACACTGAAGCTCTGAAGAATGATGGATTTCTGTTTTGTAGAACACTAAAACGAGGATGGATTCCCAGATTCTTTCAGTGTTATTATTAAGCTATGTAACTGCTAAAGAAAGTTTATCTTTTATATGTTTACCTCTGTGTGGAAGTAGTGGAATCTCCATCCCTGGAGGCATTTAAGACACATGTGGTCATGGTACTAAGGGACATGGTTCAGTGATGGCACTACGTAGGTGAACGTGGTAGTTGGACTTGATGATCTTGAGTGTTTTTTTCCAACCTGTTACTTTATGATTCTAAGGTCCAAAACGTTCTTGTTTGTAATGTGAGATGAATACTTCTACAACGTGAAAAGTGAACTCCTTTTGTGAACAGTTTGGCTCATGCTTAAAGTTTTCTATCTCAAACCCACAAAGTCACTGAAGGACTGTAGAAGAATTACTTTGATTTTGCTCATGCTGTCACAACTTTTAATATATATATATATTTTTTAAACAGAATGTATTCAGATTTGAATTGATTGAAAACAAGATTGTTTTCAATGTGCTAATACCAAAGTAGGAAATTTGGAGAGACAAAAATTTTAAAGAGTGACACATTTGCAGATCTTCTAATCTAACTGAAGATTTTATTTTAGCTTTCCACTGTTACGGTAACAGGCACCTTTCATTCAATGCGGAGGTAATCTCAGATCTTATTAGCTTTTCACTGCAGTATGAATCATGCCTTCCTTTACTCATCCCCAGAAATGGACATGTGAATTTGAATTATTGCAATAAGAAAATTAAAGGTAATTTATATTTGTTTTGATGATTTTAGAAGATAGCTCCAATTTGCAGCCTTGGTAACAGGAACTGCACATCCATTTGTTAAAGCTGACTCAACAAACTGCTTGTCCCTCTGAATCTTATTTGGAGGAAAAAAAAAACAAAAAAAATATATGTATTAACTCATTATTTGGATATTTTTATTATGTCAATTATTCAAGTATCATCAGAAAAAGACATTGCAAGGTGATTTAGTTACTAACTGATCTGTTAAGCTATTTTTAATTGTCTCAATAATAAAATAATAAAAAAAAAGTTTCAGAAATACTCAGACAAAAAGCACCAAAAATCATCATTCGTTTAAGAATATGCTTAATTTAATTTCATTCATTTAAGAATATGCTTAATTTCATTCTATGTCTAACATCACCTATTCAGGCTGGCTGGCTAAATATTTGCTTACATTTGTGGCAAAAAATACCCAGCATTGAGAGTAATGCCATGTGACCTGAAAAAAATCCTAGAAGGACTCTCATTTTTATTTGAAAGATTTAGACCATGACTCTTTGTTCTCAATGTAGGAAACTGAAATCAAAGTTCTTTAAAGCCTAAAAGAAATGCATCTTATCCTTAGCTAGCATCAGTTTACAGCTGAAACTTTGGTCTGTTAATTTAAATTGATTTGATGTGATGGAGCAGTCTGTGTTCTAAATGCTTTTCCCTAAATCACACTCAATTAAATAAAAAGCTTGCAATTTGTTGATGTACTATCAGGGCCTACAAGCTGTAGTATTTGTCCATATTATATAAAAGCTTATTTTGAAAAACAAAATGTCAATTTCTGTACTTCTCTTCGATATATCATTTGAATATCATTTTTCAAAACATCTCTAACCACTGAAACATTCCCATTCTGAGTGACTACATTCCATTATCCACCTTTTTTTTTTTCTCAAGCACTTTGTTCAGTCCATGAATCCAGTCTGCTTTTTGCCCAGTCCCTCTCTGCATACATCCAGTTTCTCTGGATGAGGTGGACTTTTCTCTAAAAAAAGAAAGAAAAAAAAAGATTACTTATCAAAGCACTGGATTTTGCTAGCCAGAATAAAATACTAGCACCTATGCACAACCCTCAAAATACTGTATTTTTCAGGCACACAAACAAAACTAGAACCTCCATAGTGACACACAGATTTGTCTGAAGTTATTTACTTGAACTGAATCATGTTTGGATTGAATCAGTGAATCTCATGCATTTCCAAGTCCCTAATATTAGTTAATGGTTGATCATAGGTTCCAATAAAATTTTTGACAACCTTCTTTAGTACAAAATCAAGTTAGAGCCTCTTTATGTAATAGAACACCATATGGTGATGCTGCCAACGCTATAAAATCATTGCATCAGTCTCCCTGAGACCCAGCTGCCTACAAAAATTTGACTTAATTTCAGTGCAGTGGAATAGTCTTATTTCACGATGACACAGGAAAAGGAAGCAGCACTGATTCAGCTGTGCAATTTCTCAACCTGACTTTTTTTATTAAACAAACAACAACAACAAAAAAAAGAAAAACAAAACAAAAACACACAGAACAAATCCATTAAAAAAAAAAAAAAAAAAAAAAAAAAAAGCACCTCCGCTCTTTAACTCCAGTGTGGATTCAAGATGTAGACTATGTCTCTAAGCAAAACAACACTCTGGCCTAGTTGAACTACTAACCAGGCTACTGAAGAAGAAACATTCCATTTGCTGAGAACTTTCCCCTTTTAAAATAACCTGTGACTCCTTTCAGCTCTCCTGTGGTTATGCTGCAAATTTTCCAGCTCTGACATGAACATACACCCTTTCCCATTCTGGGCAGAGTTGTTCAAAGTCAATGGCCATGCTGCTAGCAAACCCATTGATCCACTGGTGTAGAACCATTAAGAGTTGATGGCCCTTGATTGCTCTATCAAAGCTTTCCAGCTACTGCTTCTTTACTAAATGTCAACCTCCTGCTTTAAAATGAATGCTCTAAACTGCACTTAATGTTAGCTTCAAAATGAAGCGTAAAACACAACAGGGTATTCATAAAAATAATATTAATAATAATAAAGTTATACATTGATAGGGGCATAACCCCAAATCTTCTCTATATTTCTGGCCAAATAAAAAAATGTAGATTGTTTTTCGTCAATTAAAGACTTTACATTCTAACAAAGAGAAAGTGAACAGAGTTTGAAAGAGTACAGCAAATATGAGAATGGGACAGGGAAGTGCATCTCTGAACAAATGGATGGATAATAGCTCTCTGACTTTATAGCAAAAAAGAAAATCTGTTACTGAGGCTGAGCTAAATGAAGAGCTATTAGAATCTCAAGTATTGTCAGTCACGTGGCCAAGCCACTGTAAAGAGTCGAGTTGTATATGAGACTATTTAATGAGCTCAGTCAACTCACTGTTTGGCACAGTGTATGTGGTTACTGATAATTTGCACACTCAATCGATGAGTAAATTCTCATAATAAATCACTGATTTATTTTGTCCCATTTCACCCAGTCAGGCATATAATTACTCACAGTTCTGCAAAAACAGAGACATTAAATTCCAAATATGCATGTAATCACAACTGCTTTTCAAATCAGCTATAATCTGTTAACTAATAATTTGCGGATTGATATTCCTACTAAAACAGCCCTCCCTTCATTGAAAGCACAGATGTATATCAATACAGCAAATGAATTTTATATGTTATCCTCTAAATAGTTGCCAGATGTTCAGCTGGTGTCACCTAGTATAGTTCTATTAAAGGCAATGTCAATTTATACCAGCTGGTCCATGTGACTACATGTCTAGGTGAAAGTGAAATTTTGTTATTTGTATACAAAGTCCTTTGTTCCACTTACTTGATTCTTCTTTAATGATAGAAAATTAGAGTCAGCTGCCTATGTTGTTTTGGTTTAAAAATAAAATGTACAGCCTAATGTTGCCTTTATATTGATCAAAAGAATGAATTTTCAAAGAAAATGCAGAACGGGACAGTTATTCCCTGATGAGAAGGAGGAGGAGCAGCTTCCAATTGAGTTAAAAACACAAGTGAAAAAAGATAGGGGAGAAAGAGCACAGGAAACTCTAGAAGGACAAAAATTCAGAGCAGAAAAATAATGCAAAAAGTAATTCAGTATCAAGCAGTTGCAGATACAATGAGATGTAATCTCAGGTATTTGCATATGCAGTATTTTTTTTTTTCCCAGAGTTTTCAAGGCTGACATGAATGTATACAATAGACCAGTCTCTCCCAGTCTTATATGAGAGTTTTGTTATGCCGCTTCTTGTTACAGCTTTGCAGTTTTTTCCAAGCTGCTTTTATGTCTCATTTTGATATGCAAATAACAGAGGCTTAAATGTTAAATCATCTACCAAATAACATGACAATCTTATTTAATTCTGCCTTTCAAAACATAATTTTCTGGTTTTACTTAAAAAAAAAAAAAGAAATAAGCTCTTCTATTCAGATGAAAAACAAGGCTCCAAAGTGGGCTATAAACTAATGGGATGATTCTGAGATAAAACCAACCCAAGAATCAAAACAAGTGCTTATAATATTAAGATTGACAAGATCACAAAGGTATAATTATAAATAGTTATGTATAAATATATATATATACAACAGAATAAAATTTCATTAAGACCAAGCCTTCCTCAGAGTCTAGTAGAAAACTGTCTCCTCGACAGAATTTTCTTCCCCTTGCTTTTAAGATATTATTTGCACATATAAAAGAAGATTTATGATAATGCATTTTCAAGTGTCATGGGCAGCAGGAAGAGTAAAATAAATGTGTCTTTTACCTCCTTGTATGAAGAAATGCCATTGGAATGAATCCCTGATTAGAAGAGAATCTCTGTACTACAGTCTAAGAAAGTATCCCTATATAAGAACTGAATAATTGAATAAAAAATTGCACAGCACAATATCAGATGAAGTTGTGCTGCTAGGAGAAAGGCTTGAAAAGCAACTATCACTGCCACTGAAAGGTCCCACCTGCATAGGTAACAGAAATCACCAGGAACCGGAGGCACAGTCACACACAAATATGCTGTATCTCATGTTCACACTTCAGGGTGATGAACCACATAGTCCATCCAGGAAATTCCACAACAATATATGCTGAAAAAAAACCCACCACAGTTGTCACAAGTGTTTTATATAGTCCTTTCATTTTCCAGGGAGTACTGGACGAAATGTTCTAACCAAATAGCATTCCATTTGAGTAACTAGGCAACAAAGGCTGAATAGTTATTGATTAAACTACACTGAATGGAATGAAACTGGTGGATTGAAAATTGGCTGAATGACTAGGCCTAGAGGGTGGTGATTAGTAATGCAAAGTCTAGTTGGAGATCATTAATTAGCAAAGTACCCCAGGTGTAAATACTGAGTCCTGTCCCATTTAACATCTTCATTAATTATCAGGGTAGAATGTAACCTCAGCAAGTTTGAAGATCACAGAATCACAGAATCACAGAATTGTAGGGGTTGAAGGGACCTCCAGAGATCATCGAGTCCAACCCTTGCTGATGAGACAAGCTGGGAGGAGTGACTGATATGCCAGAGGCCAAGCTATCGAGAAAGACATGGATAGCCTGGACGAATAGGCAGGCATGAAGTTCAACTGGGGAAACTATGAAATTCTATACCTGGTGAGCAACAACCCCAGGCACCAGTGTATATGGTGTGCCACCCATTTTGCAGTTTGACAGAAAAGAGCCTAGAGATCCTGATGGACACCAAGTTGAAAAGAGTCAGCCGTGTGCCCTTGCCACAAAGAAGATTAATGATAACCTGGGTTGCATTAGTAGAAGTGCTTTCAGAGGATAAAGGTCAGTCCTTCTCCTATACTTCTGTACAGGCGAGGCCACACTTGCAGCACTCTGTCCAGTTCTGGGCCAACCAGTTCAAAAGATACATGGATATACTGATGTACTGGAGATAATCTAAAGAAGAGCCACAAAGATGGTTACAGGACAGAAACACCTCTCCTATTAGGAGATGCTGAGAGACATGGGACTTTTAGCCTAGAGAAATGTTGGGCCAGATCTCATCAAGATCTACATATCCCTGAAGGGAAGATACAAAAAGACAGAGCCAGGCTCTTTTCAGTGGTGCCTAGTGACATGACAAAAGGCAGAGAGCACAAACACAGAAACTTTTATGTGAACATTAATAAACACTTCACTCTTGTGAGGGTGATTAGAACGGGTTTCCCAGAGAGGAGCTGGAGTCGCTCTCCTTAGAGATATTTAAAAGCCACCTGGAATGCTCCTGAGCAACAGTGTCTAGGTGGCCCTGGTTGAGTGGAAGTGTTGGACAAGATGACCTCCAGAGATCCCTTCTAACCTCAACAAGGCTGAATTCTGTAAATCTCCTTGAATAGTTCACATAAATTTATTGTGTGCTCTAATAACTGGAAAATAATGAGGAGTTTCCTTTACAAATAGGTTAATAACTGCGGTGATTTGACCAAAGTTGGGAGCAATATTAAGTAAGAAGCAATTAGCCATGACAGAACAACACTTATGTAAACAAATCAAAACAAAAAAGCTGCATCTACCTGTGAAATTAATCCTGAGATAAACTTTAAGAACTCAGCAAAACAGCTGTTTAAAAAGCAAAGGATGATTAATACCCTTGTCATGGTTTGAGCTGGGAGAGAGTTAATTTTCTTCATACCTTCTTGTATGATGGCATTATTCATATTTTTGATGAAAAAACTGGTGAAAACACACTGACGACTTTGTTACAGAGCAGTAACAAGTAGCTAAGTACTTTTCTACTCACGCTGTCCTGCCAGAGAGGAGGCTGGAGGTGCACAAGAAGCTGGCAGCAGACAGAACTAGGACAATTGACCTAAACTGGAAAGAGACATATTCCATACCATATAATGACATGCTCAGCAATAAAAACTCCGGTAAGAGGGAAGGAGGATGTTCAGGATTGTGGCATTTTGTCTTCCAGTGCAACCATTGTTCATGATGGACCCTTCTTTCCTGGAAATGGCTGCCTTATGATGAGAATAGTGAATTAATTCCTTGTTTTCCTTTGGTTTAGCACATCATTTTTCCTGTACCTACTCTACCCAGTAGTTCTTGCACTTTTACCTTTCTGATTCTCTTCACCATCCCACCTGGGGAGAGTGAACAAGTGAGCAGCTGTGTGGTGCTTAGCTACCTGCCAAGGTTAAACCTCAACATTTGTTCACTTAAAATTAGCAGATGGACTTCAGGGAGAAGAATGCAATTACTTGATTTGTAATTTGGTTCAGCCACACCCCAGTTATATGACAGTAGCATAGGTCTTCCATGGCCACAAACATGGAAACATAGTCTTATGATTCACAGACCTGCACTATGATTACAGTATCTGCTTATAATTTTTTGTGGGTACTTTATAGACTATTCTGATGCGTAAATTGCAAAAGAGCTTGAAAATCAGTACATTAAAATTTTATGAAGATGGATCAAAAAGATTACCTTAAAATTTCTTCTGGGAAATGTACACTCAACGTTACAATACAAATTACTAGCAGTAAAAAAATCTAAACAGAGAGCATATCAAATGCTAAGAAAAAAATCAGTTTTGGATATCAGCACTTGATGTGGGGCATCTAGCTGTCAGCTAGTGAAATATCACATAATACAGGTCCACTACTACTCTTTTGTTGAAAATAATCACTCCCTTTGAATGACCTCTCCAAATTAAGATCGTAATCTAGAGCAGAAACCGGACTTCTTATATCATAACATTTATTGAAATTATTTAAATTGATCTATTTATATCTGGCAACTGAAACTCAATTGAATCAATTGAAATTGATTAGCGAAATTTGAAGTGAAGGGACAAAATAAAATCATCTGCTGCTGGACCATTACTCTGACAAGAACTTTTTCTGTTACTGTGCTGTTATGCCCGCCATGTGTTGGACAATGCAGTCCATGGTGCCCGTACATTTCTTTATAGATTGTAATGTTCACAGTGGTGTTCGTTACACAGTCTGCAGCCATTAAGAGTTGCTAAACATATTTTTAGAAGTTCAGTATCTGTGCTTTTCTTGCTTCCTGACAGACACTGAAAATGCTGTCTGTGGAATCATTCCCTTTAGTCAGAGGAAAGTGTAGACATACGTAGTGTTACATATGTAGGTTTTCTTGAGATTTTCTTAGAAACTTCATAGATTTGTTTCAGCGAAAAAAGAAAAAAAAAAAAAGTATTTCTCAGCTGGAGGGACTGTACAGATCAAGGTGGGAGGATATTGAAATATTGGCATATGGGATACAAAAAAAAATATTTTACAGTTTGTTTTACAGACTTTAAGGGAGAATCATCTAAACCAACATCACAAAATTTTGGAATGGGAATGTGTAATTAGGAAAATGCAATTAGATTTGATGTGAAAACTGGAGGGGTATTCATTCTCTGTAAACAAATAATTAGTGCATATATATTTCAAACAAAATCTGAGGAGTACATACACTGTCTGCAATATACGTTAATGACTGTAATATTCTCAATGGATGTCCAGATATTTCTAGGGGAGTAAATAAATCTGTTACAGGAACCTGCCATTTTTCACAGTATTCTGTTTAGGGAGTGTAAATGTGGTATGATGACTGAGGAGCTGTCACTCATGGGAGTGTTTTTTAAATGCTATTCTCTACCAGAATGCTTTTATTTTCTACTCCTTCACTGAAGCAGGGTGAAGAATGACATACAGCTTAAGGGATGGAGCCTATCTGTAACCAAGTGTACAAGCATTAAGGAAATCAGAGTAAAAATAAAATGCTTAATGATCTATTTGAGTGAGGACAGTTGGGCCTGCACAGCAATAGTTTACTAGCATTAATAGGTCAACAATAGTGATACATCTTCTGGTCCAGAATAAAGCTCTCTACTAGGGGAATGTATGCTCCTCCTTGATATTTCTTTGTTTGTTTGTTTGTTTGTTTGTTTTGTTTTTCTTCCTTGTATACAGTGTTCTTTGTTCAGTGTGCAGTAAATGACTTTTCTTACAATAAATATTGTATGTCTGCTTCAAGACATGCATAATAATGAATGTTTTATAAATGAATACATTTTAGAGAGGCTTATGATAAAAAGAATGATAAAAATTATTTAGCTGGGTGTAAAAATCAAGATAATTATAATTCATTTTTCAACTTTCATTTATATGTAAAATATCATGTCTCCTTCTTAAGCCATATTATACATTTCAGAAAACTCATTACAGTTTTATTCTTGAATTGTAGCTTTTAAGTTATGAATGGCAATTTTTTATTCTGAAGGTTCCAACTTTGTACAAATTATTCTATGTAACTGCATAGGATTAATTTTTCAGCTATACATTATACGCAAACATTTGTAAATATATTTAGAGAAAAAAATCTGGATCTCTAAAGGCAAACAGAAGAGAGAGAAAAAAAAAAAAAAAAAAAAAAGACCTACATGTACCAGCCACTGAGCTGGTAATCAAATCTGTAACATCATGTCTTGAAAGAGAATCATGGGATTGCATATTAAATACCTGACATTATTTTCTTTGCTCCCAAAGAGAATATGACTTTCCTGTGCAAAATATCCAGCCTGTAGTTTGTGTCCTGTGCTCTCAGCCCTTCAAATTGTTTAAGGCTTTAAAATTTAATCAAGGGATTTCTTAATGGAGGCTAAGGAAGAGAAACATCAGAAATACATTTGACAAAAGGGTAACAAATTTCTACTTAATTATTTACAATGACCCTATGCTGCTACTTAGAGACACAAAGTAGTCAGACTCCTGAGCATCACATCCAACAGTCTGGAAGGACAAGGGCATCAATTTGTCCTCACATCATGCAAACAGTTTTCAAGATTGCATCTTGTTGATCTTGATGAAATTACAAGTCTAGGATCTGATGCAGCATGCCAGTAATTTATGATCACAGGTCACTCCAAGCTGAATGTTTTCAGGGCACATCAAGCCTACTTGTCATTTGCATGCAACTCATTTTATCACCCAAAAGATGTTTTTCATCAGGCCACTGGGCAGACATTTGCATTTCTGGAAAGCCTGTACTTGGAAAAAAAAAAAAAAAAAGAAGACCTATTTTCACCCATCACAGCATTAAAACAAACATCAATGCAAAATGTAATATTAAAGCAATTAACCTATTATCTTCAGGTCAGGTGTTTGCTATTTTGCCATTTACAGAACGACAAGCTCTCCCACTTGGCTGCTGATGTTTGGACTGGGCCAGATGTCTGTTCTTTCTAAATGCTGTTTCAGTTGATTATGTGACTATGAAGTGCCCTTTTTCCTGCCATTTGAGATTACTCCTAGTTAACTCTGTATCTGAGCACTTTTCCCTTATAATGTCTAATAAATAGCAAGAAACAAGAGGTAAATTTTGCAGCTGTTATGTTGTATTGTTCTCTCCCTGCAAAGGTTTGGACAAGTTTAGTTTTCAAGACAAATGTGTCTTATTCCTAAAATGTAAGATGGAAAAAAAAAAAAAAAAAAAAAAAAAGGTCCCTCCTGGTGTTCTCCTTTCTGCCTAATGACTATGGGGGGAGATGGGATTATTCATTCAGATTTAGGCATAGAATTGGTGATTCTCTGACATTATGCAGGATGAATCCTGACTGAAGCATGTATCTACTCTAGGGGAATACTATTAAGTGGGTCAAACCTTCGCTAGGTTAATTAATACACAGGTTCTGTATATTACAGTGTACTCTAGCTCCTATTCTAGAAAATAACTATGGAAAATTTTGAAAGACTGTTTAAAGTGTTCTAACACAAGGGAAAAAAAAACCCATCTCTATACCACCTTCATGTTAGTTTAAAATAGACTAGGTGCCAAAGCTTGAAAACACCTTCCACAACAGGCTAACTGTTGCAGATTATGTATTGCAACTTGATGCATTAGCAGCTGCACTATACCAGTAGAATTTCACTAGTAATATATTTGGAGAGCAAACCTAAGTCAGATATCTTAATAGCAAATGGATGTGAATTGCTGTGATTGCACTATGCATACTTAGTCTCTGAGCTCACTACTCCCCAACTCTGAAAAAAAAGAAAAAGAAAAAAAAAAGCAATAAAAAGTGTACGTGTGAGAATCTTTCTTTGTTTTTTGGCTCAAAGCTTGCTTCCTGAGGTATTTCATGTGATAAGATTCTGATTGATTTGTTGAGGAGGCAAGTGATGGGTGTGACAATCAACATCACTTTGGGAACATTTGAAAGTCCCTTCCTCCAAAGCTGCTTGCTCTGTAGAAGAGTGGAAGAGAGTGCTCAGGAGTGTTTACTGGTGAAACATTTGGCCTGAGACTATACAGCTCCAACTTGATATGGGAAAACTGGGGAATGATACCATCATGTCCTGTGAAAAACAGGATGCAGATTGACATCCCTGCTCTTATCTGCTGGCAAGGCCTAGAAGTGGGAACAAAGGAGTTTCTGCTGAGATCCCAGAGCCAGAAGCTGCCACTCTGTGGAGAGCTGACTCAACCACTTTGGATTTGAGCTGTCACTCCAAAGACAGCTGACTTGACCACTTTGAAAGCATTGAAAAGGGCCATCATTGCCATGGCCCTCATTATCGTCATTGTCGCTGTCAACAGAACAACAATGCCCGACAACCCACCACTACTGAAGATCAAAGACTGAACTACAAACCACGCTGGATCCGTGGTGGTGACTACGTCCCTCTTGCTGCCTACAAAGATTCCGTGCTTCTTCTTTCCAATCTTTTCTATCGCCCTCCTTCCCTTTCCCATTACCCTAATTCATAATAGTGTCCATCCTCCCCTTCCTCACTTTCCTAATTAAGATTTGTAATAAACTGGTTGGGCCAACATTTGAACCATTATTTCTTTATCTCATGCCGGGTATATAGATAATAAAAGAACCTCCTCTTCCTCCTATAAATTGGAGCGAGACAACATGATAGAATACTTACTGGACAATCTGAGCTAAGATGCAACCTGGTCCTGTTCAGAGCCATTTAAGTACAGTTTCCTACAATTATTTGAGTAATCAGATATGACACGTAGTTTGGACTGGATGTAGAAGTGTACTGGATGTAGAATTTTTAAACTCAAATCACTTTTCCCTTCTTTGTTGGTATATATTGTTCTACTTCACAAAATCTGTTGCCCTTGTATTTAATCAGCTTTCTACAATTAGACAAGCCTCTCTGGATTTTGTTATTATCCACCTGATAAGGCAGACAGCTCAATGAAACTTTCTAATGTGCCATTTTGTCACCAATTCAAATTCAGCAGAGGAAAAAAATGTCACCTCTGTTTCTATTACACTACCAGAGCCATCACACGGACTTATAACCCAGGTCATACAATTTCCTCTGGATTGTTTTCTGCAACATTCATGGGAGATGAAGGTACAAAGAGGATCCAAGTTAATATTGTCTTCTGTTGGAAGAAACCAGATTAGTCTTTCAATAGTATAAGATTTGTTCCTAATTCATATATATTTTTGACTGAGAAATCAAGCATGCTTGGACAAAGTTACTCTTACTTTGCAAATGTAAACAAATATTACAAGAAACAGATATTATACTTTCTCTGTGTTCACTTTTCCTAAAATGTATGTCTATCAAGCTCTGAGCAGCAGTACCAATTAAATTAACCATAAAAGCTTGACGTTTAATGTGGAAACAGATAACAAGGGAACACAAGTGAAACCTTTCAGGGGATAAAGAAACAATGTGAGTCATAGCACCTGGAAACATCGTTGATTCTGTATGAGACTTAAAGAGCAAATTATCTGAAGATTATAAAAATATAATTCTATAATGGATACAGCAACTTGGGTGCTGCAGTGCTATACGTCTGTTTTATAGGCTGCTGAATAATTTAGTAATGAATTTTAAAATTAGAATAAGTTACAAAGCATGATTAATATTATATGAAGTATTGTTGAATTTCATAGTATCAAAATTATGTCTGTTGTAGGGTGTTTCTTCCAGTAACGGTCAACTATGTTTGTACATAGTCACTGCTTTTCCTAATTGTAAGTATTTTAGTGATGCTCTGGTGAGTGAAGTCAGCAGATGTAATATGGTATACAGCTCTTCCAGATGGTAAGCACTCCTAGCTTAATAGCCTAAAACAGCTTTTTTTTTTTTTTTTTTTTTTTTTTTTTTTTCCCTATCAATATATAAAGCATCATTACAAAACTTTTTCTTTTTTTTTTTTTTTTTTTTTTTTAACTGCAACTGTGAAGTTGGAAGAAAGTTACTGTAAATTTGTCATTGTGTCATCAGGAAGATGATAAACACTGAAGAATTAATCTTGTAAATCTCTACCCGATCTTGACATACACCTGATTTTCTTTGAAGTTCCCCATGAGGGTATGGAAATTGGGAAAAGTGGTGCAGTTGAGGAGAAATAGGAACTATTTAATTCTGTAACCTGACCAAGTGTTGCCATTTTTACCTTTTAAACTGCCATATTTATATGATATCATCAGACACAAACCCAAAGGTATGTGAAATAGTGCAGCATAAAACTTCCTCTGTCATTAGAATATAAAAGAGTATCTTATAAAATAAATTGCTTTTTGCTAATGTAATATGCAGTAATATTCCATAAGGATGATTTTAGTTATTTTTTCTTGCTATTATTTATATTCATAGAAATATTTTCTTGTATTCTGTTAGTAAATGCAGTCTTCCCAATATAACATAATTACTGAAACACTATTTCAAGATGCTGATAGACTTTTTAGTTATCATTTTGAAAGTAATAAAAGTGTTTTCATCTGACCCTTTTGGTGTAGAAAGGCACGACCCTTGGCACAGTGTTGCTGCTAACAGCTACCACTAACTACTTTCCTTATCAAAGTCTAATTACAGAGATTTAAGTGTCTGCCTGCCCAAATATAAACCAATATTAATTTTGCTTCAGTGTTACTGTCGGTCTCAGACAGCTGTGAAATGTAACATATTAGCTTGCTGTGCTAAAGAAGGAAAGAACTAGATGTTAAAAAATAGTTAAAGATATATTAAGTCCCAGATATATATTTTTTAATTTTTGTTGATGTTGATATTAAGATACCTTCTAAATTTAGTTACCAGGTAACTACTTGGGACCACCTTCTGCTTCTCCAAAGCACAATGAATCAAGTTGATTTTGCAGGCTTCCAGCTAAGCACTTAGCATGGATACAGACTGTTCTTTTTTTTCTCCCACTCCTGCCTCAGAATACAAGGTCACATCTCCACTCTTCCCTCCCTTGATGGGTACTCTCTAGCTGAAATCTGTTATGCAGCCATCTGTTTATTAACTATAAGCATTTTGCATCTGTAGAATATTTTCAGACATATCAACTAGCAATTGTAAAATATTTCCATGTTCTGCACCCCAGTCTTGACAGTAAATTCCCTCTTCCTCTGCCTCTTTTAACCTTCCTTATTGAGCAAACATTGATCTTTTCCTTTGTGTTTCTTGAGAAAATAGGGAATGTTTCTGTTTCATATATTTTGTCTGTGCTCCAAAGTCCTTGCTGATACAATTATTGCAGTAATCTATCCAAGAATTTCTAAAAGCTGTTTTCGCTCTCCTGTCTGTGACTGATTGCATAGTGAGTATAAATCATTAAAGAACTGCAGTGCTAACACAGGTCCAAATTTTGGAAACTGAAATGTCATAGTTAGGGTATTACAAAGTTTACTTAGGAAAATAAAAGGAATAGAAGGAAGAATCAGTAACACTTCCCTTTTTCTTATGCTACTGCAATTTCTGAGATTTAATTTGTTCTCATTAAAGTTACAAGTGCTCTTAGTGCTTCTACTCAGAGAATATCTTGAAGGCCTGTTTAGATAATTTACCTACACTCTAAGTCCATTTATTCTTGGCCTCATATACGTGTTGTATAAATATATATTCAAACTAAGAACAGGTGATTGTAGACAATGCAAATAGAGTACATTATTTAGAGTTCAAATTCTCAGACAGGATTATTTCTGTCTTCTTGCCTGCAATTCTGCAGTTTGCAGCATGTGGGTTCACAAGTCCTCCTCAGTTACCATCTTTGTCTGGGAGTACATACGCCATATGTTTTAGCAATGGTAAAGGAGTGATAGGAAGAAAGAAAATAGTCTTTCAGAGGGAAGGAGTGGAAACTTTCCAGGCATGATTCTGTTGCAGACAGGAGATTAGAAGTAGCTTACAAGATTGTTTTTTAACGGATGAAGAAGATACAAGTATTATCACAACTCATTTGTTATCGAGAATATTGTGTCTTTTTTTGTGTGTATAGTTTTAAACAAATCATAAAGAATTGACTGCATTGTCCTAAAGCAAGTCTCAAATTTTAAGCCAGCGAGAGGTACTAACTTGAACAATCCATTATTATTAACTACTAGGTGTGTGGCTGATGGGGAGAAATAGGCATCTCTTTTAAGACAGGTCTTTAAGATCAGTGGTGCTCATCTTAATTTTAAGTTAATTTTAGGAATTAGACCACAAAAATAGTTGATTGTGAAAGAGTTAAACAGACATGGAGCTATACTGAAGACGCTATTGAGTTGCATTTATACCACTGTAATTAATTTGTTGTATTATCCATATAAGTTACTGACAATTCCCTCTTTTTTGTGAGTGTTTCAGAGTACAGGTAAATTATCTGAATAGGCTTTTGAGCTATTCTACAGTGTCGGGAATAACCCACTTGGCCAGGGAAACCTGCTGATAAACCTGGGGAAGCCCACCAACTCAATATGAGTGAACCGCTTCGTTTATTGTAACCACAGCAGACCTTATATAGATACATTATTCTACGTTATTCTAGGTAAGCCTTAATGGTAGACTAGGGAGAAGGTGGATAGTACATGCAACAGATCCATAGTGACAAAATCCTTTCTTCTATCCTTTCTTATTCAGGATGCTTGCAGGTAACCCATAATTCACTGACATCCTGAATATGAACACCTTCTGTACTACAGATTAAATTATCATTTAATTATTTAAATTATCATGTAATGATGTAAGCACGTCATATGGCTATGTATCATACAAATTACACAGTAATAATTATTTTGTATTAAAAGAACCACAGCCATCATGTAAATGATCAAAACTTCTACATTTTTCTAACTGTAGCAATATTCAGTGGTCCTAAATCGCAAACATGAGGAACAAAATATTATTTTAAAAAATTCTTCACATAGCCATGACCTGACACTGCTTCAGACAGGGCTCTATGCAGTATGGAATATAACTGAAATAAAATATACGAGAGACAAATTTGTCAGAGACAAATAAAGATGTCTTAAAAAGTCTCTAGGCACAGATATTTTTATATGGGTATGCAAACAAAATACTAAAGCTCTATCTAGCAGTGCATAGAATGGCCTTAACTTTAACTCTTTTATGTGAAATTCTAAATGGAAAAGGCATTAGTAATATATCTACTGTTGTTTATTTAGTACACGTCCACAGTCTTCTATACATTTCAAAGCATTATTTGCTGCTTTCTAGATTTTAATTAGTCTCTCAATCTTCCTCCAACAGAAATCTACCAGCTGTGACCATCAGTAATTCTTTTTTGACATAACAAAACATGTAGTGCTATATCCAGAGATAAATTAGTCTGGTGGGTTCAGAGACAGAAGTCAGCAAAATTAAAAGATGAATGAATTACCTAAGAGCAGAACTAGAAGACTGAGAACAGAACCATGCTGTGAGTACTGTGGCATAGGTAGGTGTACAATGTAATCAGCGTAACCAAAATAAATGCTGCGTTTCCAGTTGAAAAGACTCCAAAATTTCTATCCAAGCAGTATAAATGAAAACTCTTTCATTATATTTCTAGCCTTTTTCTACTTTCTGACAAATGGAAGTACAAGTTATTTGAAATAATTTTGGTAAGCAGTTCATTCTCTTTCCATTAATCAAAACAGATAAGTGCTTTGCATACCTACAAGGAGAGATATCTAACCTAGTTATCAAACATAAGTATTCTATATTTAAGAGCAAACATATTTTACACATCTTTGTCATCACCTCAAATCTGATACATCTTCATAGGTGTCCTTAAGGACAGAAATTTTGTCCAAAATGATGCTGTAATATAAATATCTATGCTGCCTTATATCAACTGTGACTCTGTAGATAGTATTTGTATATAAAAGAACCCTTTTTGACAGTGAAAAGAACAGAAAGGTCTGCATTTTTCTCTATAGAAAGTTGATGTATTGATGCCAATGATGGGAGACAATAAGAGGAAAAGCTCATTGGTCAAGATAATGATAACTCGCTTATCAATTACCATCACAAGCAAGCAGTCTTGATTTGGGTAATATTAATTTAATATATGAAAAAATGAAAAAAGATCTGAGTAGTAGGAAATACTTTAAAAAAAAACAAACAACACAACATACCCTTTATTCCCACCTTTTTCCAGGCTCAGTCTAACTACTCTGGTTAATGAAAAAAATTGATCTGGTGTTGATTCCTCCATGGGTTGCAGGAGAATCTCTTCTGTGGTGCCTGGTGCACCTTCTTTGTATTGCACCTTCTATGTATTTTTCCTCTATCTGTCTTAAAAAATACAGCAAAGAAAACAAACAACAGCAGAACAGAAAGATGCACGTAAAAATATACATATATTAAAGATTTTATTTAAAATTGGGAAAGAAGTATGTACATGAGTTAGTAGCTCTGAAAGATCCTGTGTGAAAGAGATGCTTTGAGACACAAACCTATACCCCATAGCTTGTTCAATAGTATAACAAATTTCTATTAGTCAAACCCAGTAATAAATGGCATTATCTTTGCAAGAGGTACAGAGATGTCTTTGACACTGCATTGAGGAGTAGAGTTAACTCTGTGCTTAATTCTTATTCACACCTCACCTGATTTGGGAACTACATCCACTGAATAAAATTTATCCCAGCTAGTATTAGATACCTAACCAAGCATTGCTCCTAACTTCTAAAAACAATGGATATCTGAATTACCTATGCCAGTTCAGATCTTAGCCACTTTGTTTGGTTGCCCAGATTACCTACATAAATATGTTCTTCTAAGGCCAAATTTAAAGCAGGAAGGTACAGGAAGGAAGCTATTTGTTCCAGAGGGTGAGGTTTTTGTCCAAGGTGGTCACACGTATTAACAGAAATGTGTGTGTGTAAATATGGAACACACCAAAGTAACATTGTGATACCATGGTTGAAAACTGAAAAATAATTTTAGCACTCAAATTGAGGATAGATTTTTACTGTATTTTATCACGCATTATATAATTACAAATACAGAAAAAAACTCAGCTGGCTTTAGTTAAATGTTGTCCTCATAGCCCTTGCTTTCACAGATTTTAAACAGAAATGCAGGACGTGTTTAGTCAGCACAATATTGTTGTTTTTTTTTTTTTTTTTTAATAAATGGCAATATCAACACATTGATAAAAACAGATCTGTTTCAGCTAGTACTTTTGCCCCTATTTCTGTCAGGCAGCCTGTCTAAAACTGTCTGATTTCATGAAATGGACTATTTTATGGAGCTGTGGTAGTCATTCCATGGCTAAGGTTGTAAGTACCTTCCATTATAAGCTCAATTAGGCCCTTCCATCTAATTTTAACATCAGACTGTTCTATTAGAAATTTCTCTTGTGTGGTGTTCTAAAAGAAGATTATTTTTTTCCCTTTAGAAAGTTTGAGGGTAATTGGACAAGGCATCTGTGAGATTTGAGAGGCTGTAAAATCAATGGTAATTTGCATTTGTTACATTATCCTAATGTATTTCAGAACAGCATATCCCCAAAACAGCATGTTGCAGAAACAGCAAATGTGGTTTATTCTCCTATCTTCATTGCAGAATGAGGAGTTTATGAGCTTTACAGGACTAGACAGAACTACCAGGGCTAGGAAGAAGCAAAGCTTAAAAGGTTCCAAGGAATTGGCCTGCTGTCAGAACTTTTGTTTAGAAGATACCCAGCAAAAGCAGATCTTTGGAGCATCTTCCTGCCTGAGGCTAGTTAAAAAAAAAAAAACAAAAAACAACCAAACAACAACAACAACAACAAAACAGAATAAAGAATAAATAGAAATATTAGATTTTTATCTTACTAAATATTACCTGACATATTTTTTCAGATATAATTCTTTTTTAGAATATTTGATAAGACACAAGCAATTTGAAAGTCATGAAACTGTAGTATTCAATAGGAATATTAATAAAACTTTAGAATTAAAAACTTTAGTATTTTGTAAAATACCAACATCTCACTTACTTCTTTCTCCTGTTATTGATCACTATCACGTACCTTTCAGATATGTTCAAATACCATGTGTTGACCTAGACTTATAGGCCATGATCACATACAAAGGAATGAAACACAACTATAAAAACATAATGTTAAATTATGCATACCACACAGTATGGAAATAATGTGCCAGGATAAGTTTAGGTTGGATATCAGGAAAAATTTATTTACAGAAAGGGTTGTTAAGCACTGGAATAGGCTCCCCAGGGAGGTGGTTGAATCACCATCGCTGAATGGTGTTTAAAATCCATTTGGATGTGGTGCTCGGGGACATGATTTAGCTGAGGATTGTTAGAGTTAGGGTAGTATGGTTGGTTTGTAGTTGGACTTGATGATCTTTAAGGTCTTTTCCAACCTGAGCAATTCTATGATTCTATGATTCTAATGGTATAATTCAAGCAAAAAGAAATCTCTCTTGTTTGCTATTGTTGTTCCCTTTCTCTAACTTGGGGAGCATTTTCTATAACATTTTGTAGAACACATATATTAACTACATAGGCTTATCTTTATTTTTCTTTATTTTCACAGGTAATTGATATGATTTCAAATGTATATCTATAAAATGGTAAAGTAGAAATAGCCATTACAGGCTGAAGACTAATATCACTCACCAACTTGAAATACAGATCAAATTTTATCTTATATACACTGATATTCAATTAATATTTTATGTACCTTACTAAAAGTTTTAATGTACTGTATTGAATATACTTTTCATTACTTTTTCATAGAACATGTAATTATATCACAGAGCAGAGACTGATTGTTCATCCAACTAATATAGAAGGCATAGACTTCAGTGATCTAAAATTAAGTTTCAAAATACAAAGTAATTACCCTAAATTCTACTTATGCTATGAAAAGTGAGAACACTTCCAGAATGTAATTCAGACTACTTGAAAGCAAATATGGATGGAATTAATTTCCTCTGTCAATAAAATATGTTCTCTTTTTATTATTGGTGCACTCAATGATGAACTTCAGTTGCCTCAATTCTGTTTGATTTAGAGCGTTCTAGAATATCTGAAATGTCAAGATGGTATTGGCATACATGACAAAACACCTGTGGAGATTGCTTTGGAGCTGTAAAAGTGATGCAGGGCAAACCAAGATACTTAAAATGTCACTGTGTTTCAAGTCTGGGAAACCCAACATATGAAAGACGCGTCGTGGTTTTATGATTTTTGGTTATCAGTATTCCACATCATAACATCATGTAGTGCACTGGGAGTTTAACTGTTAATGCTCAAGTTCTGGGTACCTGTCTGGAAGAGAAGAACTACATTCCCCAGGGGGCTTTGCAGTCAGAGAGGAGATATAACTCGTAACAAGCTCACCTGATCCGTATTACGGTGTGTTATCTTGCATTCCAATATTATATTTAGTAAACTAGTTGTGTCTCCTCAGATTGTTGCTGCTGTTTTTAATTATTTTGGGGTCCCCTACTCCCTTTTTCTGGAGGTGCGGATTCTGCGAAATCCCTCTGCCCCTCTAGTCACTGAACCGGGCCGAATCAGCCCGTAAACCGTTGACACAGGGCAAACCGAGACACTTAAAATGTCACTGTGTTCCAGGTCTGGGACTCCCAACACAGGAAAGATGTGGAGTTTTTGGAGAAGGTCCAGAGCAGGGCCACAGAGATGATCAGAGAGCTGGAGACCTCTCCTATGAAGACAAGCTGAAGCAGATGGGCTTTTTCAACCTGTAGAAGAGAAGGCTGTGGAGAGACCTAATTTTGGCCTTCCTGTATTTAAAGAAATATTATAAATATGAGATAAATCAACTTTTTACACAGGTATGTGTGAAAGAGAATGGGAATTGGTTTTAAATGAAAGGAGGAAAGATTTAGATTAGATGTTCAGGAAGCTTTTTACAGATGGTGAGGTGCAGGAACAGGTTGCTCAGAGAGGTTGTGGAAGTCCCATCTCTGGAAGCATTCCAGACTAGGTAGGATGGGACCTTGGGCAGCATGTTTTAGTACTTGATGTAGGGGTTGGCAACCCTGCCTATGGCAGAGGATTGAAACTTAGTGATCCCTGAGGTCCCTTCTAACCCAAGCCATTCTGTGATTTTGTGATTCTAAATTAAATGGTCTGGAAACAGAATTCCATACTGCTGTCAAGTTTAAACTAATCACCCAGATTTCCTGTTCACTGAAATTTGACAAAAGCTTTTCCATCCACACTCATGGAGACAAATGTAAGCCTAAAGGGGGAATGGTTTTAAACAGGGGAGTTTTATTTAGTTTAGATATTAGGAGAAAGTTTTTCACACAGACCATGGTGACACACTGGAACAGGTTGCCCAGAGAGATTGTGAATGCCCCATTCCTGGAGGCATTCAAAGCCAAGCTGGATGCTCTGGGCAGCCTGGTCTAGTGGTTGGTGACCCTGCACATAGCAGGGGTGTTGAAACAGGATTATCAGTATGGTCCATTTCAACCCAGGTGATTCTATGACTCTGTGAAAGTGTAGCTTTGTTAGTCATCTGACTTTGTACTTACTGGTGGCTTTTTATACATTACCTGGAGATGGTTAGTACAGATCTGCCAATGGACATTACAGTGGCAATATAGTTATACTACCATAAGATAAAATGTATAATGAGTGGCTTTTACATCAAGGAAAGTAAGCATAATACTTAACTTGTGAAAATATCACAATTTAACAAAATAATTAACCGTGATCTAAAATGAAATTTTTCAGTCTCATTGACTTAACTGTGTGCTAAAACTTAGCACTTGAAAAGCTTTTTCTGAATAAAAGCTTAAAAGATAAAGGATAACAGAAGAGGAAAAAAAAATAAATCACAAGAAATAAAATAGGAAAGCTAAAAATATTTTCTCTCTAGAGTAATACATTTTCTTGGAAAATATATAATGATCTAACTGCAGTGATACTCCTCTTACAATGAAAATTTATTCTTAAATGATTTAGCAATGGCAATGTATGATGAATAAATTATAGATGAAGATTAAGTAAGGAAACATTAGCGTGTCAACTGCAACTTTTTTCTTTTCCTTTTAGTAATGGAATTAAGTCAAGGATACTTTAATGAAGATTCTAATGTTTGACAATCTAATAATTCCAATGTCTTAGTCCCATCTTACACAGATAATTTCACAATTCTTCAAAGTATTTATAGTTGTGTTTCGAACAAAAACTGATATTATGCATCACATGGAAGAATTCCTTGAAAGAATTTAAGACACTTTTTTTTGTTATGATACAAATCATGAGGTCTAGAGTGGTTCCTATAATTGAAGATTTTTTGAAAGTCTGAAGCACTTTGGGCAAATTTTACTGATCTACTCTTCCATTTCCTGTGCAAGTTATGTTATATCAATATTTGAATACAGTTATAGGTGTCTATACTTAATGGACAACTGGAGCTATCAGCTGACTGCATAATGTTAACTCTGGAGTTAATGCTGAGATCCAAGCTCAGGACTTTTTTTTATGTTAGTCAAATTTACATTTTCACTCAAAGAAAGTCAGCTTTCAGGGTGATGTATTAAATACATTCAATTAGCAAACTGTATGATTTTATTCAGCTTTTTAAAAATTAAAAAAGGAATACAAGTATACTGTAGCAAATTCATACTACGTGCTATTTTGGTAGAGACAATGCATTTAAACATTGTTCTGTCTGTATATCATTCTCATTCAGAAACAATATCATATACACTTTAAAGCCCCCTGTATTCAACAACTGCTTTTTGTGTCTATGTATTACACACTGCCATCTTGGTTTGCTGATAGCATATCAGAAGAAGATACATGCATTGACTCAAGACAATTGGTACAAGGTATGTCATGAACATACTCTAAAATAGTTGTCTTGGCATTCTCTCACAGAAATAACCTAAACCTAATGGAAAACCTTAACATTACTAAAGAGGAATAGCTAGAACAAAAGATAAAAATTCAGTCTATAACTTCCTTGTTATATTATATTATGAGAGAACTTTGTGTAGAAATTCAAACTCTTACTTAAAATTATCCTTCTGATTCAATAAACCATACTAATCTTGTAGCTTTGTCATTTTAACACCAGATGATATGCAAGTTTCCTCAGTGACCAGCTGATGGCAATCATATTTTCCGTTAAAGGGATGCTGTGTGAGAAACACCTTCCAAAAAATTGTTTCTGTATTCTGTAATGCTTTCATAAAGCAATACAGCATACTTCATTCCAAATTTTGCTCATCTTTCTTCAAACTTTTCTAATTAATATCTCCAATCAAAAGACTAACAATCATTATCAGATCAATTTTTAAATAACAGTATCCCCAATGTAATGATTTTATCATCCTGAAAATTAACTCTTTAAAATTCTCTCCCATAAACAAAACTAGTACTAAATACCAGGTAGGAAAATAGTAAATGTAGCCAGATAAACTTGAATTCATTAAAACAACATATAACTTGATAGATATTTAAAATGTTATAAAGTCTCTCTCCTTTTGCAATTTGGCATTAGCACCATCCTGCCTTTGGCATGTATAGAGTTAATTTTACTCCTAGTGTCTGGTATGCTGCTTTGTTTTGGATTTAGGATGAGAATAATGTTAATAACACACTGATGTCTTAGTAGTTGCAGAACTGTGCTTATGCTGAGTCGTAAGACATAAGAAGTTGGGAAGGGACAGAACTAGGACAGCTGATCTACACTGGCCAAAGGAATATTCCATACCATACAGTGTTGTGATAAACAATAAAACTGGGAGTAGTTGGCCAGTAAGCTGCAATTGCTAGGGGACTGTCAGGGCATCAGTCGGCAGGTGGTGAGCAATTGCTTCATACATCAGTGTTGTTGTTTCTTCTTTTTGTAGTTTTAGTTTGTTAGTTTTGTTTTACTATTTCTTATTAAGCTGTCTTTTTCTAGCCAGCATACTCTTGAGGTTTTCCTTTAAATTTTCTCTCCAATCCCACTGGTGGGGGGTGGAGAGTGAGCTGTGTGGTTTTAGTCCCTTGCCCGGTAAAAACACAAGAAACATAATACAATTTACTTTACTTTTTATTTGTACTTTAAATGAAACTAAGCAAGGCAGGACTGACAACTCCTCATTCACAGAACTAATAAACTCACTAAGCCATAAGCCCTGCTTCAAATGAGGTATCATCTTTCACTTATCTTACACACCTGGGAGACATTAAACAATGTTTCCTATGAAGAGGACTTCCTTCCCTATCCAGAAAGCATATAGAGTCTAAAAAACAAGCTATTTTAAGATAAGTATAAGGTAATGATATTGTATAATAGAAGTGCTATGTGAGAGTTACATATAAGCAAAAGCCGATGTAGAAAATTCTGTAACTCAGATTTCTTCTGGCTGTAGAAATCTTGAGTATGGATAGTTGTTCTGCTTTGCTTTTTTTTTTTTTTTTTTTTTTTTTCCTACAATATGGCTGTGAGCTTTTATCTTTTACTATAAATCTTCAATTTGTAACAGGAAGATAGAAAATGTTATTTGGTCTGTGAGGTAATATAGATATTTTGTAGATCCTCTACTGGGCACTTACATTTCACAGGGTATGAACTGAATTACTCCCAGGTCATTTCCAGACCTATGACCCTACTATTTGACCTCAAGATGATACCATGTGAGATCAATTCTAAAGGTAATATAATTCAATTCTAATATCCAGAAAATAGCTTTGTCCAAGTTTTCAGTTCTAGCATTTCAGCTGCACCATATGTCAGAAAAAACTGTAAATTCAAAGGGTCAAAGCTTAGAAGAAGTTCTTGGATGAGAGCTGAGGAGATAATTTGACATGACACTGAAGGATGTGAAATTCACATCTGAAGAAGGCCAAAGAGATGACCAGAGCTGATTAAATAAATAAATAAATAAAAACATTTTTGCAATCACACAGAGCTTTATAATACTCCATGTTTCAGTGCTGAAGTCTGAACTGTTACTTGGTTAAATGAAAAATAATTTTCTCCTTCATTTTAGTGATTGCCAGACCAGGGCCCTAAGAGATCTTTTGTCACGCTCCTTAAATACAGGACAAACCCACTCTGCAGCACACACTTCCGCTTACAGTTTTCAGAAGACAATGTCTTACAGAAGTTATGATTGGAAGCTGTTTCTAGTTTGCCTTCTCATGATTGTATTTATTTTCATAAAAGACAGTTGAGCAATATATCTCAGAGAGGGTGAACAGGAAGTGCAACACCAAAAATACCAAGCATACCTGATACACAATACCTTACCCTCTGTCAAAGCACTTTTTGTGAAATACCTAGTTCCATATTTTTTAATAAGAATCATAAATAAAAGAGAAAGGAAGGAAGGAAGGAAGGAAGGAAGGAAGGAAGGAAGGAAGGAAGGAAGGAAGGAAGGAAGGAAGGAAGGAAGGAACATCCACAAGCATTCAGGGAAGGGAAAATACTGAAGAGTAATCCATTCTTGAATTTTAAATGTTAATTTTATACAGCTGATTTTCCAAATAAATCATATATGCTCAAAGATAAAACATTGCATTAATATTAGATAGCTTTACCAGGGACAATGCAAGGATGTGAAGAAGCCAGACTATTTACAGATAGCAGGCTATGTTTCATTGGTAGTGCTAGTGCACACTGCTAACTCTAAGTATCAGGTTGTAGACATCTTTTTGAATCTGGCCCTTGCATGCTCTGCTGACTTTCAACTCAGGATAGAACTAAATCCCACAGGTGTTGTTACGAGAAGTTCTTGCTTTTATCACAGAGCAGACAACAAGAGTCATTAAACTTTGATGACTTGAATGGGATAATGTTCAACAAAGAGATGTGTTCATTCCAGAATATTTTTTCTTTTGACTGTGAAAGGCATCATTACATGGTAACAAATAGTGTGGTAAAGACTTTGGTAACTTATCTAAGAATTCTGGACAGTTATAACAGACAGTCTTACTGTCTTTTTCTCCTCTCTGGATAGGTGCAGTCCATAATAAAGCTTATAATCCTCCCCCAATAGCAGGGCTTCTGGTAAGAATGCAGAATTCTCTAGCCATCAAGTTAACTTTCTTCTACAACTAACACTTTGGTGACATGTGTGTACAACCACTTCTCCTTCCATTATGTAGATGAGAATTTCTCCCTGTTTTGTCTGTTCATGTGAAATCTAGTATGACTGGAGTGAGATAGATTGTAAGGAGGAGATAGTTGACTGTAGAAATGTAAGGTTATTTTATGGCCTGGAAGAAATATTGTATACCAAAAGGAAAGCAAAGTGGGGTCCTGGACTCCTTTACAAGTTTTCCCAAAGCTTAGGGATGCCTACCAGTCAAGATAAATCCAAGATCGAGAAGCGTGCGCAGGCATTTTTTATTTTATGTAATTACATTTTTCCTTGTACTTGAAGAGCATGACTAGTATTAATATACATTTCTATATGCACTAAGGCTGTAAAGTCAGATTGTATTATGCTATATTTTCATGGAAAAAAAGGTGTTTGAATGACAGAAAAGGCTGAACTGAAGCAATGACACCAAGAAATATTGCATTTCATCTATGTGAAGCAGCAACAGAGGACCTGTGCCCTGAAAGAACAACAGAGTTGATACCTATACTGCTAAATGCATTGACCCCAGGGAGTGATCCTTGCCCATAGAGCAAGAAGCAGAACAGACTGCTGCATACTGCTGAGCACTAGCTCACTAGACCAGTCTGGCTATATTCACAATATATAAAAGTTTAACATAGAATCTTCTCTGAGATTCATGTAGGACAGGTATAATTTTTTTATTATTATTATTATTTTTTAATTTTTCCCTAAGGAAAAATGAAAAATGTAAAGTCTGTTCTGCAGCATACCGAAGTGATCATTTTACAGTGTGAAAGTGAGGCCATGTATTAAATTCCCAGGGGTGTATAGTTAGGGCTTGAAGGAAAGAGAAAAACGTGCTTCAGTTTTGCCTACTTCATCCTTAAAAAAGGGTGTCTGGACCACAGCAAGAATACATTTGGATGTTAGCTACTTGATGCATTGTGAGCTTCAGCATGAATTACGATTCATGCAATCTGGAGCAGCATGGGCCCTGTGTGCAGGAGGGAATTTGTAATTGAAACTGATTTACACCACAGATAAGGGAAGTGCAAGAACGTACTCAAGCTAGGAGAAGTTTAGGAGCATTATCTCCCGTGTGTCTGGGGAAAATGTACCTAGGACAGGTAATAGCTAATCATCAGGTGTTTTTTTCCTTTTTAATTCAGTTTTATTTGACAGCAAGTGATTTCTTTTCTGTGGCAGAGACAAAGTTTTACCGCATCAGAACAGGAATGCTAGGAAATAATGACTATCAACTCTTCTAAGGTTTTATATCAATGTATAAGAGCTTTCTGGATTAATTTTTATACCTTGTAGTTCCATAGCATAGTAACAATATTTTATCTCCCTGCCTTGCCATCATATATCTAAAAATTTTCTTTCCTTCCAGCCACTTAACATTTAGGAAGAAGATGATTTTCACAATTAAAAGTCTTTTGCACTTTCTTTTTTTAGTAATGCACTGTCTCTATGTACTACAGGTAAATAGAGAGAACCTCTTCTTATTGACAATGTCCTGAACAATACAGAATTCTTGTTTGTTGGTAGACATCCCTACTACTTAAATACTTTTCACTGAAATAATAATTAAAAAAAAAAAATTAATTCAAAGATGATACAGTCCTTTAGCCTTGTACCCTTTCTTGGCACCCTATGATCAGATCAAAATAAAAGAGACTTAGGAGAATGTGGAAAAAGAGAAAAGAGAAAAGCTAATGCTCCGAAGTGAATAACATTTAGCCTTATCTATGTGTTAAGTGCCCAGAAGTAGCTTAATACTTGCTCAGCTATATTCATTACCTGCAGTTATTCACCAAGTACTTTTTCTCAAAGTAAATTATAAATCATTCATCTGAAGTGTTTATTCAATATGCAATATTATTTTTGTTCACATAAATTTTGGTCAATTAATGGATAAATGCAAGACAGTCATAAGATGGGAGTGGGAGTATCTTAAATTAAAAATTCATAGTTTACCCTCTCAAATATTTGTGATGTGAGCAGTAAATATATTTCCAGTAGAAATTTTTAAGTAGAATTCCTGAGAAAAAAAAAAAATGTGAGCATACTTAGAAAATGTCTTAGAGCTATTCTATTTGTTAAAGTAGCCTTCTAGAATGGAAAACAAAATGAACAAGATTAACACAGTTCTTTCCTATCCAGAAAAGAAAAGTATCTAACTAACAAACTAAATCAACCAACCAACCACTGCCATTACCAATAACAACAAAAACACTAAAAACCTGTTATTATTTTCATTCTTAAACCAATTTCAAATGTTTGGTCTTTAAGGTCTGATTTCTCCTTTTTTTCCCATTTCCTTCTCTAAAGCACTCTGACATGCACTGAGCAACCTTATCTGTGAAAATCTATCTATAGCAACATAGAGGTCAGTTTCACCCTTTGGCCATGAGTCCTTGGAACAGTAGTTTTAGAAGTCTAATCTGGCCCTTTTTAGTAGCAAATGTGACAGCTCTTTGGCAGCACTCTCATAAACTCTCCCCTCTCTCATTTCAAAGTGCTTTATTACATGTCACATGTTATTTCTTAGAAGCCAGTTTAACAGGAATGATAAAAAATATTACAGCAGTGTATCAGTTCTGTACTCCTTCCAAGTCACAATATTTTGTGATGGTAACAACGGTTTCCATAGAAGACAATCAAGATGTTGCAGTGTTTGCTGGTACTTACTGCTTTTCAATCTTACTTCTGTTATCAGTGTGCTAAACCCATTGATCACTCATTTGTACTGCACATGGACTCATTCATGCATACAGTGTTGAATTCCTCCAGCTGTTACTACTGTGCTTGTTCATAAAAGGGAATGCCCATGCCTAAACAACTTTTTGTAATTTTAATTACTGTGATGCAGTTTTTTTTCTCTGATATCATGTGTAATGGGGACCCAAAAATTATTTTGTCCAAAATGACAAATTAACTTTGAAGCTAAATGTGGAGTTAGAGACAAAATTACTGAAAGAGGGACGTTATGTACTCAAAGCTACTGTACAGACAGAAGGCACTTATTGCTCCTGCACCTGATACACTCACAGAACTTGCTCAGTTTATTTTTTTCTAGGTAATATTCATAACCTTTAAGCTGCTGACACTTACTTTCTATTTCCTTTCTTGCCTTTTATTTTGTCCTTACCACTTTAATATCTTTTCTAGTGGGAGGGTTATCAGAGTCTCAGAATTCTCAGCATCTTTTTGTTGTTATCATAAACATACTCTTCAAAATCAGAAATGCCTGGATTTAGACCAGCAAACAAGTCTAGTGATGATAAACAGGTTCAGCCAAGAGTCCAGATCTCCAGACAAGAGCACAGCAACAGGTAATGCCCAAGGGCAAGGTGAGAAGTTGTCAGTAAGCCAGGATTAGTATTGGGTCTGCAGTAAGCAGGGTCAGACATGCCCCAGCAACTGCTGGGGAGGTATACAGTGATGAGGCAGGTCTAAGATCAAGTCAGAAAGTCAAGTCTGCAATATGCTATATTTACCATTTTTCCACTGATTTTTTAATTCCTCCAATTACAGTCAACAGCACCAGTACTAATAAAGTGCAAAGTTCAAACAAAGTTTGACCTAATAGACTTTTTTTTTTTTTCTTTTTGTATGCTTAACCATATCCTGTGGTAGTTACAATAATATATTTAGAAGGCAAACATTACAGGCTTGTTTTCTAGCTCACAGTATGGTATTACATTTATTTTGGATCTGTATTTTGCCTGATTAATAGAGGTATTCTGTACTCTTTTCACTAAGTATCTTCAGTATTATCCTTCTGAATACATTTTCTGAAGCAAGGTCCCATCCTCCACTGTGTCTAGTAAGAGGATATTACTCTATTTCTCACAGAGTCCCCAAGTCATTCTTCTTTGCAGTTTCTGAATTATATAAACAGCAGATGTTCTGTGCCCCCTGTCCATTTAAGTAATTCCTGTCAAGATCAGAATAGTAGTCTAAAAATAGCCTGTCTTGGCAAAAAAAAAAAAAAAAAACAAACAAACATAAAAAACCCCATTCCAAAGTCTGGACCATAGGTCATGCTTTTCAGTCTTTACTCCTCTGGCCATAGGTACAAACACAATTCTAGTTCTTCAGGCTTTTCCTTGACTTAAAGAAAGAGATTTCCAGAGCACTTGAAATTCCAGCAAAAGATTTCATGCTATGAATTATGCTCAAAATAAATTTAAATGATTATACATGCAGCCAAGAGGTAATAATCATACCCATGCCAATATAAAAGAAAGAAAAATAAAAAGCAAAATATACACTTCAGCTATTGAGCTAATTTTCCTCTGTTCAATCCAGAATTATTTGGGCCATGAACAGAAATAATAATATTAATAAAAATAAAAATAGCTGCCTTTCTGTCTTTAAATAGAAAAATTCAAGAGGCTGTATTTGGTGACTGTAGGTCAAGTTTTAAAAGGACATGTGAAGACACACAGTTCTCTTACCTTTAATCACACTAATTTGTGTTTAGGTCCTGCTGGTACTGTGGTAGTCATTACTACTTTAATTATCAATTTTTCTAGTCTTTATGTTGGATTTCTTTTTTTCTCAACTGAAGTTCTCATAAAATCTGTGTTCCATTTATGTACTTTTCATCACGTAGTTTATGGACCTTTGCAAATTCAGGAAAGCTACCAAAGGTAAATAAGCTGAAGTGGCAGAGTTTAATTCTGAACTTCACACTTTCATTCTGAAAGTATGCAAGAGGATGAAAAATTTGAATGTCACTTTTTTCTTGAATCTGTATCTATCACAACTGAGTAAAAAAGTAGTTCAAAGCATCCCATGGACTGCATTAAGTCTGATAAGATTAAGATGATCTTCTCTGGCCTGATAAGATATAAACCTATATGTGATATACCGGAAAGCTATGCCAGCTTGAGAATTGTGCCTGCACAGTGAGTTTCTTTTACATGTGAAAATTCTTCTATATGCATGTGAAACTGTGATTTCTTTTAAAGCAGACAGATTAGAGCTGATTTACATAGACCAAGGACCCTGAAGATAATACAGGTCAAAAAGTATCCCAGCTAACATTAACATTAACTCACATCTTCTCGCCTTCTGGCATAATGATTCTACCAATTTACAGTCATTTATACCTCAACACAATCAATTAAAGTAAGTAAAAAATATTCCAAGTGATTTTAATGCAGAAGGCACTAGTTTATACAAACTTATGAGTAATTTCTGTACTTTCTCCACAGAAATTAATGATGTGGACAGTCTATTAATTCACTTATTTCACTCCTTGCAGTGTAATACATCTATGTGGTTTTATCTGAGTCTATTTTAGATGAGAATGTAAAGAGAAGCTGTCTTAGAAAGCACCTACTTAAGTTAATAAGTACAAATACAGCTGATGATGTTAGAGGAGTGTGGACAGCAAGACCCTTCAGACCCATTCTTATGTAGCATTTTTACAATGGATCCTTCAAGAGAGAGCTGGGAGGGACCTTTGGGGGTTCCTGAAGGTGTCATTCTATATCCAGTAACTATCTTAGAGAAAACTAGTACAAGTGGTCTAAACTAGAATCAAAAGCTGATGAGTACTACTAGTAATACTGTGTTTGGGTGATGGTAACTCATTAATTACTTAAAATCATTACTAAAAATCGTTCTTGAGTTCCAACAGATTTTTATTACATATAATACATAACACTTTGTGTTTTGTGGTTTAAACCTGATAGATAGCTAAGCTCCACACAGTCACTCACTCCCTCAGAGTGGTAAAGGGAGGAGAATTGAAAGGGAAAAATTAGAGAATTCTTGGGTTCAGAGAATGACAGTTCAGTAAATATACCAAAGCTGCAAATAAAGCAAACACTACTTCCCGTCAGAAGACAGATGTTCAGCCATTTCCACTAAATCAGGCCTCCATTACGTATAGCTGTTATTTGGGAAAACAAATGCCAATACTTTGAACATCCTTCTCCCTTCCTCATTTTTTCCCATCTTTTAGTGCTGAGCATGATGTCAGATGGCATGGAAATATTCCTTTGGCCAGTTTGAGTAAGATATCCTTCCTGCATGCCCTCCCAACTTCTTGTGCCATCCAAAACTGCATCAGCAGGGCAGCATGAAAATCAGAAAAGACCTTAACTCTGTGCAAACACTGCTTAGCAACAACTAAACAATCAGTGTGTTACTGAAACTGTTTTCATCATGAATCCAAAACACAGCATTATACAAGATGCCGTGAAGAAAATCAACCCCTTTCCAGCCAAAACCAGTACAATTACTCATTTCAATATCATAAAATCATAGAATCCTCAGAGTTGGAAGTGATCTTTAAAGGTCATCTAGTCCAAAACCCCTGCAATGAACAGGAACACCACAGCTAGATCAGGTTGGCCAGGGCTTTATTCATCGTTGCATGGAATGTCTCCAGGAATAGGGCATCAATCACATCTCCAGGCAACCTGTTCCAGTGCCTTACCACCCTCTTTGTAAAAGACTTCTTTATATCCAACCTAAATCTACTCTCTTTCAGTCTGAAACCATTTCCCTTTGTTCTGTCACCACAGACTAAAGATTCTATCCCCTTCTTTCCAGTAGCTCCCCTTTAGATGCTGACAGGACACTATCAGATCACCTTGCAGCCTTCTCTCCTCCTGTCTTAACAGCCCCTGCTTTCTCAGCCTGTCCTTGTAGGAAAAGTGTTCTATTCTATGGATCATTTTTGTGGCCCTCCTCTGGATGCACTCCAACAAGTCTATGTCTGTCCTGTTCTGAGGACTCCACATCTGGATGCAGTACTATAAGTGAGGTCTCACCAGCACAGAGCAGAGCAACAGGATCAAATCCCTTGATCTGCTGAGCTCACTTCTTTTGATGCAGCCCAGGATATGATCAGCTTTCTGGACTGAGAGGGCACATTGTTTGCTCATGTCCAGCCTACCATCCACCAGCATCCCCACATCCTTTTCAGCAGGGCTGCACTCAATCATTTCATACCCCAGCAATATATTAACTAAAAAAAAAAACAAAATAAAACTGCTAATGAGAAATATATTACATAAAAAAAAACCTTAAATAAATTATATAATACTCTTACATTTATCAAATAAACTTCTAGAAGCATCAAGTGCAGGCAACAGGTTAGCCTGACAAATTATTAACTCTAAATCAATGCTGATTGGTACAAATGATATTGTATTTCAGGTTTTATATATATATATATATTGTTGTTGCTGTTTTTGCTGTTGTCCTTGTTTTATTGTTTATGGTATTTTTATTTTGTTGTTGGTAGTGGTGTTTGGGTTTTTATTTCATTTTGTATTTGTATCCCATATAAAAAGTTCAGCAACGACTTTTTTCACAATGAACATCAGGCCAGCAGACCTATAGTTTTGTACGTTGCTAAAGTTTTTAAATGCTAGCACTGTGTCTGCTTGTGTTCTTTGACATATTACCATGAATAATTAAAACGAAGCTACAACTGTCAAACATAAAATTGTGGCTTATATATGATGTCTTATTTTTGCTAACATTTTATTTTGACTTTGTTTATTTCAGGCAAAATTCCACATCACTTATTCATTCATCACTCAGCAGAAGTACTGTTTGCTTGTGTGTCTGTGTGTGAAGAAAAAGTATAAATAACACACTGACGCTCCTCTTCATAATTTCATTGCTGTCTTTGTTGTATAATCATATTAAACCACTCATCAGATTTGCACAAAAATTTCCCTATGTTTGAGCTGTTAGTGCTTACGAGCAGTTTCTCTGCCTTCCTCTGCAACTACAGGTACAGTCAAATTCACAAAATAAACTGGACATTTCACTTAAGAATTTTTTGGAGTCTAGGAAACTTGGGACACTCACGCGTCTGATTTTGCTTTTTTAATTGCACATGGTAGGTTTTGTTTTTATACACTTAAGATCTTAAATCAGTTCAAAAGTGTTGTTGGGCATTTTTATCTTTGATGGTGCAGAGAACAGACTATCAGTGTACCCTTCTGGACTAAAGAAACATTGAACAAATGTTCCAGTCAACTTCCACATTTAATTTCGTCTTCTCATCTGTCCTTTCCTGCAAACGTGACAGTAACTACTGGGGGCTGAATTTTACTAATACATCATTAAAATTAAAGCAAAATCTATGTGAGTTATGATACATCATCCAAGACAAATAGTTTTATTTGCTGTATAAACATCTAGAACCTTATTTTCACCAAGATTATAACAAGGTATTTTTTCAATTGCTGTGAAATTACCTACTGTATCCATATGTTAATTCTAATTCTAGTCTGCTGCGACTGCTTACCAACTAGGAAATTTAAAAATTACTGCCAATATCTTTCAATGCTAAAAAAATTACTGTTCTTTTAAATTGTCAGGTTCTTTGCAGCAAATAAAGCATACTGCTTAGAGAAAAGCAAATGAAGCTAAACATGCACTTGATATTGATGCAGTCTACGCAACAGATGGCAACATGGATGCAAATAAAGTGCTTGTCCTTTTATTAATATTAGTTAATATTTACATCACTGGAATGCTCAGATGCCTCAGTCGGGAGCAGAGGCCCATTATGCTGGACACCACACAAATACACACTGGAACATTTTGTTCCAGTATCGTCTATCTCCTGCTGCACACTAAACTCGCTGATTACTAATTTGTATTGCCCAGAGATTCATTCAAGCATACAGAGGGTTGATTTCCTCCAGCTGCTCTGAAAAGTTTATAGCCTAAGCAGTGGAAGAATGGAGGAAGGAACTGTAGAATCATAGAATCAACATCCAACTCCACTGCCACAGACAGGGCTGACAGCTGCTGGATCAAGTACTATACTAGATCAGATTGCCCAGGGCCTCATCCAACCTGGTTTTAAACACCTTCAGGGACAGGGCATAAGGAAAGAAAGAAAGAAAACATTTCTTACACCTCCACTTTCTTGTTTCTCAGGTTCCCTCCTTAATTTCTCATTGTTCCTCTTGTTTTCTTTCTCCTGTCTCCTCCTCTTTGCTGCATTGTCCTTACTTTTTTCTCCTTTGTTTTCATGGTCTATGCTTTTATCAGAACATCATCTGACATCCTCCAAGACTGGTGGTAGACTCTAAGTGTGCTAGAGGAGTTACTAATCATTGGCTGAAAACGAAATTAGGGATGCACAAAACAAAGACATCTGTAATTATTATCTAAATTAGTGCATCCGATTTTTCAATTATTCTCTTTTCATTCAGAGGGTGATTTATTTTAAGTAGGACAATTAATGTATTTTTGTATTGTACATAATCATTTCTCCACTGAAAAGCCTCTTTGGCAGATGTTTTTGTCTGAAAATTATTTCTACCAGGTAACAGAAAAAAGCTCCCAAAAGTTCATCCTTTTCCTCAGCAGGTGCATCATTCTGTCTTTCACGATTAAGCACTAGTGGTGTTTGAAACTGGATTTCAATCAGCTACTCTCTGATCCCGTGAATGGATATCAACTGCATTGGCACATAACAATATTTTCTCTCTTCTTTTCCTGCATTCTCACCTCTTAATAGAAAAAAAATTGAAAGACATTTTCAGTAGTAAGCATTTTGATTCTTATGACTGAAACACAAACCCAATATTGAACTCATAAAATATATGGTAGAAATCCAACTATCTAAAAAGGATACCTTTTATAATTTTTAAATTCAAGAAATGGAAAAATCAAGCTTTGCATGGAAATTTTGTTGCAACATAACCTATAAAGTATTGTAATATAGGTATTACAGAGAAAATAAACATAAGTAAATTTTAAGTGCAAAAAAAAGCATTCCTTTCCAAGACAGAAGCATTTACACATTGAATGAGTATTAAACAAATACTTCTGAGATCAATGAAGATATTAGGAAATTACGCACATACAGAAAAAAAAAAAAAAGGAAAATAAATATAACTTACACTTAGTACTAAGAATTTGTATTTCTCAAAGTAATCAAGTGTTCCTGATAAAATTAAATAAAATCTATAATATTTGCAGTTAGTCATCATTAGTTAAATCCAATTTCTGGAGAACAAACCACTTTACATCTCTTCAAAAATATCACAGGAATTGATTTGTGTGTATAGACACACAGAATTTATTTGATAAAATGTAAAATAGTTTTACTGCTAATAGAGTCTCTCTTCAGTAACTCTTGAGGACAAAGTAATTATATATTGAGGCTAAATGAAATATGTCACAGATTGCTGATCAGTACAGCTTAGTCTAAACTTACACTCTGAGAATCATAAAAATCAGTTAATAAGTATATTCAAACAGTTCTTTGGGAACTATTGGAATCACTATTGGAATCATCAGGAATCACTAAGATCTACTAACAGTGATAACTGAGGCAATCTTATATTTCATATTTCTGTAGAGAAAAGAAAAAAGAAAAAAAAGAAGAAAAAAAAGAGCTTTTTAGTAATATCAAAACCAGTGATAATTGTGCACAATTTCTATGCAGCTGCTTCTATGCAGGACTAGCAATTCTGTCCTTGTTACTGTGGTACACCATCACAAGAAAAAAGAACTGCCATATTCTCCCAGACAAAACAAGAATATGCTGTCCCATACAAACACTTCCCTTTTACTGATATCACAGCTTGTCAGGGATTGTCACTTGTAAAATAGTTCCAGTAGGTTCATTTCATTAACCATGTTTGCTGTACGTCCAATAGAAATATTAGGTCAATCCCTCACCCAGAAAAGCAAGGAAAAATAGATTTTCTGTCTGTGTTTGATATGCAGTATTTCCTGATTCTTTAGTAATAATTCTGGCTTTAAATAGAACAGAAAATAGGGAATGTAAAAAATGAGCTTAGCAATTCACATAATTGGAGGGGAAGGATGTTCTATAATGGACTTGGGAAGACTGGAAAATAGCTTAACAGTGATATTTGTGAAAGTTCCCAAATCACAATATTCTACTGACATGACTGCAAAGAGATGATACTATTCAACCGTTATCTATCAACTCTCCTTCCTTATATCTACTATATCTTATTGTTCAGTATCAATAATCTGCATTTTGGACAAGACCACCTCTTACAACATACGTGGTTACACAGGATCAAAATTATTATTATTCTCTATCAGACACAGATAGAGTCTTCTGGCTTCAAATGAAGCATTCCAGACTTATCTGAATATACCCTTAGATTGCCTCAGCTAACATCTTACTCGGGTTTAAAGACATTACTACCAAATGAACTACTGTAAAAAGACACACATCAGCCATACACACATCTAACAAAAGTTTTATATTTCTCTTTCCTGCTGGAATAGAGCTTTAGACAAAATCCTGTCAAGAATCTCTAATGGTTACGTGACTAGGTTCCATTGTCCAACTCTTTATCTTTCAGTTTGATGTAAGCAGCAACTATAGAATTCATTCCCAAGCCTTAATTTTTGAAAGTAAATTTGAATGTGATGGCCTGATTTTTTTCACCAAAACATTTAGAACATTTGCTGTGAACAGTGCATATTCTCCATAAATTCCTAACGTTATGAATGCTATAGTAATTACAGCTTTATAGTCAAAGGCCTATTATCTATTTCAGAGTGCTTACCCAAACTAAGTTCAGATGGCTCTTTTGGCAGTGGCACACTGCCAAATCAGAAGTTCTTGCTCCCCAGCTACAACTGGTAGTGCCATAACTCCTCACTGACAGCCTTGATGACTTTCCTTTTCAGACAGTCCAACTGCACAAGGCTAGAAAGGATGACAAGAACATTGTATAACGTCACAAAGTCAGATACTAGCAGTAAATCATAGACTTCAAATGCCAATAAAACTAGAAATAATGGATGCCACGTATAGTAGCTCACAATATGAAATAAGTTTCTTTCATATTTTTTAAAACAAGTGCGACTAGAAAGCAAGAGAAGCATATTCTGGTGATGTAGATAGTAGCAGTCACTGCAGCTAAGAGGTCAGATTCTATTCTGGCTTATGTCAAGAACTCAAAAAAGTACTCTAGGTTAATACTGAGAACAAGGACCTGACCCTGAAAAGCTTATCTTGAAGTCAGAAGAATGAGCTTCTTCTCAAAGACAACTGGTTTTGCTTTGTGTGTAGTTCAGCCTGTATTGTGGAAGGCATAAATATATTGCTCTTCTGATGCATTTTACCTGGATTACAAACCACGTGTAATTAATGTGTTTGGTTTCTTTCTTTCTTTTTTCTTTCTTTTTTTTTTTTTTTTTTTTTCTTTTTTTTCTTTTTTTTCTTTTTTTTCAGTACAGGAAGAGAAAAACAGATAAATTTTAGATGAAATTGTTCATCAGGCTTGATTTCTATCACGACTGAGGTCTTTTATCGTTACAATTCAAACACATACTGATGAGTTGTTCTTAATTTAGCCCAGTTTGTATGAGGGAAGAAGCATTCAAACAGTGTGAAAAAGAAAATATAAGACAGATAGTAGTGTGGGTCGGAGGAATTTTTCTCACTCTTTTACAAAAAAAAAAAAAAAAAAAAAAAAAAAAATCCTGCTGAAAAGAAGACAGGTTGTAGATTTCTCTCTTACAGTACTGTATGAGCCACATCATTTGCCATGTGTTACATTTGCCAAATGATGCTTATTAATAAAGTTAATCTTGAGCTATTGGCTAATTCATCTGAAGATTCTCTAGCACCCACAGATGATATAACTTTCTCTTAAATGTGAGTCATTCATTTAAACTAAGGAGATGTTTATTGCAATTTAAAACATTAATTAATTATAAATCTAAGAAAATGCCAGAAATAAGTGTTCATAATCCTTGTATTTTAACAGATGAAAAAGAGATTAAGTCAAATAATTAACCTTTATATGACAAAAAATGTCTAAGAGAAGAACAGTTTTTCAGTGGATGTTAAACACAGTGAAAGAATAAGAGAAAGTAAGAAAAATCTAACCAGCAAAAAAACATAGTTGTTTCCAAATGGAATATATATTACATTATATATCACTCAGTACAGTAGCTGTCAGTCAATAATTCTCATTCCTTAGGCAGCATGTATGAATGTCACCACAAATCCATTCCCTTAATTACAGTATGAAATAAAATAAATTTTAAATGCTGATCATAGTTCATTAACCTACACTAAATAGCAAAGTGTAGTGACTTTACATTGCCTTTCACTGAAGAGAACGGCTTGTCTTTGGTAAAATAATGACCTTGCTAAATTATAAGGCAAAAAATAAACTGTTTTAACTAAACAGATATAGCCCTGTAATGTAAAATTACTGAAAAGACGTGATTTGGGGAAATTAAAGTTCCGTGTCTAGTATGTATTCTGCATGCCCTACAGCCTTCCCTAACCAGTAACTCCAAATTTCATTTAAATTGTAATGATTTCCTTTAAGGACAATTACGTTACCTAAGAGCAATGCATGCATAATAATGATGCTTTAGCAAGGTTCAGTATGAGAGTAATAACTGTTTATTAATATGATAATTAAGTGTTAATGCTTAGCAACCCAATTATATCTGTTAAAAAAACATTTTGAGCCAAATTCTAGCAAGAAGAATTCTATTTAAAGATAATAAAAAGCTACAAATGTCACAGTAAACCCACAGTTGCAGTTTAAAGTGCTGAATTTTGACTTCATTTACATCAGTCTTTGCTATAAATAAAAGTGGTCGTAAGGCCTTCTTAGTTCTAAAAGAAAATACCTTCAAGTCAAGATTTTGAGGTTTCAAGAAATGCATGAATGAGCTATGAATACCATGAAATGTGAAGAAAATGAATAAGTTACATGCACGCTATAAAGCTTCTAGAAATCTCCTTTTAGATGAATTGCAGAAGTTTCACCTATTGTAATATTACTGAATGTTATAATCATTTTTCCTTTCTTTGGTGTAGAGTCTAGAAGTCTTTTCACATGAAACAAATACATGGATATACACAGCACTGGAAAGGAGCAAGTTCAACACCTTCAAGTAGAAGGTAGACTAATATGATAGTGGTGATAGTCTGAAACAGAATAAGACAGACCAAAAAAACCAAAAAGATATAACCAATGAAAGAATGTATTTATTCAGCAAAATGAAGAAAAATCTGAGGAAGAATATGAACCTTCAAATCCAAAGTTATGTAGAATTGAACAGGAACTGTATTGAATTAGTGAACTGAGCATGAATACTGAATGTTAACTGAAGCAAGATATATTGAGATGAGGCATTATATCGGATATCTTATGATTGCGAGATACAGAGGGGTTTCATTTGGTTCCTTCATCCGGGGAACTCTGAGATAACAGAGCAGGGAGACTGCCTAACGTGAAGTGGGAGTTGCCAGGACAACAGCTCTGCATCCATGCCCCCTGCCTTAAAAAAGCCTCGGGATGGACAGGAGGAGTCGGGATGTGTGAATCACGTGGGTCGTTCAATAGTGGAGAAACCCTAAGTGACCCATTCACGGGAATACACAGTGAGGAGGGTTGTTATTACTGTGAAGAGAGTGGTAAGCGCAGGGGCAATTGTTAATGGCCTGGTAATGGGGCAAGGGTGGTACCAGCAGTAAGGGCAGCAGGGCAGGGCTGATCAGTCACACTGCATTAAGGCTACCCAAATAGTGCTGGTGAGGCTGCTGCTTTGCAATGGCTGCACCCTGGAAGAAGGCTACTGCCAGGAAACCCAGACAGAGGTCCCATGCACACATGAAAGGAAGGCTGCTGCTAAGAAAAATGTGGAGACTCAGACTGAGGTCCAGAAACAAGATACTACTTCACAGGTCTCTGGCTGTATTGAGTGCCAGAGCCTGGCCTTTGCAGTGCTACATGAGGGAGACAGAACATGTGTAAGATGCAACCAGCTAAATGACTTACTCAGCCTTGTGGTTGACTGAATCACAGAATCACAGAATGGCCAGGGTTGGAAGGGACCTCAAGGATCATGAAGCTCCAAACCCCCTGCCACATGCAGGGCCAACAACCTCCCCATACTATGTTAATACTAGACCAGGCTGCCCAGGGCCCCATCCAATCTGCTCTTGAACACCTCTAGCGATGGAGCATCCACAACCTTTCTGGGCAGCCCGTTCCAGCACCTCACCACTCTCTCTGTAAAGAACTTCCCCCTGGCATCCAATCTAAATCTTCCCTCCCTCAACTTATAACCATTTCCCCTTGTCCTGCCAATATCTACCTTCTCAAAGAGTTGATTCCCCTCCTGTTTGTAGGCTCCCTTTAGGTACTGAAAGGCTGCAGTGAGGTCACAGCCTTCTTTTCTCCAAGCTGAATGAGTCCAGCTCCCTCAGCCGGTCTTTGTAGGAGAGGTGCTCCAGTCCCCTGATCATCTTTGTGGCTGGTCCCTCTCCTCTGGACGCTCTCCAGCAGCTCCCTGTCTTTCTTGTACTGGGGGCTCCAGACCTGGACACAGTACTCCAGATGGGGCCTCACAAGAGCAGAGTAGAGGGGAACAATCATCTCCCTGTCCCTGCTGGTCACCCTCTTCTGATGGAGCCCAGGATACCATTTGCTTTCCAAGCCGCAAGGGCACATTGCTGGCTCATGTTAAGCTTTTCATCCATCAAGACCCCCAGATCCTTCTCTGCAGGGCTGCTCTCAAGGACCACTCCTTCCAGTCTGTATAGATGCCTGGGATTCCTCCGGCCCAAGCATTGAACCTCATTAGGTTCACCTGGGCCCACCTTTCAAGCCTGTTGAGGTCCCTCTGAATGGCATCCCTTCCTTTTACCATCATCAGCAAACTTGATGAGGGTGCACTCAATTCTGTCATTGATGTCATTGATAAAGATTTTAAAGAGCACTGGTCCCGAGACAGATCCCTGGGGGACGCTGCTTGTTACCGGTCTCCACCTGGACATAGAACCATTGATGTCCACCCTCTTTCTGCAGCCTTTCAACCAATTTCTTATCCATAATGTGGTTGATCCATCAAATCCACATCCCTCCAATTTGGAGATAAGGATGTGGTGGGGGACCACGTCAAAGGCCTTGCTCAAGTCCGTGTAAATGACATTGGTTGCCTTTTCCTTGTCCACCAATGCCGTCACTCCATCACAGAAGGCCACCAGATTGGTTAAGCAGGACATTCCCCTGGTGAAGCCATGCTTCGACATGCCACGACTTTCCAAATATGATGGAGAGTGGCTCGGCAACCACCTCAGCAAGCTCCTTCAGAACCCTGGGATGCACGCCATCCGGCCCCATAAACTTGTACACATTCAGTCTCATGAGGTGGTCTCAGACTTGCCCTGCCCTTACAGTGGGGGGGGATTCACTGCCTCAGTCCGCACCTAGAGGTTTAGGGATGTAGGGCTCAGGGATGTGAGAAATACTGGAATCCTGGCCGCCAGTGAAGACCAAGGCAAAGAATTCATTCAGTATCTCAGCCTTCTCTTCATCAGTTGAAGCCAGTTCTCCTACATTTACCAAAGGAGGTACACTCACTTTGGGCTGTCTCTTCTGGCCAATGTACCTGTACAATGTCTTCCTATTGTTTTTCACATCCCTTGCCAAGTTCAGTTCTGCCTGTGCCTTGGCTTTCCTGATCCCATGTCTGCAAGTCGGATGGTATCTCTGTGTTTTTCCCAAGTGACACACCCTTGTTTCCACAGCTTGTACACACTTTTCTTCGCCCTCAGCATGCCCAGCAGGTCCTTGCCGAGCCATGCCAGTTTCCTACTTCCTCTGCCTGCTTTCTTATTTAGAGGGATGGAGAGCTGACCTGAAGGAGGAGGTGGAGAAGCTGAGGAGCACAAAGGAATGTGAGAGGGAGACTGATTGGTGGTGCCAACCCTATCGGCCCCCAGATCTTGACAGCCAGCTGAGGCTCCACATGGAGCACGTCACCCCCTGCCGCCTTGCAAAAAGGTGATAGAGGGGAACAAGCAGGTAGACGGTGTTCCTGCTGCCATGAGCCCCCTGTCCTCTTCTCCCCCTAGTTAGAACAGTCTAACCAGACCTGACTTAGCATCAAAACCTTGCCGGCAAAGAAAAAACAACAGGTCATTGTCATTGGTGACTCTGCTGAAGGGAGCAGAAGGGCCAGTATGTAGATCAGACTCTCTACACAGGGAGATCTGTTGCCTCCTGGCAGCCCAGGTTAGAGATGTAGGGAAGAAGCTTCCTTCCCTAGTTTGGCCCTCAGATTACTATCCCCTATTGTTGTTTCAGGTAGGCAGTGATGATATAGGAAGAACTCCCCTAAAGAAGGGCTTCAGAGGCTTGGGGCAACAGGTATGGGGTTCGGGAGCACAAATTATAGAGAATGATGAGGGACTAAATATGAAGGGCCAATGGATTAATAACTGGCTCCAAGCCTGGTGTGCCCAGCAGGGTTTGGGGTTTTTTGACCCAAAAGGGAGTAGCTTCTCCCAGCGGTGTAAAAGGGTCTTAACATGGGAGTTGGGAAGGTTCATTGATAGAGCTTTAAACTAGGTACAAAGGGGGGTGGGACGTATCTGCGGTTGCTAGAACAGAGCCTGTATGTAATGTGCCAGTGCTTGTAGGAGAGGGCTATCCTAGTAAGATCCCACAGTCTTGTGTCTTGGTGAAGGAGGAGGACAACTCACCCTTTTGTAGGAAGAACATGAGGGTTGGTGTTAGGTTGGCAGCTATGAAAACACCTGAGCATGGTCATGAGGGTTTTAGGACTACTGCCACTCAAAATGAGGCCCAGCTCAGGTTTTTACACTAATGCACACAGCATGGATAATAAACAGGAGGAGATGGAGGCTATTTAGCAGTCTGAAAGCTACGATATAGTCACCATCATGGAAACACAGTGGAATGACTCGCACAGCTGGAGTGCTGTGATAGATGGCTACTGACTTTTCAAAAGAGATAAGCAAGGCAGAAGAGGTGGTATTTCTTAAAATAGCCCTCTATTTTAAGGAAGACTGTGAATGTATGGAAATTAATGATGATGATGATAGGGTTGAGAACTTATGGGTCAGAATAAAAGTGAAGGCCAATAAGACTGATATTATCGTGGGAGTCTGCTACAGGCCACCCAATCAGGATGAAGAAGTGGACAAGACACTTTATAGACAGTTGGGTGAGGTCTCAAGGTCTCTCCCCCTTGTTCTTATAGGGGACTTTAACTTCACAGACATCTGCTGGATTTATAATACAGCAGACAGGGAACAGTCCCATAGGCTTCTAGAGTGTGTGGGAGATAACTTCCTTAAACAGCTGGTGAAGGAGCCAACAAGTGGAAGCAAAATCCTGGATTTGCTGCTTACTAACAAAGAAGGTCTTGCAGGGGATGTAAATGTTGGAGGCCATCTGGGGCATAGTGATCACGAGATGTTAGATTTCTCAATCTTTGCTGAACCACAGAGGAGAGTCAGCAGAACTGCCACCTCAGATTTGCAGAAGGCAGACTTTAACTTCTTTAGCACCATGGTTGAGAGGGTCCCTTGGGAGGTAGTTTTGGATAGCATGGGAGTCCATGAAGGCTGGGAATACTTTAAGGAATTAATTTTAAAGGTGCAGGAGCCGACCATCCCCAAGTCATGGAAGACAAGCTGACAGGGCAAGGAGGCCAGACTGGCTGAACAGAGAGTTTTGGCTGGAACTTAAGAACAAAAGGAAAGTTTAGGGTCTGTGGAAGAGTGGGTAAGCTACTTATGGTGATTGCAGGTACGTAGTGAAGCTGTGCAGGGAGAAAATTAGAAAAGCCAAAGCCCGGATAGAACTGAATTTGGACATTATGGTAAGGATCTATAAAAATCTCAACAACAAGAGGAGGGCTAGGGAGAATCTCCATCCCTTGTTGGACACCGAGGGCATCATGGTGACCAAGGATCTGGAGAAGGCTGGGGTACTTAATGCCTTCTTTGCCTCAGTCTTTAATAGTAAGACTTGTTACTCTTGGGAACACAGCCCCCTGTGCTGGTAAATAGGAAGGGGGAAAAAAATAGGCCCTGCATGATCAATGATGAGATGATTTTGGATCTGCTCTGAAAGCTGGATGCTTACAAATCTGTGGGGCCAGATATGGATTGCACCCTAGAGTGCTGAGGGAGTTGGTGGATGTGCCTGCCAAGCCACTCTCCATCACTCTTCAGCAGTCCTGACTAACCGAGGATGTCCTGGTGGATGTCATTTGTCCTAGCAAATGTAACACCCATCTTCAAAAAGGGCCAGAAAGATGATGCTGGTAGCTACAGACCTATCAGTCTCACCTTGATGCCGGGGAAGGTTATAGAATAGATAATATCGGGAGCCATCATGGACCAGTTAAATGTCAACCAGGGGATCAGGCCCAGTCAGCATGGTTTATGAATGGTAGCATAGGGTTATGAATGGCATCCTGCCTTCTATCAGGAATTGTGCGGTGAACAGGACTAGGGAAGTCATCCTGCCCCTGTACTCTGCACTGGTGAGAACTCACATTGAGTATTGTGTTCAGTTTTGGGCATCTCAGTACAGAAGGGACATTGAGGTGCTGGAGCAGGTCCAAAGAAGGGCAACAAGGCTTGTGAAGGGCTTGGAGAATGTGCCCTATGAGGAGAGACTGAAGGAATTGGAGCTGTTTAGTCTGGGGAAGAGGATGCTGGGGGGAGACCTTATTGCTCTCTTCCAATATCTGAAAGCTGTTTATATTGAGAGCAGGGTTGGTTTCTTCTCACTGGTGACAGGTGACAGGACGAGGGGAAAATGGCCTTAAGTTGTGCCAGGGTAAATCTGGGTAGGATTTCAGGTATAACTTCTTTACAGAAAGGGTTGTTAAGCACTAGAATGGGCTCCCCAGGGAGGTGGTTGAGTCATTACCCCTGGATGTGTTTAAAAACCATTTGGATGTGGTGCTCAGGGACATGATTTAGCGGAGGGATGTTAGTTCGGGTAGTATAGTTAGGTTATGGTTGGACTCCATGATCTTTCAGGTCTTTTCCAACCTGAGAAATTCTATGATTCTATGATTCTAGCTAAGCTATGCAATGGTTTTCATGGGAAGACTGCAAAGACTCTATCATTGGAATCCTTGAAGCTAGCTGTCAGGCGTTACATGAGCGTAGTTGATTCTGAAGCACATGATGGCTCATCCAACTCCTCAAGACTGTTCCAGCCCTGTGATTCTTTCCTAGTTTCTTCTCCAGAGCTGCATAAAAGGATTGACTATTATTTCAAATATTCAGAATTTTAATTAGTGGACAGATTGTTTGCATTAATTCAGCCAATTACTCCTTGAAGTACTTAATATATCTGTCATTTAATTATTTCTCTTAACTGACCTGCAGTTTGAATAGCAAAACACTCATTTTTATCTCTCTGGCCGCTAGCTTTTTATTGTGTTTTTCTAATTTCTTGACAATAAAATGCTTAAAAACATTGCAATTACCATTCCCATTATCTTTGTTCTATCTATGACTTTGGAACAGAAGCTCAGGAAATAATTCACCCCAGAAAACCTAGAAAATTGCAGACAAGAATTAACCTGAAGCTAATGCCTGTTGTGGAATTCTGTTTTTTAGATAACTCCATCCCCATCTCTTCAAGGCACATTTTTGAAAATGTTTGTTAAGGATGGAAGTGGGAAACTTCAACAATATTTTGTTTCCTACCTCATCTTCTTTTGGCTATAACTTTAAGGACTATTATTTTTCACATATTTGTACTACTCACGCTAAACTTGAGTTCAGAAATTTATATTATAATTATCAGCTCTTTTGATCTCCTTTCGGAAGAACTATCATTGTTTTGAAGATGGTTTTATAACCTACATCATAACAACTTCATAATGATTCAGTTCTAATGGGTAAAAAATACAACAGGGTTTAGTATTTCAAATAAGTTCTCCCTGTGGTGTCCAAACTTATGTCAATGAGTGTTTCAATAATGAACAACAGTTTTGCTCCTGAATCAAGACAGTGTTTCATTTGTAGTATATAGTATCACGTTAGCCAACATTTCTTATCTGGCAGATAGATGGTTAGTAGGCTTTTTTTCCTGTGAGAATTTGTCAGCATGCCAAGGTCAACATACAAGGGGAAGATTAAGGATGATAGATAATACAGGGATTGATTCAAAATCCACTGTAGTGATCCAAAAATTGTATGTTTACTCACTAGACACTACTCTTTACACCACAGACATTACAATGGACAAAATTATAATATATCTTAATCATGGTAATTTGAGTCATAAAGATAATGGTAGGAGAACTGACTGACACAAAGTGTACTCTCAGATGTCTTATTAGCCCTATTCTGAGAGTTTCATTTGTAAGAGCTGAAGGAAGCAGAAAAGGAGCACTGAAATTTGTGACCTTTCATCACAACTGTAAATCATCTATAAAAAAGAAGGACGTAACACTAGTAATCTGTATTCTCCACAAAGGGAAACTTCATCCATCTCTTAGACGAGAAATGGATTCTTGGCAAACTAAACCAGCTGCAAGTGTTCTGACTTGTTTGAGCCAGCTATTTCAGTGTGATTCATTAAGGTCTATCAATACAAATTTTAAGATACATGAGTTTTCACTTTTTATTTCAGAATTAGAAATCCTGTTGCAGAGAGGTGAATTAAACTTCGTGTTATTACAAAGCTGATAAAGTAAGAAAAAAGACGTATTTTCCTCTAACTCATTTATAGATTGTGCAGACAGAATATACTGAGTGCTAGAACTGCACTACAGTCAGAATCAGGAGATTCAGGAATGACTGGATTTATAGCTCTAAGAAACACAGAAACACACATATACATATATATATATAAATATAATGTATATCGCCATTAAATATTTATAAAGACAATTAATAACATTATGATTTGTGTTTAGTCTCTGCAGGGGAATTGCCCCCATTGTACTTATTTCCCCTTAGTTCTCTGTTATGCAAAAAGAGTAGAGTTGTACAGAGCAACCCAAAGCCCTTCCCACTGCAGTGCTGGTTAGGTCCTGAATCTGATAACCTGATCCTTCTGGTCTCACTTCATCCCAAGCACAGACACTTGGCCCTAACAGGGCATCTCACAGATCTTGACTAAAGCACATTCATAAGTAGTTTTGCAATGACTAAAGACAGTTTAGGAATGATCTACAAAATCTTTTTGTATTTATGTGGGTCTGTGTAAAGTTTGTCAATAGAAGACATTCCATTTATATTTCTAGATGCAGACCTCCCTCAACAGTGATAAGAAGCATTTGTTAACTTAGACCATATGCTATGCCGATTTCTGAAAGTCTGGAGTCTTCGCTGAACAAGCTTATTTCATTTAGAGAGTTAGTATCAGCAGTGTTTTATGTCTGTAGTACCTAGTGGCTAAGTGGAGTCACCCAAACAGTGAGGGATGTGTGTTGCATTTGCAGCTCACACTGAGGAAATTCACATCCACATTTTAGAGTCCAGCTCAGTTCAGTGTTTAGCTTTCATGTGTAGCTGAATCTCTATAGGAACAGGAATGCGAAATCTCTGGTAGCAGGTGAAAAATAAGAGAGAAAGATGACTCATCAATCAGGTTTTGAGTGCACACTGGATGTGCAGGAAATTGGATCTGCTTCTGCTGGGCTACTATGCAGTGTTAAAATACATAAATATTAAATGGTATAGAGATTCAAAAATAAGTCTAGTTTCAAAGTCCAGTTTCCTACTCATATATTCTGTCCACCTGGTCTCATGTCTTTTTGCACACTGGTGTAGTTTTATCAGTAGCAATAGGAAACACCTATGACAAGTGGGTTACTATACACAACATGAAAAAAAAATAAAAACAAAACACACATAGTAGTGGACATAATCCTCTCTGCATTTTTTGAACAAATACTATTTAAACATTTAATGCATTAAAACACAATAAAGCATAAACATTTTATTGTGTTTCAGTATTTATTTGCTAAAAATTAGTAAAATGGAGAAAGGCTGGGCTGTTATACATCAGCCTCTCCAATAGACTCTTGTTCTGTTTCATTTAGTGAATGACACTGGATTTCACAAGTGATCCCAGACCACATTTTCTCTTAGTGTCACTTTGTCGTTTATTGTGTACTGTGTAGTGAGAGCTGGTATGCAACAACTTGTAGACTAATAAAGGCAAGACTGCTTGGTACTCTTCAGCTTATCTACACAAAAACAATATCATAAACAGAAATTATTATTCAAACAAACAAAAAATAGATATATAAGAGCATAAAAATGAGAAGTAAATTATTGATTTGTTTATTATTTTTCATAATGTTTTTCTGTCCTGGCTGAGGATGCAGTTTTCCTAGCACACATATAAATACAGAGGTGATTAAAAATTTTGATGACTAAAAAAAAATGCAAAAATAAAAGCTTTTAGAGGAAGAAAACTATCAGGTGACATAAAAGACTGGGAAATTGGTGGCTGGAAAATTAAACTGAAGTAAATGGATAGACGTTTGGAATGTAAAATTAATTAGAGGGTTAAAATGCAATACACTTGTGAGAAAAACAAACAAACAAACAAAAAAACCCTGTTTTTTCATTCATATACTTATATACATACATGAGTTCCATGTAAGCAACTAAAAGGTAACACTGTGGCAATGTTCTCATTTATTTCAGGCTGATGGAGGAGTTCAGAACAATAAAAGATATATGTTTCTCAAAGTTAGGAAGAAGAAATATAACTGAAATACAATAAGGCAAAGTCTGTAGCAGTGATAAAATAATGGAAGTATTTATAGTCAGAAAAATTATAGACCAGATAGTAAAAAAATAGATACCTGGTTATAAGTGAAAGTATCACAATGAAGTGTGGTTATATTCAAAATCCTGAAGCATTAAGAAAATATTCTTAGCATCTCATTGTTAATTTTCTAGTCACTGAAAATTAGTTCTAAGTTCCTATTTTTTGTTTGTTTTTAATAAAAAAAAGCATACTTAACAGCGTGCGTAACAACTGTCTCTACACAGCTGGAATTGATTTCATCATCAATCAGTGCCACCTTCGAGCCATAAATACTTGTATGATGTCACAGCTGTGCAATAATATCGCAACAACACATTAGCATTATGCAACACTGAAGAGCTGAGAGTCATCAAACTGTTTTGAGACTTCAGCACAACTTTTTAGCCAACTAGAGCCATTTGATATTATTTTTTCCCCATGTTGCATTGATGAGTAATAGAGAAATACATTTGGTAGCTGTGCCTGAGTTAATCACACTTTCTAGCCATGCTTTAAAATCAGTGGAGAAAAATGGAAACACTGGGAGATTATTCATCTCATTTTAAAGCAAGCATCTAAAATGGGTCAGAAATACTGCACCTTGAAAGGTCGTATTTCTATCCCTTGATTGTAAAGGGAGCTTACAGTGGCTACATCAAATGTAGATGTCACCACTACAAATCTCTAAAGTTTAGTTAATCCCACTGATAAATTTTAAAACTTTATTTTTCTACATGTATAAAATCTTGTTAACATATCCATGAGAACAGATAACGCTCCTCTGAGTAGTACTACTCTAGCTTGCTTCATCAAATCTCCCATGATTCTGCAAGAGGAACATACAATATTCTAAATATATGCACATTTAATTGTTTTAACATTTTGGGTCTCAGTCAAAATATTGTCTTCAAGGTAATATTTTCTGAAGGGAATTAATTATTCATCTCCTCAAAAAATGTAATGTTAAGGAAGAACAGCTTATGTCACTTAACTACAGACAGCTAAAAGTTAGAGATATAAGACTGAGACAGTCATCATAAGTTCCCTTGATAGTCACTGGAAAGAAATTGACACCTCCAAAGGACAATTCATCTGACCTATTCTAGATACTGATCTTAGGATGAGATGAATCTATCCCTTGAGGATCCCATCTCTCTTCATTCATGATAATGAAAGAATAGTGAGTTAGAGAAATTTAATTTTTTATGCCTAAACTAGGGCAAATTAATCTTTACTCTAGGAGGCAAATGTTGGGCTACTTTGCAGATAAATCCTGTAAAAATATAATAGGGGACACATAGAAGTCTACCCAAAATATGACAATATGACATAAATCGGTGCATTTCTTAACATTGCACCATGTTGAATATATGTTCAGAATAATGGGCCACTTAAGAAAACTCTAGAAAATGTATGTCAAAAAGAATTTCCTGATCAAATACAGAAAGAAGATATCTGTCCTAAAGGAGACACATATTTCAGATTTACTGCTAAGAGTCATTTTAGGAATTCAAAGGACATGCCTTTCCTCTCCCTACTCCCCGTCCCCCTCTTCCCCCCTCCCCCCCCCCCCCCCCACAAAAAAAAAAAGAAAAGAAAGAAAAGGAAAGAAAAAGTTTTAGACTAATAATTTTTAGATTAACACTAAAATTAACCCTTCTGATATCTGTCTAGTATTCACAGTCTAAAGAAAACCCAATCCCTGCATGTAAGAGACTTTCGATTAAGAGCCAAAGACTTCTGGGCAAATGCAGAACCTGACCTACAGTGAATGCATGTTTGGAACTGAGAATATTTGAAAGAAAGTACATGGAATATAAAATGAATACTGATTCAACTGCTCAATGAATTTACAAAAACTATCCCGTGGTACATCAATTAAAGACATATTTTAAAACTCTGATAATCACTTGCAAAATAATTTTTATTTTATTTATATAAAATTATACTGTTTATCTTGATCTAACTTGACATGAAGTGATTTAAAATGTTTCACCAGTTTCTGTTCATTTTTTAAAATAATGTTAGCTTAAAATTTAAACATCTTACTATTACACAAGAAGGAAACTAAACAAAAACTTCAGGAGATATTCTTTACCACAAACAAAAACATCTCATGTGATAACTTAAAAATTCATAATGGAAGATAAAGTCTAGAAGAAAAAAATTAAGTAGATTACTTAAATCTGTAAACCAGATATTTTTCAAGTCTATATTTTCAAACATTTTTGTGTCTTTTTGTAAACACGCAGAATAGCTATCCTGAAGTCAGTAGCAAGTTCTCTTCCCTCATTCATTCTTTTCATTAACTGACTCTCAACACAATCTGTGTTTGTATTTGTACAACACAAATAGCAACTCCGATATTTTACTTAAAATAGATGGCACTTGAATAGGTTGGGCATGAGAATGGAAGGAAGTGCCACCATTTTGCCCTATTCTTTAGTGCCGAGATGGAGACATGCATAAAACTATGTGAACACTAATGAGTAGGAAAGTATTGGGGTAAAGACCAGGACAGACCAGGCTGTGCAAGGTAACATCAAATGAAGTACAAGACTTGTCTCAAGAATACTTGTACTTCTCAAAAACATCAACATCACTTTGTTTTAAAGTATATTTCACTACAATTTGAATCATTATATTCATGCAGTACCAACAACCTGGACTGAAAATATTTTTCATTCAATCTGTCTTCATAGACATTGTTCTAGAGGAAATTTAATAATCAAATAAGTTCTCAAGAATCTTCTTAATTATTATTTTTTAAACTGTATTAAATAGGAGCAATAACTTTTTTCCCCCCCCCCCCAATGAAATAAGTTCTCTAAAGACTTACCCCTTACTATTAAAATCTTGCATATAAAGACTAAAGCCAGAATTACACTATGCCTCTGTGTTTGCAAACATCACAGCACCTCTGGAACTATCCACAATATGAAAGAGAAAACAGGAAAATTTTAGAATGGATGACGCAAGATTCTAATTTTTTTTAACCTACAGTTTATCAAAAGCTATATCAATGCTAACTAAATGAACCTAGGAGTACAATTTTCCATAGAAATAATCTTGTTTCATAATGGTTCTTTTAAAGTGTCCACAGGGGACATTAGAAAGAGAATGCCAGCTAGATAAGACGCAAGTCTGATACAGTACAGCTATTTTAATGATACAATAAGGAAGTCATTAGAGATATGATCCAAAAGGTAGGTACTGAGCATAGAATTCCCCCAGTCCAGGATGCTGCAGAAGCTGAACAGATTAAGTTATTCAGAGAAATCTGTAGGGAAAGAAGAAAAAGGATATATTTGGCAATGTTAGATAGCTTGGAATTTAACTTTGAACATGGCATAGGCAGAGACAAGTTCAGTCAGAAATATTTCGCAGAATCATAGAATCATGTAGGGGGAAAAGACCTTCAAGACCACCAAGTCCAACCACCATCATCTACTGTGTCCCATCATAAACCTTGTCCCTTACTGCCATACCCATGTCTCCAGCGATGATGACTCCACCAATTTCCTGCACAGCCCATTGCCTCTTCACTAAGAAATACTTCTCAATATGCCATCTAAATCTCTCATGGTACAACTTGAGACCTTTTCTTCACCCCCTATCACTTGTCACCTTAGACAAAAGACTGACAGTCAGCCTCCTCATTGTGACCTCCTTTCATGTAGTTGTAGAGTGGTAGGATCTCCTCTCAGCCTTCTCTTATCCAGATTAAAGAACTCCAATTCTCTTACCCCCACCTCAAAAGTCATGTTTTTCAATAGCTTACAACAGATATCTTGCTCTTCTCTGCACACAAATAGTCATTTACTTAACTGAAAACACGCACTTAAATTTAAAATGTTTTATTTTTTTCTTATACCAGACAATAAAATAATTCAGCAACATAAGATTTTCATATTACAGACTTCGTGGCTTTCATAAATGTTTCTTTTAATTTTTACCTACATGCTGTATTCAACAGAATGATCCACGGTCTTTCATAGTGGGTAAGCACGCAAAGGTCACAGACTCAAATTCCACACCTGGCTGATCTACTCAGCAGAAATGCAGCTGAACTGTGGAAACAATTTCTGCTAAATTCAGCAGGTGCCCCAGATGTAAGTAGCCAGGAACCTCTTACTTCACTGAGACCAGTTTCTTTAATTTCATCCTTTCTGTGCACCACTGATTCAAACAGGTCTCACAAACAACATTCTATAATGTAGAAGACTTAATGAGAAAATGAAGCCAATGTTCTGGATTAATGCCTTCCCAAGTCACAGGCTGTTAAGTAGGTGCCCAGAACAATTTTCAGACACATTCTCTAATCATCAAAAGGTCTTTAGTATCTAAGCAATGACCTCAAGCATGATTTTATTAATGCTTGTGATTAACTTATTGCTACTGCATTCAGTTTCTGAAGAGAAAGTTGCTGCCAATCAGCCTTAAAATAAGCTTTAAAATCTTCCAACTTGTATGAATGTCAGTTAGACTCCTTACAATAGCTGATGCCAGGTTTTGACTATCAAATTAGAAAAATGTTGGATGCTGCACCAGTAAATGAACACACTTACAGTGTTTGTTAATAAAAACACTAGAATATATTATCAAACACAAATATTCAGAGCAAGTGCTTAACAAGAAAAGATAAGTATAGATAATGTACTTTCATAGATACAATGCACATTTCTTATAATCACTGTGGAAGAAGTGGTTCTCTGGAGAAATTTGAATACATAAAAGCTGGTGGTTAAAAATTTGCTGACATTAGAGAAAATATGAAGATGAGGATTGGTTGGAAAAAGAATAAGGAGACTAGTGCAAGAGAATGAATTGGGTATGAAGGTTAGAGCAGAAAATTGGGGGCAATTAGTCTGGAACACTGCAGAGAGGACATTGTTCCTGGCTAGGAAGTTTGCTGAGACTGCAAATCACATATTTATTTATTTCTGCTGAACTAGCCTTCTAAGTAATAAAGTGCTGCAAGGACACAGAACAAGAACAGTAACATAATTCATTTGAAATTAAGTCACAGCAACCAACCTATAGATAAATGGATAAAGAGCTACATTTTCTCCTGGCATAAATTGGTTGTAACGTCATTGGATTCAATGGAATTGTGTCTTTTTACATCAGCAGAGAATTTGTTCTACAACACAAGCAATAGTTTTGGCAGTTATGTGCTATTTTCAGTAACAGCAAGGCTACAGTAAAATCCCATTTGCAGCTCCTTGTTGATCTGTCTAGTAGTTCTGTCTAACGTCTGGAAGGGTCCCCCAAGAATTAAAAAAAAGAAATCAATTTCCCTGCTGGTGACATCCAAAGACAAAGGTATGGAATGAAATTCAGACACTATTTATACCTAGCATTTTCACTGAGCTCAATAGCACCACTTTATGATGCAAAATTTGGTACATTGTTTCCTGCAGTTTTTTGCCATTTTAAATTTCTGAATACTAGTGTAGTAATAAATAAAACATATCAAAATGTAGATTCTTTGACTTCAGCACTGACATTTCCTTCACATAGAATTTAATCCATGGATGTATAAAGTGGGACAACTTGTTCAGATTGAACACTTAATCGGTTTTATTCTTAAGTGAAATTTCCACATTAAGTATTTTCTTTAGGCATCTAAAATATACATTGCAACTTACACTAATGATAATTTTTGATTTTATGAAATGCAGACTTTTACAGTGACCCCAAAAGGTGTCATAAGTTAATTGAAAGATGTGTCTCCGCAGAGGCATCGTAATTCTTTCTTGGTCATAATTTCTTATGTATCTGCTTCTTTCTTGTTATCTTCTTTTTGTTGTTGCTCATTCTTGTATTTTTCAGTTGAAGGGAAAAAAAAAAACCAACAAAAACCATAAATCACTTTGAGAAGACAAATGGGACTAAAAGCAGCATAAGCATTGCTAAGAATGTGACTTATATTCTAAAATATTTTTATATTTTTAATTAATGCTTATGACAATTCATGGAAACCAAGAAAACAGAAATGGCTTTTGCAAAAAGGGAAAGCTTTATTTCAGAGGCACTAGCGAATTCCTAAATATTGGTATATATATTTTTAGCAAGCTATGTGAACTTCTGAGTCTGGTATACTATCTCCTTAAATTTCTTCGACAGTCTGCTTAATCACAGATAAAACAGAAAGAGAATAAGAAGTTGTTACTGTCAATGATGCTTAATAACAGTCATTTACTTAGAGATAAGACAAGTATCTTTTCATATTTTTAAGTAAACAAAGAATATTAAAATAATCTTGTTCATATCCTCATGCGTGACATTAATGATAGAACTACAGTTTACACTATAGGCTTGTAGAATCCAGTAAGTTTACGAATAAATGTTGCCTAAATGAAGTGTTGAAGAATTTGGGACAAATTCAGACTTTGTGCTAGAGATCTGCCATGAACATATTCTGATGCCAGAAGCATTGCAACTTTGTTACAGTCATATGAGGCTACAAAGCAACATGCATACTGAGCTCAAACATCGTGGCTTTACTATATCGCTAAGAAGCCCAGCTGGACTGTCACCTACATCTATAAGCATCTACTCCCTGCCCAAACACAGTCTCCATAGCAGAGGTCCTGATGCAGTAATACTGCACTGTACTCTCAATGCTATGGATGCACTGTTGAATGGCTGATCTCACCAAGGGCTTCCAGCATGCTCAACTCTCATACCTATTTTGAATAGTGTCAAAAACACTTGTATCCAATATCTTAGTAGTCTCTGAGAACTGAGGCTTTTAGAAGTAGATCTTCACCTTTAACCTCAACCTACTTTGAGAGACATATTTATTGCTATAATGAGAGTTGCTGGGACTTTTCTGTAGGCTTTCTTGCTGTTTAGTTTTCAGTTGTTAGGTTTTTGTTTGTGGTGTGTAAAAGAAGTATCTCAGGCACCTGAGAATACCAGAGAAATATGGTATCAGAGAAACAATTATGCCTTCTTGAGGAAGGGGTTGAGGCCCTGGTCTCCTCTACCCTCAGCATTTTCAAAGAGCTAAACTATTTCATGTGACTTCCTGTTCAGCCTGCAAGTTCTGACACCTCACTTTCCCCATGCATTGAAAAAGGACAAAACATAATTTGGCTCCTGAGCTTTCAGAAGTTAGGCACTGTACTAGGTATGCACTAGGTACATAAATCTTCTCTGCATCCCTATAAATTTCCCTGATGACCTGGGAAAGAAAAAACATCTTGCCACACTTTTATCCAGTACAGTGTATTAATTTCAATCGTTACTACACTATAATTATAGTTAGGTATACAGAGAAGCAGATTCAAGGTTTCCTTTTCTGATGGCCTCTCATCCATATAGAAAAGTAAAATGTCATAGCTGTGCAGAACATGCTTCCTTTTTTTTTTTTTTTTTTTTAAATCAGCGATGCATGCAAAGCATTAAACCATTTTATTTCCAGCCCTTTTCTAGGTAGCAATTATTTTCAAAATATTACATTCAATTTAAGCTGTTGAAACGTAATAAAAGCAGTGAATTTTGACAAGGAATGCATCTGATTTGGTAATAACAACTTTTGTCTATGTTTTGTTCATATCAAAGAAAGAAAACTCCTTTTTTAATAAAGGAATAAGTTCAGCTATTAATGAAATGCTGTCACTCACAGGTGAAGTGCAACAGATTTTCTCTCTTTTTTTTTTTCTTCATTTATTTTCTTAATTGTACATATCTGCTCAGCAATAGTAGGGGAAAAGATTATTTGAGATGAGAAAAAAAGTCTGCAACTTATTTTGATACTTTTTTTTTTTTTTAACACCTGTCAACATCAGCAAAGTATTTTGTCAAGTTTCAGATTGAACTATAACAAATTTTAGAAAAGAAGAAAACTAAATTAGGTACCTTATACCTAAGTAAATCTGTAAGCAAAATGGCTTTCAAAGCCACAGATCAGTAGCTAGATAGAGCTGCTTGATGAGCCACTCATTTAGGTATGAGCATGGGACTTGTTAACAGAGGCAAATGCGAGAGAAAAAGGAAGCCTCATGATGAAAGGGTTTAAGATGTCAGTAAAGCACATGTTTATGGCAGTAACATTAAGCAGTTAACTGTGATTCACAGCTTTAAAAGCAGAAGTCATTTAGCTTGCTAATTACAATAACAGCTGCAAAATTGAAGAGTTCTTCAACTATTTATGAGGTATGAAGACAAAACTGGAAACAAAGCATTAGAACATTGGAGATCTGATCGTTAAGGGTTTTGTGCTAAAACTGTGTCATCTGAGTCCAGCAGCTACCACCAAAAGGGACTTTAGAAACATCTGCAGACTTTTCTGCTCAGTCTTTGTGTTGTATTGTAGTTTTAGTAGTTCCCAATCCTTAGACCTGCAGTTGATTGGTTTATCACACTGACCAAGCGTTTGGTATGTGACAGACCTCGACTGGATATTGTAAATTGAATTCTTACATGTGTGCAAAAGTTTTGATTCAGTGAAATTGCAAATCCTTTCACAGGATGCCCAGGCCATAAAACATGGACATCTAGAAGAGTTATCTGAATTGTGACTTTTGACCCCTTCTTTTCTGTAGATAGCACGAACATGAGGAATTGCACAGTGTGTTATGCAGCAGATCGTGGTAGTCCATATTCAACTGTATTTCCTCCTACTTTCTTTTCCAAAATCCCTCATTTTTCTTCCATTTCCTCTACAGATGTGAATCTGCTTTTGATCAAAATATATTGCATTATACAACTCATTAGTTAAACAGCCAGCTGTGCAGTGGGTTTTACAGCCCTGCAAATACGCCAGAGATGATCTGAACACAGTTTCTGTTTAACAGGACTTAGATAAAATTCCTGTATCTTTTGACTGCGAGGGGGTTAGATTTCTTTCTTAGGAGAGTATAAAAGGTTCAGTATTCATTTTCTTCTGATACATAGATAAAACAATCTAGTAAAGTTATACACAGAAGGAATTTGAAGATGCCTTTAGATAGAGCTGTTCTGAGTTGATCTTACAGGATTAGAAATCATATTAAAAAGCTGTCCAGCAAAATGAATGACAAGATATAATATCACCAAAGTAGATCATCAAAGTATATAAGCAGCCCTTTGATAGTTATCAAGCATTGGACAGCAACACAAAGGCAATGGAACTAAATACAATAAAAAATAAGTAGTGGTCAGCCACAGTCACGTTGGGAAATTTCATTCTAAGAAGTATTGTGCATGCTGTGGTATCTGCAGGAGAATGCAATTAACTCTTTAGAGCCTTGTTATTATTGTCTGTGTGAAAAAGATTTCTGAGAAGAGAACAGGATATAAGCAACTCCCAGAACTATCTGAATAATACCCAAGAGCTGTTAAACTATGGAACAAATGAGGGAAATAAAAGAGGTAGCTGGTATTTTCTATCTCTGTGCAAGCTCAAGGACACCTAGAAATCTGGTTTCACTCAATACACGATTAAGTCTTATTCCTTTAGAATAATGGCTATAATAAAATCCACTATAGGAAATAATCCTTGTTCTTTCATTTTGCACCCTCATTTGGACTAAGAAAGGTCCCTTTGTTGGACTTTTTTCTATCTTCTTTCCATTTATTTTTGTCCCACATGGCAGCCTATATACATGAATAAAATCCACATAAAGTATGCAAAGGTTATTGCAGATGTAGTGGAGAACTTGCCACTAAATAACACCATTTAGCTAATTAAGTTAAACTGCTAATAAAGCTAATGATAGAAACAATAGTTTTGGCAACAAGTGCTGAGAATCATGGAGGTGAATGTGACTGTTGCTTGGATCATATTCACCTTCTAATGTGCCATTTTGATGTTCAGACAGCATACACTGTCTGGTGGGAAAAAAAAAAAAAGAAAGAAAAAAAAAAAGAAAGAAAAAAAAAGGTGTTTCAGAGCTGGATAAATCAGTAATAACTGCAGAATCAGAGGATAAAAAGACTGTTTAAGATTCCGGGTGTCTCATGCCAAACTCTGAGTCCTCTGGAGAGTTCAGAAGCTCACAGCCGGCATCTTCTGGAAATGTGTCACCTTCAGTTGCTATTGATCTGTAGCTACCAACTGTTGTGCTGGAGATTCAGCTCACCAGAAACAAAGTATTGTCAGAACCAAAGATGTTGCATAACAGTGCACAGAACTTTTTGATGACTGAAGTAAGGAAAGAAGCATTTTTGAATAAGGTCAGAAATTACTGAATGATAACACATTTTCCTGTTATCTGTGAAAGTTTCACCATAGTGCAGTTGACAGAGGTGAGAGACTTCTCCAAAACACTGAGAAATAATCATATAAGCTATCTTTTTGTTTGTTTGTTTTAATACCAAAAAAAGGAGCTTCTCTCTCTTATTTTTATCATACTGAACGTGAACTAATTTATTTAGTTTTGTGAAAAAATGATTCCTTTTTAATGTAAAAAAAAAAAAAAAACCAAAAAAAAAAAAACCTTTCAAAAAGCAGTCTTCCTGAAGTACAGGTTTTATGTAAAATAAATAAATAAATAAATAAAGATCTGAGATAACTGTAACATCAAAGAAGTCAAATTCTGTGCAAAAAAAAAAAAGAATTCATATTATGAAGACTGGGGTGCACACAAGTTGCTGAAGTGCACTTTAGTATTATGCTCCTTCTTAAATTTCAGGTCTCAAAGCTTACATACAAGAAAGTATTATTTTTGCTGTACTTGGTGGAAGGTAAAACTATAGATCACAGTATGGAGTCCAATTAAGACAGCTGAGCAGTGCTATCTTAAGGCCATTCACAATAATTTTGTACAATTTCAAAAGCTGCACCTGTCACCAACAGGTGTTCTTTATAGTCTTTGAGATTATGGCAAAGATGTATTCAGACCACTGGTAGCTGAAACTTCTTGAGATCATTGTCTATCATACCCAAGCAGAAAAAATCCTTCATGCTTGTCTCTTTGAGGAACCCATTAAAAATCCACACATCTCCAAGGTAAGAGTGCTAAAGAGAGAAATGAAAAAACATGTTGATATCAGGAGGGAAGGCACCATTACTCCATTTGTACAGTAAGTTGATGCACAGTTGATGTCCTTATGATTGCACTGTAATATATTATTATATTGTATTGTATTGTTCAAGAAAAAGAAGAAACGTCTGGACAGAGTCCAGTGGAAGGCCACAAAGATGATTAAGGGCCTCGATCATCTCCCTTATGAGGAAAGGGTGAGAGATCTGGAACTGTTCAGCATGGAGAAGAGAAGACTGAGAGGGAATCTTACAAATATCTAATGGGTGAGTGTCAAGTGGAGACTCAAGAGCCTCGAGGCTCTTTTTGGTGGTGTCCAGTGAAAGAACAAAGGATAATGGGCATGGACTAGAACACAGGAAGTTACATATGAGCATGACAAAAATATCTTTACTTTGAGGGTGACAGCAATGGAACAAGCTTCCCAGAGATTTTGTAGAGTCTCTTTCTCTGGAGATATTCAAAACTCACCTGGATGCTTTCCTGTGCAAACAGCTTTAGGGAACCTGCTATAGCAGGGGACATGGACTCGATGATTTCCTGAGATCCTTTACAACCTATGATTCCATGATTCTGCGATGTCACCCATCAATGGTGGACTTTTCAGAAGGCTGTATCTCACGGTCCTGATTCTCTTTTGTCTGAGTTTCTGCATTTATTACCCATGCATTTTCCTTACACGTTAAAAAACTTACATTCAAATTAGAATAATATTAGTGTAGCAATTCTCTAATTGGTTAGACTTAACTTCAGATGGAGCAGAATTACAGAAAACAGTATTTTTCTTCCCTAATAGCCTCAATTTTATGATCAGCAACTAATTTCCTTTTGCTTTTACAATGCTTCCGCTTATTCGTATTTCTGCTTTCCAACAAAAATGACTGGACAAAATTTATGTCAAACTTAGGCTATCGGTATAGTAAAGATTATTTTGACTTAAGAGCATGCATTTACAGGAAAATGGAATGAGTAGAAGATTCATAAAAGCTAAGGCCCAACCTTCAGTATGTGCTGTATATTTACAGCAATGGGGGAAACACTGAGCTATTTAGAAAACCTGAAAAGTTCTGCAGCTGCTGAGGCAGTGTTATGCGGTCTTTTTAAAAGATGTGCCCTTCAGACTGCTTTCAGTGTCCTATCATGTCTTTTTCCATCTTCTGCCTTATAACATTTTCTATGCCTTGTAAACTGATAGGAATTCACTCCTCAATGGTCATACACAGAGGTTAATAAGCTCCCAGCATCAGCTGACTTTGCACTCAAGAAGAAATACTCTACCCTCCATCCAGTTCAGAAATGTTACCTTCATATCCCCTTCCCTATTTTGGGAAGTCGTACTGACAGTAAGTCTTCTTCCACCTCAGTTCTTTTGGATACATTTAGGATCCATGCAGGCCATGCAGGCTGTTCCTTGTGCAAATTGCTGGTCAGCATGATGTGACACTGAGTCACATAGATGCACGTAGATGACTCTACCTTTTTTCCTTCTGTCAGACCACAAAATAAGGCTTTGAGTGTTAAAAATAATTACTCATTAGAACACAGAGTAAAACAAGGTAGATATTACAATAAACATAAGGTTTGTCTGTGGAACAGCTTTAAACATTTGAAAAACAAATCTCTCTAAAATCTAATGCATCTGTCCTTCCTTCTGACCTTGCTCTGAGTCCAGCAGCTTTCACTGTGCATTGCAGCAAACTCTCTCTGGCTCTCAGAAATCTCCTCTCTGTCACCTCCGTGTCTGTGCGCTCTGCTTTCTCGCTGCTTCACACTCCAGCTGCAGGCTCCCTGCCTGCTCCACCTTGCACTTGCCAAAGGTTTTCCAGCAAAGCTTTTAAGCTTGTTCTCAGAAAACACAATCTCCCTCTCTCTTTAGAGGGTGCAAAATACAGGACAAAAAAAAAAGAAGCAGCTTCTGACCTTGCTATCCAGTGCAGCCTTTCACCAAACCACGCCGTGCACAGAAACTGTGAACAAACAAATAACTCAGGCTGTTTATCATGTCAGAGTAACAGGGTGGTGAATGGCAGGAAGGGCTAAAAGAATGTAAGAGATTATTGGAAGACAAGCAGCTAGTCGTATATGTATTTCTCCCACATTTCTGACTTTGTAAAATGTCATTCACTTATGTCTCAAGGAAGCAGACAACTTGCTCTTCTTTCAGAAGAACAGACTGGGAAGATACAGAGGATTATTATTACTCAGAAGGATTCCTTCTAAGGTGATAAAAGAATATAGTTATCTATACTGGAACAAACAGCAAGGTGTCTCTGCCTTGTAATATTAGAGGCAAAATATGACACTTCCTGTGACTTAAATTCCATTTTGTTATCCTTTGAAGACGTGCACAAATTCTACTATAAAATAAATAGAGCTTTGCACCCAGAATTGAGAATGTTAGAGGTTAAAAATATTCTTTACCTCTTGCCTCATCAGTGCCCTGCCACCTCTATATATTTTCATACATATGCAAGTTTATGCTGTAAAATGTGCCCAGAAAGAGTTTGCTGTTGAAATGCTGTGCATTGTATCTGACAAAATACTGAGATAAAATGGAATTATGAAAAGGTGTGACATAAACCTTGGACAGTTTGTCGTGCTGTGCTAGGAGATGTACCTCATAGGAAACTATGAAATCTGTAGCCTAAAGCATGGCACCACTCAATCTATGCACAAAACTAATATGTATGATGACAAAGTTTCAGTGAGCATATTCACATGGTAAGGCTTTTTATCATTTGAATGTACTGCATCAAAAGGGAAAGGATAAAAAGTACTCTGTCACCAGTTTGGACAGAGGTCTGTAGCAGTCTGCTGGAAAGGAAGCAGCCAGTAAATGGGAGAAAGGAAGATATCCAAATAGGTTCGGCTTTCTGCAGAGAACAATTGGAAGAATCAAGACAACAGCTATAGATTTTTTTCTCTAATGATATTTTCAATTGTAATCCTGAAAAGTTTTTACACAGTAATTAAATTAAATTTTGAGATGTCTCCAATTTACTATCATATTTTCTTGCCCCTAGCAATTACATAAATTATTGCCCCTAGCAATTAAATATTTTGAAGGATTTTTTTTCTCACCTTTTCCTTCTTTTCCAGTTCCTCTGCTTCTTAGACGGCCATGAAAAGCACAAAAGAAATATTAATGCATATAACCTCCCCCTCTGTCACTGCTCCAACACTAATTTTTTTAAATATTTCAGAGTTTTTCTTTTCACGGTTCTGAAGCTTACATAGGTACAAAGTTACAAATGACAGAAGTATTTAAAAAAAAAAAAAAAATTAAAAAAAAAAAAAAAAAAAAAAAACCACTATCAAGAACAAATGGGACTGAATCAAATCAGTCCCATCAAATGTACTGAATCAAATAAAGGGGAAAAAAAAAGAGAAAAATAAATAAACTTCTTCCAAATCAACTGTTTTTAAAAATACATACATTTTTTGCACGCATCCTCTTTTCTTTGATTTCAAAGAAAACCTGTAATATATGACTTATAAACATTTTGGCTATGGGCAAATGTTTCTATATTTTTCTATAAACACTTAACATGTAAATATCGGTGGCAAAGACCATTCTCCTGGAGTGACACAAGAAGCACTGCTAAGCAACATTCTCTGAGTTTGTTGTTTTTTTGTTGTTGTTGTTCTCAGAGTTCTTAGTGTCATTTCCTTTCTTTCTTTATGAACATAGAAGGAAGTGCTACTAAGGGTCTATTTCTGCAAGTAATGGGCATGCAGCTATAAAGAAACCTCAGATTTCAGGTAGCCCATGCAGAAGATCATGGCATTCATTAAATAACTTTAAGTCTGACATTCAGAAGCAGAATTCAATCTGGAAACCATGTATACAAGTCCAGACTATTTACATTCCAGGTTACCACTTACAGGTTCATGATTCCTAATCGCAGGGATAATCTGCAAAACTGGAAGCTACACTTGTCTGTATTTCTTCATGAAAGAAAGTATTAATTGAAGGAAGCAGTGATTATAAAACTTCTTTATTTCCATCACAAACAGTGAGGCTGAAGACTGAGAAATCATAAGCAAAGTCCAGAATCTTCAGTACACATCAGAAAAAGATGAATTTTTCCACATTTTTTTCCTTCCTCTGTAGTTTCAGCTCTTTGTGAAAGAAATCTGAGCAGATAGAGTTGATGGGTGCCCTAAAATTAACACACCAAATAACAGAAACGCACACACCAATGTTCTATAAGCTTGTGATTTTTTTGCCAAAAAAAAAAAAGAAATCTCCTGCCAAAACCTAAAAACATGAACTCAAATCCTTGGCATTTTCGTCAACACATAACATAAATTATTTAGTTTAAAAAGTACAGGATGCTTTTCAAGCTGTAATTTCAGAATATGAAGCTTATCAGCTCCTCAAATCATAACACATCATCCTACCTTGCTCTTCCATTGAGACTGCATTTGGGATAGATGCCAATGTTACATATGATACAGCAGCAGTTTCAAATTGGTTTATAACTGACCAGCAGCAGTCAGAAATGATAATATTCCAGATGTTATGACAAAATGCATCTCTACAGACAAGGAAATATTATACCGGTATGAAACATAGAATCATAGAATCATAGAATCACAAGGCTGGAAAAAACCTATAAGATCATCTAGTCCAACCATCTCCTCATTACCACTGCTACCACAAACTAAACCATATCTTGCAGCTCCTCATCCAGACGCCTCTTGAACACTGCCAGGGACGGTGACTCCACCACCTCCCTGGGCAGCCATTCCAGTGCCTGACCACTCTCTCAGAGAAAAAGTTTTTCCTCATGTCTAACCTAAACCTCCTCTGGTACAACTTGTGTCCATTTCCCCAGGTCCTGTTCATTGCCTGGGAGAAGAGACCAAATCCCTCTTCACCACAGCCTCCCTTCAGGAAGTTGTAGAGTGCAATGAGGTCTCCCCTGAGCCTCCTCTTCTCCAGATTGAACAATCCCAGCTCCCTCAGCTGCTCCTCATAAGACTTGTGCTCCAGACCCCTCACCAGTTTCATTGCCCTTCTCTTGACATCGGGCCTCAACATCTTTCCTGTATTGAGGAGCCCAAAAATGAACACAATACTCGAGGTGTGGCCTCACCAGTGCTGAGTAGAGCAGGATGATCACCTCCCTGCTCCTGCTGGCCACATTATTTCTAATGCAGGCCAGGATGCTGTTGGCCCTCTTGGCCACCTGGGCACACTGTGGGCTCATGTTCAGCTGAGCATCAACCAACACCCCCAGGTCCCTTTCTTCTTCACAATCATCCAGCCACTCATCTCCAAGCAGCCAAAGTGCAGGACCCGACACTTGGCCTTGTTGAACCTCATCTCATTCACCTCAGCCCAGCGGTCCAGCTTATCTAAATCCCTCTGAAGGGCTTCTCTACCCTCAGGTAGATCCACACTACCTCCCAGCTTGGTGTCATCTGCAAACTTACTGAGGGTACACTCAATCCCCTCATCTAGGTCATCAGTAAAGATACTAAACAAGATGGGCCCCAGTACTGACCTCTGGGGGACGCCACTTGAAACGGGTCGCCAGCTGGACTTAACTCCATTCACCACTATCTGCTGGGCACGGCCCTCTAGCCAGTTCCTTACCCAAAGGAGTGTATACCTGTCCAGGCCACAGGCAGCCAGTTTCCCCAGAAGAAGCCTGTGAGAGACTGTGTCAAAGGCTTTGCTGAAGTCTAGGTAGACTACATCATCAGCCCTTCCCTCATCTATCAGTCTGGTCACCCAGTCATAGAAAGAGATGAGGTTGGTCAAGCATGACCTGCTGGCTGGGCCTGATCCCCTGGACACCACTCATGTGCCTGAAGCTCCAAGGCAACCTTGACATAAATTTTCAGCAAACATATTCCTGCCATTACTGCCTGTGCTATCCTATCAATTCAGTGTGATTATCTAGTCCAATACCATGAATCCACATTTAATAGATGGTTCCAGCAGCAATCCTCTGACACAATCAGCTAAAGCTTGTTCTCTCTATCTTCTTTACCCTCGTCTTTAATGCTGCCTCCAAGAGTTTTCCAGTTCCATAAACTGGTGTGTAAGAGCAGGCATTTGCTTCATAAACTCCTGCTGTTTCTCAGCTGTTTATCAGTGCAATGGAGGATTTTCAATACAGCATGTAATTAACTGTTACTGAGAAACTAAAAACAGGAGCAAGAAATGTTGTTGAAGTGTAACAGAGAAAAGTGTGATTCGTCAGGGTTCTTCCTTCCTACAGTTTTTAAATTGTACCATGTCTCTCCCACAAATGAGTTCATGAAAGACTACAGTGTTTTTCCTAGTGATCTCTGCTTATGGAAATGGAAATGCCTTGCTGACCTCCAGAAAAATAACCCTCTCTACACTACTTATAGCAAGGCAACACTGCAGATGTTTCCAGGACATTATGGCATGTGATGCATGGATAATTCAAGGACATCTCGTATGCATTCTGCCACAACTATTTGTTTGTTATGAGTTAACAAAATTCATTTTGGGCAAAAGTTAGATTTTGGGAAGTATTTACATCAAAGCTTTTACTCTGAGGTTTTACAGTCAGGGCTTCTGTATTTGTTTGGTCTTTTGCACTGAGTACAGAAACCATTTTTGCAAGCACTGAAACTGGTGGAGAGAGTCTGAGATATCTTGACAGTGTCTTTAGCTCTGAAAAGACACCGTAAGTCAAGTCCTAAGCCACTAACAACTTGACAATGGCAAAACTTCACTGAAGTATTGTCAAGCGTATGCACATATTAAATGTCAATACTGTTATTGAACTAGCAACTAGACTTGAATGCATGATAGTATAATCACTAATCGCAAATCTTGGTTTTAATTACACCAAACCTGAATAGATAGTGCTTTCTCTTTTCTTGCTTCCCAGTCTAAATCTTCTTTTCTTGCTGCTACGTTTGTTTCTCCTTCATTCTTGGCATTCTGACTACAGCCCTTTTTTCTCAATATACTCTCACAGCTACCTAGTGCTTCCTAAATAAATGTCTGTTTCTACAGCTATGTTGCGCAAAGCATTACTTTGCTACAAAAGGAGCCTATTGCAAGTGATCACTGTTTGATGCTCCCATGGACCATTTCCATTTCCCCAGCTCTCTTATGACTGGAAGCCCAGCTGTTTGCTTTTTTCACTTCTTTCATTAGAGTTCACACTTTCTCTCCAGATACCCTACTAGAGTAACTGTCTTCCTACACCAAAACCCTCTGGAGATGTAGAAACATTAGCGATCATGTTAGAAGTACTAATGTGCAGAAACTTACCCAGTATTGCATTTGCTGTCTCTTGAGTTCAGCACAAAGAGCAGTCAGTCTCATAGCGCTCCTCAGTCTGAAAATAAAAGAGAGTGGATGAATTAAGAAAAGTTCTGTACAACTGTGGGAATGCATTTGTTTCTTCCTTATAAACACATTTACCACACTTAACAGGCAAACATCCAAATCCAGCTGAGTTCTGCTGATGAAGCACCTGTTCCTGTGGGGATATGGTTACTGCTTCTTTGCTAAGAAGCCCCACAGGATTTGCTTTTTTCCCACTCTCACCATCTTTGTATCTCATAACTAGATATATCATCTGTCCCTTCCTTACCTAAGAAAGTAAAGTCTCTTGATTTTATGAATGTATTTGAAATTAAAAAAATAAAAATAAAAAAATGCTAGTGTTAATTTATTATTTTAATTGCTGCTACTACTCTGAGATTTGTACTCACCAGCCTCAAACAAGACCACAGATCCATTAACCTTGTCATCAAAGTTTAGGGGGGGGTCCTTAGTTCTGATAATGTACAGCTTAAATAAATAAGACAAGAAAAGGTAAAAAGAAGTGCCGTTTAAACACTCCACTGTAAGTGTAAGTAAGTCACTGAAATAGAAAAAGCATCATCTGACTGGCATCCTCTTTCCCTTAGCTTCATTCTGCAGCAGCTTGCAACTTTTCTTGCCAGGCAGTAATGCACTAGATGCAGTATTGTTTTTAATGATCTCAGTCACCATTCTAGTACTATCCCTATTCCCATAACATGTATTAATGTAGAAGTAAGCTTACTGTTGAATTCAAGTGATGTCAACATTCGTAACGGATGGTTACTTTAATTATAACAGATAAAGGAAAACTTTTTAGCCAGCATTATCTTGTGAAAGACTTTATCTGCAGCTAGTTAACTTGACAGCTTTACTGTAACTTTGTTATAATTAAATTTCTGTATCATATAACTGTCTTGTTTGATTTTATTTCATATAACAGTTTTTAATTCTTTTAATTAACATTATAACCTCATTAACCAATGGTATGTTTTTAATGCAGCTCATTTGTAAAACAGATATTAAGTTACATCCTAATGGACCCACTGCTCTCAAGTTCTGTACAAATTGCACTCCTGCCTGACCCACAACTGAAATTAAACACAGCGTTACATATTTAAATTCTTGCAAAATAACATGAAACTACCAGGAACAGGCAGGACTAGATGACACACATTTTAAAGTCCTTCTTGGCAAAGCAGGTAGGGAGTTGTAAGATGTGAAGCTGTTTCTGGTCTAGGTAAAAAATAAAAAATAAATAAATTACAAAAACAAACAAACAAACAAACAAAAACCACCATAAAACAGCTTTAGTTAAGGCAAGTAATAACACTTTTTGTAGCAATTTGTTATCTATACTTAGAGCTCTTAAAAAAAAAAAAAAATGTCTCATGAGGAACCTCTACAGTCCATCGTTTACTGATGGAAGGAGGGTTTGTTCTTACCACTCACTGCATCTAAGGCTGGTAACAAAAAACACCTTGTAATGACAATTATCAATATAAGAAAGTAGTCCTAACGTGATTTTCTTTAAAGTCCTTTCAAAGATACTGCTTTGTAGCATATGTCCCCTACTATTGTTTGATGAGTTATTCCAAAGAATACATCACTTAGGAAGTAACAGGCAGTAGAAGGTAATAAAAATCTGAGACAGCAAAGTAAAATTAATCTTTCCAAGAGAAATGAATGCTAGTAAGTAGGCAATAATATCACTGCTTTTTCCAAACAAAAATATATTTGATGATGGTATATGCTATTACATATTTGCAACATTTGGCAATAAAATTTTAAAGGGTGAAATTTCAACAATTCCTAGTTGCTGGGTTCAGCTGGGTTTTTAAAATATTATTTATAAATTACTTGGTATAATTTGATCACATTATATTAAGCACAAACAAGGGGTTATTTAAATATTCACAGGTCACAACAACATGCACATGATTCCCTTATTTTCTTGATGTCAATTTTACATACTATTTTGTCACCTTAATAGAACTAAACCAAAGATTCACAACAATAATGGACGCTAGTTTTATTTCTTTAAATGCTTGTGATTAAATTAACAACCTTAGGGCAGCCAAGCGTTTTGTTGTGACAGTATATTAGTCTTGCTAGTGTCTCAAAAGCAGAATGCTTTTTTTTATTAGTACTTTTGTTTTAAAATACAATTACTATGGCAACTATTTGTCTTCACGTTTTCACTTTGCTTGTCAAAATCTTTGTAGGGGAGATATTGTAGATGACATGCAGTACTTAAAAATATCCTCTAGATGACACTGTTTACTGCATTTAGAAAATGTGCAGGCGTTTATGAGAAATAGCTGCAAATTGAACCAATTACATTTGACAACCATTGTTTGAGTCTAAGCCTGTTTTCTTGACGTCAGTGGACAAGATTTCAGCAGTTTCAGTGAAAATATGAAGAGATCCTATTTTTATCTATAAAACTAAACAATAGTTTTGTATTTTCAACAGAAAAGACTGAAATTTAAAATGCAATTGAAATAGTTTTCATTGCATTCTGAGCTATAAAATGTACCATAGGAATGCTTTCTAATTGCTGAAACCCCTTCTCACACACACACTCTTAATTATTCTGGATGACTTTGTTTAAAGATGACACTGTATAAATATTAATCTTTTTTTTCAACTATTCTTTGTTCTGCAATCTACATTCAATGTAGCACAGTAAATTCGAGTTCATTAGATCAGCTACTGCTATTTAGATGTAAATGTCTTTGAGGAGGATTAATTAATCTCTAATTCTGATTTTTTTTAAGTCAAGATAATGAAGACATTTTCTGACATTTCTCTGATTGGGGGGAAAAAAAAAAAACCCAACAAAAAAAAACCCACCAAAAGCTAGAAATTCCCCTTGTGCCTCTGTATGAAACAGTTCATAGTAGCTAAAACTTAGAATGTGCCTGATCTTGGATTAGTAAATTAGGTTAGAATGCATTCCAGGAAGTGATTTAGTGGCTGAAACATCTAGGCTCAAGATGCTTCTCCCCTTTAGGGGCATCTTGGTTGCCTCTAGAACCAATGGGAAGAGTTAAACATTTCAGAGTGGTCTCCTTTAAAAATGAATTACAGACTACTCTTTAAGCTAAATGGAGAAGAAGGAGAAGAAGGTGATTTATCAACAATCACATGTAGAGCATGTAGTGGTATGTGATGGAGCAGTGTTTAGAGCACCTTTTTAACTTGCACATTAAGACTTTGTTAAAGAATGTGAGAGACCTGTATAGAAACTGAAAGCAATTGTTAGTAGGCATGCTTTTCAATTACTTGTTACAGACCTCATACAAGTGGTAAATGAACTACCAAGAAGACATGAACCACAAGCTGGAAATCCCTGACAGTTTTCTAAGGAGAAGTAAAGATGAGAGGTTTTTTCCTCTGTCTTACATGAATCAAACCACACACCACTCTCCCACTACCAGAGAATTCATGGAGGGTTTTGTTTACTGACATTCCTCAAGATTTTCTTTAATGACTGTTTTATGTACAGGACATAAGCAGTTCATGGAATAGAGAATACAGTGAGAAGAGGGAAAAAAAAAATAAAAATAAAATTGTATTTGTAAATTCTGATAGGGCTTAGGATATGTACTAATTAGACCACAACTGAGAGACTTCTGAGCAGCCACAAAAGTAGGCCAATTTCTCAAAAATTTTACCAACGTGAGTTGAAACAAGCTGTTGAGAAACTTCCTCCACTTTTTTATGAGGTCAGGCTTACAGGACTAGTTTCTGAGGTAGACGTTTCTACCTAATTTTAGGCAATCGAGATAACTTTAGATGAAGCTTAGGGGTCTGATTGTGTGTTGTTTTTTTTTTTTTGTTGTTGTTGTTGTGTTGTTTTGTTCTGTTCTAACTACATAACTTCTTGGTGGTTTTACAGATTTAAGTAAGATCTACTTCTCACTAGGATGAGCAACTTCAGTGTAAATGAGGAAAATGAATTTGTGGCCTTATATCAGAGCTGCCTTAAGCTACATGGGATCACAGATCATCATCTGTAATGTTAGGGAAGATTTATGAAAATGAGTTTCATGTCATATTTTTGGGGAGGATCTTAGTTTTCAGCATTACTTCATCTTAACAAAGCTAAGACATGCAGGTTCTGCTCTTGAGATGATTTCCAGGTGCCTGGAGGCCCACATTTAGGCAAAGAACATTTGAGATTTAAGATCTTCCCTCCCTGTTTTTAGGAAAACTGAAACACATAGAATCATAAAATCATAGAATCATAGAATGGCCTGGGTTGAAAAGGACTGCAATGATCATCGAGTTTCAACCCCCTTGCTATGTGCAGGGTCACCAATCACTAGACCAGGCTGCCCAGAGCCACATCCAGCCTGGCCTCGAATGCCTCCAGGGATGGGGCATCCACAACCTCCTTGGGCAACCTGTTCCACTGCGTCACCACCCTCTGTGTGAAACTTCCTAATATCTAACCTAAACCTCCCCGTCTTAGTTTAAAACCATTTCCCCTTGTCCTATCACTATCCACCCTTGTAAACAGCCGTTCCTTTTCCTGTTTATATGCTCCCTTCAACATCTTCTGAAAAAGAACCAAAGAGGTTCAGCTTCTCTAGTCTGATCAGAAGCTTACCTTCATCTAATCAAAAATAAAAAGAGAGAGAGATTACTCTTCAGTCACTTGAAAACAATGTTGAGCTTTGGCAAAAGCTCTGGCTTTCCCTTTATGAAATTTTACATTAAATGCATCCAAGTGACTGATGAGACTATCTGAGGAATACCTGGATGGTTGTTCAACAGAAGAAGCAGAGGACATCAACTGATAACAACATGCACAACATCAGACCAAACTGGATAACACCTTTACCAATGGAATGGAGCATTTCACTCATGTTCAGAGACTTGGATTCAAGGCCAAATCCTTCCTGGGGAAGAGAACTGAAGTCCTGCAACTCCTTTGGTTCCCTTACGGTAGCACAGATATGTATACAGTGAAAAAAAATACCTATCTCTACAACTAGAAATGACAGTCTCCTCGTTCACTTCAATGCAATCATGTTAATAATATTTCCATAGTTCAAAATAGTAATTCTGTCAATAACAAGCAAAATATTTTTGTACTGAATACAAACAATTACCCTCACTAAAGTCCTCTGGCACTCGCACTATAAGAGAAAAAAATCTAGTAAGATTCCTTACATTTCTAAGAGAAGAATCAGGTGAGCAGTAATGTAACTTAAGCAATAGCTGGACTTCAGCCTTGAAATGACTGGTGTTCATTGAGGTGTGTATGAAGTTTACATAGTTGGAAAAAAAGAAGGACCTGGTAATAATTACTCCTCACTATGACAGTAGCATAAGTAGGGTGTATCTGGTACTTACAGTGACTGACATATCCCGTAATGACTGAAAGTAAAGGACATTCCCAATTACATATATTTATTATTATTATTATTATTATTATTACACACTCATGTACTTTTTTCTAGCATCACATATATTTCATTAGGGTTTTTACTTCAACAAAATATGTAGGTTTATGCTATGTATATAAGCTATAAGAAAAAATGTTTAAATAGGACTCTGAGTAAACCTGAGTTACTGATTTGCAAAATGTCCTATCTCAGAAACAAGTATCCTCTCCTCATCACAGGACTGAGGTTTGCAGGCATGAATATAAACTAGTCAGGCAGAAGACCTTCAGTCTATCCAAGATTTAGAAAGATAAGGGGGAAAGACAGAGATATGAAAAGGAATCTAAACACTGATCCCTGTAAATACTTCTGAAAATAACAACTTTCTGGCATATGTCAGATCAAGCTTTGCCAGGAAAAACATACAAACAAACAAACAAAAAATAGTGACAATTTCAAGCAACTCATAATACTGTTTTTTGGGGGATTTTTTTTTTTTCTTCTGATTCTAAGGTTCTTCCCCAGGAGGGTGCATTTTGCTCACTCGGCCAGTAGCTGGACAGAGTGAAATCTGTTAGGCTTTGTTCAGGACCACTGTGGCACCTTCCTACCTTTGCAAGGACTGAAAGCAATCTAATCTACCTGTCTAGACAAGGCTTTTCTCTGGTCTGATCCTCCTCTTTGGTGTTGCTTGTGACATCTAGAAATTTGACAAGGAAAGCAATTATTGATCAGTCTGAGGTGTGTTTTGCTGTGATAATTGCCTAAGCATTGCTGTGCGATGCCCCTATAGATAGCTGCTTGCTTATTTCCTGAGGCATTTCGTCCTTAGAGAGACAGAAACATTGATAAGGAAGAGGACAAAATGACTAACTTTGATGGGGTTTGTGTTGAAATATCTGCTGCTTGTCAACATGGGAGGGAGAAGAGGTGATTTATTAGTAGTAAGAAATGAAACACAATGAAACTCTCGTATACTTCTCCTAGACTATTTTCTGACTGTGACCACTCACTAAGTTCCCATCAGGAGAAAGTAGTGCCCCATTATCTTCATATTTTTACTTTCTGTATTGTAACTTGCCACATACCTCATAAAACATAATTCACTTGGAGGCTTTTAGAAACTTCTACTACTGTGAAACGTGACCAAGAAAATAAATGAATGCAACAATGAATACAGAGAAAACAAAATATGGATTTAAGGCAAATTTCAGTCTCTTAGCTTTGTTTTCTCTTGTCCAAAACATGAGTATTTTTAGGACACTGAAGAGTATAGAAATAAACAAGAAGATATACGGTGATGCCTAACCTATTCCCTGAAAGTATGTCAAGCACAGACCTGTAATTTTCCCTGTTTTAATGAGAGTAATTTCACTGGGATTAATCCTTTCATTCAGACTCAGCACTGCATGGGCACTCTGTTCAATTCTGGCTTCCACATCAAGAGAAGCTCTGAGAGGAATTAGCCTCCAGAAGGCCAAAACTACATCAAAGTGCTTCCCCAGAACATGGTGGCACGTACAGAGAGAGGGCAGAGCTGCCAAAAGGAGGAAGAAACACACCTTCTCTTTCATGGATCTCAAGCCCTGAAGAACAAACATTCTTTGAGAATCACAGCAATGCCACTGGGATACAGAAAGGATGCAGTTCAGGAATCTGCCCTCTTCCCTTCCACACATATATGGAAAATAAATGGGCATATTCTGCAGGTGTTGCAGTATTTCCACCAGTGGAACACAACACAAGAGATAAAACTTCAGTACCATAGATTCCTTGTTTAACTGGAATGTTAAGAGAAGCAGAAGTGTCAAAATCAAGAATATATCATAACAGTACAGCACTTTAACAGAAATATATGTCTGCCTGCCCATCTGAAATCTAAAGAATGAAGCTGTGACTGTGTCACACAAGTATTTCCCCAGAGGAGATGGAACTTCATCAAGCTTCAATACCTCAGTCACTTTGTGCAAATGATGAGGCATGACCAAAAATCAGAAGTTGCTTAGGTTCAAATTTAGATGCAAAGATGTCAATCCCAGTAATGCAAGATAGTGTGAGTAGATATATTGATTTAAATTGAACATATTCGATTTGCAGTTAATAGAAGCAAAGAACAGGTCAGAATTTGAAAGCGGAAAAACAAAGTAAATGGTTGAAGGAGGTCTCATTCCACATTTTGGGTTTCATACTGATCCTTTCAGTGTTGCATCAGCATTACTCCATCAGCCAGACCTACATTACCCTTTTGGTGGAAATGAAAACAATTTAGTAAAGCTTTCTTCAGCCATTGTTTTGTCTGAAAAAAAACAAAACCATAAGACTCCGTTTCTTTTCCTGTCTTTTTCCTTCCCCATTTCCAAATAATAGAACATAAATAAGACATCAGGTTATTTGCAGGTCTTGGAATACTTTCACCTTACACAAAAGCGCACACTGGTTTGAATCAGCTTCTGTATTCTGATTCATCATCTACTTCCATCGTAAAAAATGAGAGTAACAAACAATAAAACATTTTTTTCTTTATGTGCCACATGCAATTACATCTTGTTTAAGTGGCCCAATAATTGCATTTTAAATGGCACTTCTTTATTATTCTCTTTTTGCCATTTCCAAATTGATTTTTATTGTTTCACTAAATAGTTACTAAAGCTTTGTGAGAAGGAAAAAAAATCAACACACTTTCAAGCAAACAATTCAACTCTGTATGTTAATCTGTACCTTTAAATAAGCAGCAATAATTAATGGGAGTTCGGCACCTTGCTGTATTGTACAGTGACAGGGATTAAACACTGGCACTGCAAAATGCCAGTTTTCTGCTTGTGCATTTGTAGACCCTTCAGAGCCATGAAATGACATTTGCAATCTTTGTCAGTCTAAAAAAAATGGCAAATTCAGTTAAATTTAGTGCTGCCATTCAAATGGAATAAAGGTCGTCACCTGCCCCTTTTGTGATTTGATTATCCGGGAACTGAGTTTATTTTCCACAAGGATGGTCCATTAAAAGGCCCCCATTCTGCAACTATTTCCAACATTTCAGAAGCTCAAGTAGTTTCAATTATTCATTATTAACTGACTTCGCTATTGTTGTTGAAGAGTACACATTATACAGGCATAAATTGTTTGCTTAAGTGTTTTTCTTTTCCTAGAGCTCTAACAATCATTCTGCAAAACAATTAAAACACATTTTTTAAATGATAGAAATGAGTACATTAAATAAGCATCATGCACATTCAATTAACTGGCCTTCTGAAAGGCTGTACTTACATATGGTTTACATTAAACAAAACATTTTTACTGACTTCATTTGAACTACTCAGTAAGTAAAAGCTCTATGTTCAATCCCTATGCCCAGGAAGAGAAGAAACTCCAAAGAAAGCTCCAAAAATCCAGTCAGAGGTACAACATCTGGACAAAAGAAGCATACCTGTAAGGAGAAACGTGTCTGCAAGAATGTGAAAAACAGGCTCAACAATCCTTTCTGTATGCTCTTATGAAAGTTTGCGGCATTCTCCTCTTTGGCATTTATAAAATTCCTAAAGTTTTGGAGGTTAGGAGTAAAGTAGAAGATAAGCATCACTTTTTGGTATTGTTACATCATGTAAGAACTGGATTTCCTGAGGTTACCACGAGGCCAGATTGTGGTAGAAGCCTGAGTGAAGTCAAATGTCAGCGCAGAAAAAAACAAATGCCTGCCCTCTGAAGGTGAACTACTTCATGGTTTAAATATGTCTGCAACATGGGGAAATCTCACATCTTACCTGCCACACAGAACTCCAATCCTCCAGACTTTCAGCAGACAGTTCAAGGAACAACCAAGTCAGGAGCACTCTGAATGATCACAGCAGGAGTGGCAATTTGGCCTTGAGTAATTCCTATTCAAGACGGGACCAAAGCTGTACTTGCATGTGATTTAAGCAACGTTTAAAAAACACTGCTTCCTGGGATAATAGTAAGGACTGCTAAATAGCTAGCGTGTAACCTGCTATTTGAACACATGCACAAAATTGTTTATAATGTATTTTCTCATTATGCTGGACTGAAGAGAATATGCTATAGGTGTGCTGTAGGTCAGGTTCCAGTGTTGCCGTTTGATGGCATGATGCTAAGAGCTCGCTCATTAGAATATGAATCAGATCTCTGCAGAAAGTGGTAGAACTGCAGGAGAGGAAAAAAGCCATTTTGCTTTAATAATAACAGACTGTAAGAGGTAATCCCAGGTACAAAATGATCAAGTGACCAGAGCCAGTTCAGTGAAGAACGATAGCATTTTGTGCTCAACACTTCAAGATTAAAGTCTTTAGTTAGCTAAGCATAATGTGAATCAGTTTCATTTATAATGTATTGTGTGAGCCTGTAGCCAGTATGATACAACGTAAGCAATTCCATTTAGTGCAATTTGACTATAGCTAGTACAGAATAATTGGAGTCAGTTTCTAGCATGCTAGAATTCAAGTCAAATATGATATGGAAAAGAATTTGATACATAATAATATGGAGGCGCAGATAACATGCAGTGATGTGGATGAATAGTTAATATGCTGTAATACAAAAGTCATTCTAATAGGTTATGATGTGATTAGGAGCCCAGTGTTCTTAAATGCAGACAAAGGCCTAATACATCACGGTAAAGAAAGGCTATCAAGGAACAGTATAAATAACAGTACATAGCTGCCATTTGACCAAACACCACATGTCTTAGTTTTCCCAAATGTAAGATCAGCCAAATAAACATTTACTGGAGGATAAAACATGGCTACTCAAGTGAACATGGGAAATGTTGTACAGCAGTTCCTCAAATTTCAGAGACTGCATAATAGTGTGCTGTGTGATTCTGATTCCTGCTCAAGGACTTGAGCTTGTATTAATTTTCTTCCAATATTAGAAGTAGTCATGACAGTTCTAGCCCCCTTGGTGCTCCGAGACACAATTTTACAATCTGCTGTGCAAACACTGTAGCCTTTTTCAAGAGGTTAACAATGCATGATTAGTTAAAGAACTACAGCATTTCAAAGCAAGCACAGAAACATTAACGTGGCAGAACTTCAAGTAAACACCTCTGGCTTTCTAATGTAGCTTCAGAAAACAACAGAAATGTTGTACTATCTATTTTATACTATTTGTAGCTTGAATCCAACCATGATTAGTTCTCTGTTCACTGTTTTTTCCCTTCCTAACACAGGCTAACCCTGCATACATGAGAAGAACTCATTTATGAGCATGTGGTAATCAGTTCTGACTACAAGTTAAAGTCATCCTTGAGCAAACAGAAAACTATTCAGCTTAGCAATAAAGTTAAATAATTATTACCAGGCTATGTGATGTGACTACAATGTGACATTGAAATAACTATGGTGTGATTAGAATAAGAATGTTATATGTCTGTGATGTTACTAGAATGAGGCTATAAAACGTCTGTGATGCCATACTGCTGTGATATGACTAGTGTCAGAAAAAATGTGTGCATTATTAATGCATACATAAACACGCCATATTTCAGAAGCAGACTGCATTACACAGAAAGCTCACAGTCCTAATTATCTTCTTTATTAATGGCTGTTCTGCTTTGTATTTTAGAAGACGAAAGGATCACATACTTAATTCATTCACAGAATTCTTTTTTCTAAGTGGTTTGGCAGTGAGGTTGCTCCTTTGTGTCACTTGCTTGACTTTCAATGCTGGGGCTCTAGCCATCCTTCCTGTATTACATAATGAACATTTTTCTTCAACTATTATTAGATTCAGTTCCGTTTGCTACCATTACTTGATGTCATCAAAACCAGGATCAATTTTTTTCTGTGTCTGTAATAGGAGTCTTTCAGACACAAATACAAAGCACTGCAAAACTAAGACTGCTTAATCTTTACACATCATGCAACAACAGGATTTCAGTGCTCACATACAGAGTGTATTATCAGTCTCTATCACTTCCAAGGGAATGTACCACAGTAATATCACTATGTGCCACACAAAACCAAGCCATGAAAATTACTGACCTCTGACAGATATGAGGAGCTTCCACAACTGCCTAATGCTGTGCCGTATGTGTGTATGTATATTGGAATCTGAAGGCAGGAGCCTGCATCTGAAAATGTAAAATCTTCTAAAATCTTCGAGGCAGTAACTTGGATCTCTTGCTGGCCAACGCTATCAACTGAAACAGCAGACACTTTTTAGTTACAATATCGCACATGAAAGAAGGTAAATACTGATGTTATCTTTTCTTTTTGTATGCACATATATTTGAAAGGCTTAACCAGAAACAGCAGCCAGCGTGGCCATGTATCTGGGCATACTAAATTGGATAGGTACTGTGTGATACGGCTTCCAAGTTCAAGCTGAGAAAAGCTAGCAGTAAAAGCATAGTCAAATGAAGATTCATTCATGCCTCAGAAAATGTTTTAAAATGCACTACATATAACACACCATATATAATGTACTATAATCATCCTCTTGTCACACTTTTGAGGTCAGTTGTATCATAACACATCGGCATTTTATTACACCGTCTTCCAGGCATGTGATGCTGCTTTGTGGCTAGCTGGATAATTTACCTGTGTCATTTACAGGGAAAGAGAAGTGATCACTTTTATTATTTATCAGGCCACAGAAAAGTGTTTTCCAGCTCGATGTTTAAGCAGACAGAAACACAAGCAGCTAAACAGCTCTCCCTTTCCTTCAGCGAGTATCTCCGCTGACCCTTCGGGAAGGGGAAGGAGAAAGGTGTGCAGGCGTAAATGGGAGCCGAGACGTGGCTGGAGTCTGAGCAGCGTGAATTATAGATGAAAAGGCATGTATTAAATATAAAGCCGAACCACGCAGCGGCGGGCCGGGGCAGGCTGCTTGCTGCGGGAGGCGCGCCGGCAGGCCGCGGAGAGTGCGCAGCCACCGCCGCCCCGAGCGCGCTCCCTCCGCGCAGCGCGGACGGGCGCGCTCGCTGAACTCCCCCACTCCCACCCAATAAAAAAAAAAGCCATAACATCCCTATTTTCCCCAGATTAGCCGCACATCCTCTATCACTGCTGCAACCGGCAGCGGGGCACCCCACACTCGCCAGGGCGGCCCCAGCTCCCCGTCGCGCTCTCGCCTGCTCCCGGAGCGCGGCGACCCGAGACGCACTCCGCCTCCCGCCCCCTCTCCGCGGGGCTCCGCGCTTGTTCGCCCCCTCCCTCCCCGCGCCGCCCGCCGGCCGCCCGCCAGCCGCCCCCACCGCCCGGCCGACCCAAGGAGCGACGTGCCCGGCGGCCAATGCCAGAGCCGCGCTCCGGCAGCCGCCTCCCCCGCCGGCGCGGACCAATGCGGTGCGGCGGGAGGGGGGGCTTAGCGCCGCGCACACCCTCCCTCTGGGCTTATTGAGAGTTATATCAAGAATTTCAGTTCAGAGAGAGAGAGAGAGAGAGAAGGAGAGAGTGTGCGTGAGAGGGAGACTGGAAGGGAGGAGGGAAAGCGCTGTCGCTTCCTCCCATCACTAAAGCAATAATCTATTAGGATTTTTTTTTTTTTTAACCTTTGTTTTCTTTCTTTTTTTTTTTTTTTTCCTCTCTTTTTTTTTTTTTTTTTTTTTTTTTTTTTTTTTTTTAATGTGTGCAACTATCAACCCAGAGGTAAGAAGGGGGAGAAAAGGAACGCCAGACCAACTCTGTCATTTCCAGTAAGAAGTTGCAGACTTGATGTAGCTGCCTCTGCTGTGGTGAGAGAGGGATGGAAATTGTGTGCAGTGCAGAGTGGAAAATACTCCCCATCTAAAGAAGTGCACCGGATTTTTGCTTGCTGCTTGTTTGCGCTGTTGCGTGTGCGTTAAGCACCCGAAGGATCGCCGCTTAATAGAAATGAAACATGGAGAGGATGACTAACGACGGAACTGTGAATTTGTTCCCTGGAGTTGCTAATTTGCCACCCCGAAGCAACACATATCTCAAGGAGGAAGCGTTTGGCTGCTGCTGATTTCTCCAAAACTGGTGGTTTACCAGATGCATTGTGCTGTATCTGCTGGAACAGATCATTGCTTAGCTGCAGCAGATCATCAAAGGTAGACAACCAACGTAAGTGCAAAGTTACCCATACAGCGTGATGCATTTCATTAACAAAATAATGATCAGAGCCAACACACAGTGTATTTATCTAGGGAAAGGATCAGTATTTCGGATTCAGTTGGTGTTGGTGGCAAAGGCTCACCTACTCCCTGTCTCTGCATCCCTACCTGCATCACTCCGCTGGAAGTAATCACGGGCAGCAGCTCCCGTGCTGCTTAATGCAGATAAGGTTAGTGCTGAGGGTGCCCAGTTCCCCCAAACTGCAGGTGCTGGAGCCTTGCTCCCGGGTAATTCACAGCTAGCAGAGCATGCAAACACAAGTCCTTCTGTCGCTTTTCTTTATTTATTTATTTTCTTTTTCTTTTTTTTTTTTTTTAACCTGCATTATTAGTCTGCAGTATTTATGTGTGGCAGCTGCTAATAACATCCTAAAGGGAGATCAGTGTCAATGGAGAAAGGCTGAAAGGCTATACCTTTTTTCCTTCCCTTATATTCAGAAAATATATTCACCCCCTCCATCTGTAAACATACTGGCTGCTCCTAAGTTGCGTTTGGAATTTCCAGCCCCCTCGGTTTAGACCGTGTTTTAAAACAAACAAATAAAGTTTAAGGTTATTAAACAGAAGGGGAAGTATCCAAGAGAGGATACACTGGGCTGAAAGTGTAAGAAACTGTAAGTCCTGTTATTGTCTCATCAGTTAACAGGGATGTGAAGTCGCCAGTGACGACTGCTGCAGCAGCAGCATGTCCGGGTGGTTATTTCCCAGTACGATCACAGTAGTGGGGGATGCAAGGCACAGGGAACAGAGAGAAATCTGGTTAGCAAGAGCTGAAAAATGCGTATGGAAGCAAACAGCAAATGACATTTGGCAGCTGCCATAGCAGTTAGAATCCAGCAGAAGTACAGGAAGATTTTTACTTGCACCAAATGACTGGGTGGAGGAGGGTAGAGGGGAAACGCACGTTACGGATTACACGGTGTGCCAAGAAATTATTCAGAAAGTACGTGTTGAAACTGCAGCTACCCTTAATCCTGCAAGTAGTTATTTCTGTTCTCGCTCTCTGCAAACGCAGCCAATGGGATATTAGTGTATTTGTCCAGAGGGATTGCTTGTAAAGGGGAGCAGTAGGAAAGCATACTGCTGCAAGCGTGCCTTGCAAAAACAAGTAGTAGTTGGAAATTGTGGATTTGTCATACCTTAAAAACCAATAATGCTGTTCTGTGTGGTTGTGTTGACAGTGCTGTCTCCAAATAAGAAATGAGATGTAATGCATCCTGCAGTCCATGCATGCCTCCTCTTGCAAATTGCGCATCATTTCTGTGAGGAAACCTTTAAGTCCTAAAATCCAGGAAAAGACAATAAAAACATTATCATGGACCTGAGGGAATTTTACTTGTTGACCGCTTTGATTGCCTGTTTAAGGCTGGATTCTGCTGTAGCTCAAGAACTTATTTACACTATTAGAGAGGAGCTGCCTGAAAATGTCCCCATAGGAAACATACCAAAGGATCTGAACATTTCTCACATCAATGCTGCCACGGGGACCAGTGCCAGCCTTGTCTACAGACTGGTGTCTAAAGCAGGGGATGCCCCTCTGGTCAAAGTGTCCAGTACCACTGGGGAGATCTTTACAACATCAAACAGAATAGACAGAGAAAAACTCTGCGCTGGCGCTTCCTATGCAGAAGAAAATGAGTGTTTCTTTGAACTTGAAGTGGTGATTCTTCCCAATGACTTTTTTAGGCTGATCAAGATAAAAATAATTGTGAAGGATACTAATGACAATGCACCTATGTTTCCATCCCCTGTCATCAATATCTCCATACCAGAAAACACTCTGATCAACAGTCGCTTTCCAATCCCATCAGCAACAGATCCTGATACAGGTTTCAACGGTGTGCAGCACTACGAGTTGTTGAATGGGCAGAGTGTGTTTGGCCTGGATATCGTAGAAACTCCAGAAGGAGAGAAATGGCCTCAATTGATTGTGCAGCAGAACTTGGATAGAGAGCAAAAGGACACCTACGTGATGAAAATCAAAGTGGAGGATGGAGGTACCCCACAGAAATCTAGCACAGCTATCCTGCAAGTCACAGTAAGTGATGTCAATGATAACAGGCCAGTTTTTAAAGAGAGTCAAGTAGAGGTTCATATACCAGAGAATGCGCCTGTAGGCACTTCTGTAATTCAGCTTCATGCTACAGATGCAGATATAGGAAGCAATGCAGAAATCAGATATATTTTTGGTGCCCAAGTTGCGCCTGCGACCAAAAGATTTTTTGCTTTAAACAACACCACAGGGCTGATCACAGTTCAGAGGTCCTTAGATCGGGAAGAGACTGCTATTCACAAAGTGACAGTGCTGGCTAGTGATGGCAGCTCTACACCAGCTCGGGCAACTGTGACCATCAATGTCACTGATGTAAATGATAACCCTCCGAACATAGACCTCAGGTACATAATAAGTCCCATCAATGGCACAGTGTACTTATCTGAGAAAGATCCTGTCAATACAAAGATTGCCCTAATTACGGTTTCAGATAAGGACACTGATGTGAATGGCAAAGTGATCTGTTTCATTGAGAGAGAGGTCCCCTTCCACCTGAAGGCAGTTTACGACAACCAGTATTTGTTAGAGACCTCTTCCTTGTTGGACTACGAGGGCACCAAAGAATTCAGCTTTAAAATTGTTGCTTCTGATTCTGGCAAGCCCAGTTTGAACCAGACTGCCCTGGTAAGAGTTAAGCTGGAGGATGAAAATGACAACCCTCCGATTTTCAGCCAGCCTGTAATTGAGCTGTCAGTTTCTGAAAACAACCGTCGCGGTCTATACTTAACAACTATTAGTGCCACAGATGAAGACAGTGGGAAAAATGCAGACATTGTTTATCAGCTTGGCCCTAATGCCTCCTTTTTTGATCTGGATCGAAAGACGGGAGTTTTGACAGCCTCCAGAGTTTTTGACAGAGAAGAACAGGAGCGTTTCATTTTCACTGTTACAGCCCGAGACAATGGCACCCCTCCTTTGCAGAGTCAAGCAGCTGTAATTGTTACTGTGTTGGATGAAAATGACAACAGTCCCAAATTTACTCATAATCATTTCCAGTTTTTTGTATCAGAGAACCTACCAAAGTATAGCACTGTGGGGGTGATCACGGTGACTGATGCAGATGCTGGGGAAAACAAAGCGGTGACCCTTTCTATTCTCAATGACAATGACAACTTTGTGCTGGATCCCTTCTCTGGAGTTATAAAGTCCAATGTTTCTTTTGATCGAGAACAGCAGAGCTCCTATACCTTTGATGTCAAGGCAGTTGATGGAGGACAACCTCCTCGCTCTTCTACAGCAAAAGTGACCATAAATGTCATGGATGTTAATGATAACAGTCCTGTTGTCATCTACCCGCCTTCTAATACTTCTTTTAAGCTGGTGCCACTCTCAGCAATTCCAGGATCAGTGGTAGCAGAAGTGTTTGCAGTGGATATCGACACTGGAATGAACGCTGAACTGAAGTACACAATAGTGAGTGGAAATAGCAAAGGTCTGTTTCGGATTGATCCAGTGACAGGTAACATCACTCTGGAGGAAAAGCCAACTCCTAATGATGTGGGGCTGCATCGCTTAGTTGTCAACATAAGTGATTTGGGTTATCCCAAATCTTTGCATACTCTTGTGCTTGTTTTTTTGTATGTAAATGATACTGCTGGAAATGCCTCTTATATTTATGACTTGATACGCAGGACTATGGAAACGCCTCTGGACAGGAACATAGGAGACAGTAGCCAACCCTACCAAAACGAGGACTATCTCACAATCATGATTGCTATTGTGGCAGGTGCCATGGTTGTCATAGTGGTGATATTTGTCACTGTTCTTGTTCGCTGCCGGCATGCATCCAGATTCAAAGCCGCCCAGAGGAGCAAACAAGGTGCTGAATGGATGTCTCCCAATCAGGAGAACAAGCAAAGCAAGAAAAAGAAAAGGAAGAAAAGGAAATCTCCGAAGAGTTCTCTTTTGAACTTTGTGACCATTGAGGAGTCCAAACCTGATGATGCAGTTCATGAACCCATCAATGGGACAATAAGCCTTCCAGCGGAGCTGGAGGAGCAAAGTATAGGAAGATTTGATTGGGGCACAGCACCACCAACAACCTTTAAGCCTAACAGTCCTGATCTTGCCAAGCATTACAAATCTGCCTCTCCTCAGTCTGCTTTTCATCTCAAACCTGACACTCCCGTTTCAGTGAAAAAGCACCACGTGATTCAGGAACTCCCTTTGGACAACACCTTTGTTGGTGGCTGTGACACCCTTTCCAAACGCTCTTCCACTAGTTCAGATCACTTCAGTGCCTCAGAGTGCAGTTCCCAAGGAGGCTTCAAGACAAAGGGCCCCTTACACACCAGACAGGTAAACGAGCACTTTTACTGGTCTATAAGTACTGCATACAAGTGCCCGATCAACCAGTATTAAAAGTGCCAGTATGTTCTTTTTTTGTTTCAGTCTAATTTAACTTAAATATATTATGGGGGGGAAAAAAAAAAAAAAAAAACATACAAAAAACAAAATCAAGCAAAGAAAAAAAACCTCAACCACATTATCGTTTACCTGGGGCTTACCCACACATTTTCAAAATGCCTCTGGTACTTTGGATTCTGAAGATTACTGATTGTTAAAGGACTGTAGGGGTCCTTACATATGCACATGCGTATGCATAAACAGACATGTGTTGTTTTTTTTTTTTTTTCTCCCCAGTTTTTGACTACCCAAATGTAAACGTTATTGAAGAAAAACCTCTTTTATGCCAAATTTCATTTAGAAAAACGTGACTGTTTTGAGATTGAAGGGATGTATACATTCAATGTCAAATTTCAGAGTGAGTTGGCTTGAATTTCTTTAACAGTTCAAGCTGATATGGAACTTTATTAAGTTAGTGCTACTAAAGGGGTTAATTTTTTTTTTTCCCTAACAAAGACAGCTGAATTTCCAAGCTACTTCATCTGCGAAGCATGTGGTTTGTTCATAGAATATAACTAAGCCATACGGAAGTCTTCCTCTGTTTTGAGTTTAAATGATTTTGTTGTAATAGATTAAAGTTGGTATTGCATAGACAGTTCCTTGCATATTTTGAAAAAATGGCCAAAGCATACTTTCAAAAGGATTGCGTTCTCTGAATACATCTGAATTATGCAGAAAGAAGTCAGCCCATTGTAAATATTTTCTCATCTTAGTAATGCATAAGTGATCTGTCATAACTCATTTTAAACTGTGAAATACGCCATATGAAGAGGGATTAGGAGGCTGAGAAACTCATATTTCAACCAAATCCAGCATTAGTTTTTCTTAGGTCTAATAATTCCTTGCTAATAAAGATTTAAATGCAGTGCTGTCTAATTTATTTTATTGGTGCTTGTCTTTTGCCACTAAATTAGAATGTCAATATAGCCTGTAGATGGCACTAAGGTACTATGTCGCTTACGCTGGCCTGGTGCCAGTCCTGCAGTAGGTAGGAAAAGGGGGGAGGGAAGGACTAAGCTGATATTCCAGCCAAAGAACCTTTTATTTAATGGTAGTTGCACTGGGCTGGTCAGTAGTTAAGTTCGTGTGTTTACAAAGCAGCTTTCCAAGTGCTTAGCTTCCACTGCACCAACTTCTTAGGTGTTAGGAATCACTTTTGTATGCCTGTTGGCACTGCACCCTCCAAGTTATGGTGATTTCTCAGAATTTTATTAGAGATACGAATCTTGCAGAATCAAGCAAGACACATTTAGGCTTGTCTTTGCAAAAAGATTTTGACAGTAGCCAAGTTTAGGATAAAGTCATTCTCTTGCTGTTGCATTAGCCTTATCTGAGATGAATGTGGTGTACCCAGAACTGTCTTGACTTTGGGTGTCTGTAAGGTGTCACACTAACAAGATACTAAGAATAAAACAAGCACTTTTGAGGCAGTTCTGCTAAAGTAACTACTCTGAGACAACCGATAACAGTGAGATACTGAAAACATCTAAGAAGGTTCTCACAAAACTGTCACCTTTCTAAGAAATTGAAGTCGTGGTGAACTCCAGTGGCGGTTTTTAAGCTGCTGTACAGCACCATATACATACTGTCTGCATAAGTTTAAGAAAAGATCTCATTTAAAACAAACAAAAATAATCTATAGAAGAGCTCTGCATAATCAGTGGTTACTTGGCTGAAGTTTTCATGAGATTTTTTTTTCCCCTCTGTTTAGTTACAAAATGTAACACCTCCAACCCACACATTCCTTTTCTGTTCAGAGATGTTGTTGAATTATCTTAAATTATCTCTCCAAACTCTATTAAGAAACTCAGACTTAATCCCCCACAGTAAACTGGGAAATTTAAGGTTTGAAATATTATTTACCTGACAGAATGTATATGCTCTGCACAGTGAAATTGAATATGAGCAAAATATAATTTAGGAAAAAAAACAAAGAAACAGAAAAACACCCTACAGGTGTATTTTTAGTTAGTTATGTTCATTATATTAAATGTATTGGTTTCATTTTAATAACCGTCTATGTTTCTCTATATGGATATGATTCAGGTTTCACTGAAGTCTTATTAAATCCTTTCTGAAGTCAGCAAATATTCATATCATGTGATTTGAATCACTCCCTGCAAAAGCTGCAATATTATGTCTAACTGCAAGTATAACTCTTCCTTAGGCAGACAGTTATCTAAACTGAGTTTATGTACGTTTATTCTGTGGGGAAGGAGGAGGTGCTGCTGAGGTTTTGTTGTTTTTTTTCTCAGTGATGCATGTTACAGGAAGTAACCTTATGTCCCCTTAACACTTTTGGCTGGAGGAGAGCAGCCAACAATGGCAGTAATCATTAGCAGTCTTTGTACTATTCTTTCTGTAATTCCTGGGATTAGGATGTATCTTGACTAACATGCACTGGCACTGCAGTTAAATACTCTTTCATAGGTCTTTCATAATTCTTTTAAATAGATTTTTGTAGAATATGTCCTTTAAGCAAAATATTCAGACTTAAAATAGAAATCTTTCTGAACAGTAGTTTAAACTAATGTTACAGTATTGGAAACAGTTTTTCTTTTTTCTTTTCTTTTTTTTTTTTTTTTTAATTCCTTCATGAAGAGATATTTAATTCTGTTTTCTTGAAATTTAAAATAATTCTTTTCTTTGTCTTATGCTGGAAGTTGTAGTAAATTACTTGTAATATAAGTTTTATGTGTGTGGTTTGCAAAGTGTGTGGGAATTGTGGAGAGTGTTAAAATAGGGAAAGAAATATAGGATTAGTATTTGTCTAAGAAATGCTAGCATCCTATGTTTCTACTTCAAATTTCTTTCAGTTCAAGCAAAATATACATTAAGTGTATCTTGCAGATGACTAAATTAAAACTGGTATGGAGATGAGACCCAAGTCCCCACTTGGACCATTTAAACAAAATCCTATTACTTCTAATGGGAGCTGGGCTCTAGAAATCTGTTAGAACTGGGACCTGTGTCAGAAAGCCTTTAGAATTCAGAAATCAATCGTTCAATCCAAATTTATTAATATTTTTTACTGATTCTGTGTTATTGTTGATAATTTTAGAGGAAATTCTGTGGTTAAGTCTTTTCTTCACATGTCTCTTTGAATTGCACAGGTTGGTGTTTCAGAAGTACCCAGTATAAAAACCAAAGCCTTCTTAAAGTGCCTATCTTGCAGTAAACCTGGTGGATGCTCTGAAAAGAGCATTTTTGAATACTTGAACTTGGGATTGTTCTAAATGCTAATTCACATAATTAGGAGTATGGAAAGGATGTTACACACCACCAGCTCATATAGCTAAGCTTCCAAAATCAGTGTTATGACTCATAAAGAATGCTGAAATCTATGCAGGCTTCTCAATCAGTGTTCTTTTCAGAATTTGATTGAACTTTAAAATGCACTTGAAATTAGTAAGTCAGTACACCAAACAACTGCATAGAAATATAGTGGAAAACGACATGTATTCTTCAGAGTGAAAGGCCTTTTATAAAAAGCAAATAAACAGACAAAAGCCTCCTACTCAGTATCATTAGGTTAACAACAGATTAAATAATAAAAGAAATTATGGCCAATTTGCTGTGGTTATCCCAGTTTTAAATTATAACTTTATTTAATCAGATTTGAAGCACAGCACTGGCAAATAAAACAGTTTGTAAAATAAGTTTCAGTGAAGGTTTTGAGCAAAACCTTCAGTCTACATTCCTAAGAAAACAGCATTTAGAAACGTGTTTAGCTTTCATTTAAAGTGATGGGAATGAAGCACATCCTTGAAGTCCAAATGACTTCAGATGTTTTCAAGAAAGACCGCACACAGTAACTCTTATGAGTCAAGATGATGATCTGTAAATTCTGGAAATGTGTACAGTTCCAGTACTTTCTGGAAAGCTGAAAATATGTTGTCACTGTCCTTTTACTTCTGTGTTCTGATGGTAGAAATTATGGATTTGGGGCTGAACGCATTCCACACTGAAGTCTTTCGGTTTTTATTTTTCTTTTTAATGATACAGTCAATAACTATGGAGCTTCCTTTATTCCTTTTTCAGTCAGTGGACTTTTTGCCTGACCAAGGAATGAGTAGCCAGGCTCCTGCTGATCAATGCAGATTACTTAAGCTTATCACATAAAACTTTCTGTTGGCAAATGCAGCTGATATTGTCTTATACTGCAATGTTTAAATTTGTAACTTTGGGGTTTATATAAGAGAAAAAAAAAATGCTGAAAATGTTAATAACTCTAATTTGATATGCCAAGAGTGGCAATTTCAAGATATACATGAAGGAAAGCTGCATTGGAACAGCTGTACAGAATTTACATCACCTGCAAATATTAACGTTTTGTAACCATAGCATTCCATAATTCTGTACGTAATATTATTTTTAGTGACCCTGTTTTAACCTACTACTACTAGTAAGGGAAAAAAAAAAAAAAACAAAAAAAAAAACAAAAACACAACACAGTTCCACTGTTTCTTTTCCTTTCCATGTTTAACTTGTTTTATAAGTTAGTATGGATGTTAGTCCTGGGTGGGAACTACTTGCCTGGAAAAATGCCTGCATGTAAAATTCAATTGTTTCTAGGTTCCATATATTTATGTATCTTTATACTAAAATATTTGAAAAGTTGAAAATGCACAATGCATTTTCTTTTTATCCTTGTATAACTGAAAAATAGGTTAAGGAAAAATAGGATTTTGCTCAACTGTCTAAAGAAATTCATCTTTCAGCTGAGACCAAGCATGGAAAATTTCAGCTGAAAAGAAGAATTTTTCAGAAAGTTAAGAGCATGTGAAAACTGGGGGTTATAATGGAAATCTGAACATAACCTTAAGCTATAATACCATTTTCAGTAGTGACAGTAGAAATGCTAAACTAGGGTAAGGAACATTCTGTGTGTACAGATACAGACAGTCAAAGCTTAGCAAGCTTCCTTGTTCTTTAAATGTTTCCCATGCAAAAGGATTTTATTGGATTCACTGGGGTTTCATCTGTACTGAATGTGCAAAACCAAAATTCCATAAATGCTAATAAATTTGTGGCACACGTGGGAGAGTGAATTGGATCCGAAGAGTTTAATACTATTGGAATTCTGTGATAATGTTCTTTTGTGTATAGGAATAAGGAAGTGTCCTTCTTGTTTCCACTTCAGATTTTCACTTCCAAAGAATCTATTCTTCTAGCACAGCAAAAACATATCAGCCACATTTTATTGACAGCAGTTTTATTGTAGCTAGAGGCTTACAGTAAGCTGTTTATTGCTGTTCCCTAACTCAGTTGACAGCAATTGGGGAATTAATTTTCTTGCCCCTGATGTGTTTTCTTGGGTATAAACAACAGATGTTAAAGATATGAAAACTGTGACCCATTTACATGTGGCAACTCTTTACGGGCACAGCCTACCTGTTTGGAGTGCAGGTTTCAAACCCTAAGATTTCCTTCATCAGTTCGAGGATTCTTATTTTTGCAATACAACTTTTCATCTGCACACATTCTCTTGAAGGACAAGTACGTGATACCTAATGGACCAGTCCTCATCTAGGTGAATTCAGTTCAAGAGAAGCTGAGTTCAAGTTTCATTTATTTCAGGATGTGCTGTATCTTCTCACTTTAGGATCGAATTGTACCCAATATGCGGAATATAACTGACCAAGTGGATCTGCCTGTTCTAGGTGATACTCGAGTTTTGGTGTCACCCTGCAAAATAGCAAATTTACTTTAAAAAATACACTCAGAAGTTTCTTCAGTTGATTCTAAAGTGGAGTTATCTGACATGCATTCTTTAATGTCCATATCTTTGCCAAAGGAAAAGAAAAACAAAATCACATATTACTTTCTTCTTTTATTACTGTTTTGACTTTATGGCCTGTGTTGGAATGTATGCAGGATGATTCATTTTAGTAGACCGATGTGTGCATTTAATCTGTTCATTTCTGTTTTACATCAAATAGCATTCCATTGACTGGAAAATGTTTTCTCAGTCTCTAGATGAGAAATGAATAAATGCTATCTGCTATCATATTTTACTGAAGCTGAGAGTGGGAACATCTTTGTTTCCATTGGTGTCTTTTAGCTAATCGTTTGCTGCATAAAGGGCGGCTTTAGTGTCTTACTTAACTGAGATTTTAAGTGCTTGTTTTGACACAAATATTATTGTAACTGTTCTTTTATAATTAAAATATCATATAAAATAGTTCCTTCTAGAGTAGCTGCAATATATTTTTTTTCAAATGGGTGATGTTCTATTAGCTATGAAAAAAAGGCTGACCTAGGACACCGTAAACGTATTACTACACTCTTGTGTTGGTTGTACAGTTACAAAAACTTGAGATAAGTTGGTCTGCTTAGCAACTTTTACCTGTACAAAACCACTCGTAGATTATTCCTAGGATGCGAGGAGTCAGCAAAGCATTTGGCCCCATGTAATTTTGGTGTTAATTTCATGTTGATCTTAATAGAAAAATTTGCGAAATCTTTCTCAGTTTTTCTCTAACTTTCTTGGTAAGGTAGTTTAAAAATCTAATTTGTAGTCACACTGAAGTGTTCAAACTGTAGTCTTGGAAGTGTTGCTGCCACTTTTTCTGACCTGTAGTTTCTTTTCTGACGTGTGAGTAAAAGTGAGAGATCTGTTTTAAAGTTGACGTGGGATTTTTTGCATCTCCTGTTGACAAAGAAGGACAATTGAGTAATTTAGCAGTTTTCAGGAAATGACTGAGAAATGACTGCAGTTGGTGTGTAGCTTCTATAGTTTCCTATGAGATGATGTTGTACTTTTGCCATTTCTTTTGTGAAATGCCACACTGATTTTATTTATATATTTTTTGTGTGTATATGTATTAATATTTCTACTTGAAAGTTGTTCTTGAATATGCACAGTTCTTGCTATAACAGGAATATAAGGAGCCTTTTCTTAGAGTCGCTGTTCAGTATTTGATGTTAAATCCAAATTGAGATAAATCTGCTGATTAATGCCATCTGTAGCTCTTCCTGATGTTAACTGCTTTATAAAAAATGTAAGATAACACCAAGAGAATATTTTCGAAATCTAAAAAACATGTAAGATGAGTTGGGACTCATACGAACTAAAAATCATTTTATTTTGAGCAGAATTTGATAAAATGTGGAAGATCAGTTATCTAATTTTTCTTCCTTCCTTTATTCCTCACCCATAATCACAGGAACAAATCTAGTAGCAGCTTAAGACAGCAACATCTCCCTGCTCCAAAAAATTTAATTAGATAGTCTCTCTGGCTGATAGCTGTAAGAAAAAAACCTATCAATATTGATTTGTAAAATGCTTTGTAGACACAAACTGATTTTCTTTCTTTCTTCTTCATTCCTTCTAACCAAATTAACTGTGAGATACTACCTGTATTTTACATTTTGCAGTATATTCATTCTGACTATGTCCTAGGCTTTCATATTTTACTAATTCTGTGGGGGTTTTTTTCTTAATTGTTAAAAAGTCTTTAAAAACTGCCAATTCGATACTTTCTGTCAACTGAGCTACTTTAGTAGTTTCATTTAGCCTTGTTTGGTCATATAGCCTTTATTACTCTTAAAAATCTAAAAGGAAATTCATGCTTCAGTTGGTAATGATAATTCCTACTCTTAACACCTCTTATAGATTGGTATCTGGCAGCAGTGTCTTTTAAATGGCTAAACCTGGCAGATGTAAATTTCTGCCTCGAAATCCATGCTTCTTCAAAGCTTGCAAGTCAGGAAGACAACTGGGTTTCTCAAGGAAAGGTATTTCTATCATACATGCTTCTATATATGACCTATTTATCAAGGTATTATAATGAAAAGAAATTAAAGATTTGATACTGATCTTCATTTTAAGCACTGAGTTTTTTGTGAGTCTCCTTTTCCCTCTAGAATTTTTTGGAAGAAATTTTAAACACCTTGGCTTAACAGAAATGGGTCTCAGAGCTACAGAAAAAAAAATAAATAATGCAGAATTGTGAAATTTAATTACAGTGAATTCCTCCTTGATACATAAAATAAGGTGTCTTCTGAAGAGTAGTATTAAACCCCTGGCTTTAGTACTTTTCCCCAGTCAGTGTTGTGCCAGTCCGTATTCTTGCAGCATGTAATGTTATGTTACGTTAATGTAATGTAATGTATCTGAAGATGCACCCAACTTCCAACTGTGTATCTAGCCTAATTTCTGCAAATGATGTTCAGAAATAGCAAACATCTTCCTTTGTATAATTTTCCACAGTATATTTAGCTAGTAGCACCTCTGTATGCAGTGCATGATTTTGCTTCTGTTGATACTGTGGATGGATTGGTATGGTGTAACTTTGAATTGTATGTCAAATCATTGATGATTCTCTGGGTTCACAATTTACCCCTTCTGAAAGAAAATACTCTGTTTCAACTAGTTGCAGTAGCTGACTGATGCAGTAGGGTAAGATACATTCCACACTGGTGAAGATTGAATACAGTGAAGAGTATGTGCCAGTACTTTTTGTTTTGTTAGTAGAGAGGATGAGCCAGTCTAGCTTTCTTACTGAAGTCAGGAGAAGGATTTTAAGGGCAGGTATTTCTGTAGGTAAAAATATCATTTGAGTAGTGTATTTGCCCACAGAAGATAGACAATGTGCTCAGTTACCTTTGGGAAAGTCTTCATTACAACATGGATTTAATACAAGGGCTACTGGATCAACTGAAGCATTCTTTTTCTTAAGTTGTTATCAGGCCATTTGCACAGCTGACTATTTTAGGAAGACAGTACATTGAAACCCCAGTTATTTTGTTTTGGTACTGTGCTAAACGTTTCTGTTTTTCCCTTCCCTGATAACTCATTCTATGAATGTAACTAGAGAAAAAGGAAGCTGTAAACTTTTGATCTCTATCCTCTGTTACGTCTGGCCACTTGTATCACAGTGTAAAAATGCTTCTTTTACCTCTCTGTTTTAGGTCCATAGCAGTATGAATTTTCAGTCACTTGTCAGATTGTTCACTTTCGCCATTTCAGAAATAGAGGTCAAAATATCATTGAAGTGCAAGTGTTGCCAGTAAGAGAATTTGAAATTACCTTCAGTTTGTGACAACAGTACCCTGAAACATGGATTGCTCTGAAGCCTGCAGAATCCAGAGCAGCAGGAGTTAGACTATGCACCAATAGTGAAGTTGTAGTCGTCTCCCATGTTTTTAACAGCTGAGAGATAAATATAAATAAATAAATGAAATCTGCATTTGCATAAGGACAGTAAAACTTGCCTGTTGAAATGTAATCTCTCCTGCGTACAGGAGATGGACTTTCCTATTTGAGATTTCATCAGCTTCATCTCAGAAAGCTGTTACATCTGTCAAACACTTCAGTTTGAAATGAACACCTGATTTTTTTTTTCTTCCTTTGTGTGCTACAAGAGCACCTGGTTGTCAATCAGTAGAAATACAAAACGAGTCAAGATAGATGATCCGCTACTGTGATTGGCATTTTATTTTTATTTTACAAGCCTTTTTTCTTCTTCCAACTGTGATGACTAAAAAATGGCAACACTTGTCTATACTGTGAAAATAGATGAAAAAACGTGGATGTAGCAAAGGGAAGTGAGCTTTGATTCACTTTGATCCTGTTTCTCTTCACTTCTGATAGCCGTCCTTTCAAGTATTAGAACAGTTCAGATGGACAGCTGCAGGAATTGTAATTGAGTATTGCTATGAATTGTGAGAATGGCAATCTCAAGTGGTAAGTGATTGAGATTTAAATATATTATATGACTGAAATTTAAAGACTTACTTTTTCTTTATTTTTACTATAGAATTAATGCATTGCAACAAACTGTATGCAGCCCATAGTATTTACCTGGTAGAGCAAGACCGCTTCTGAATGAGCTGTATGGGCTTTCAGATACCTCCAGGTAAAGGGGCAGTGCAGGACTTGGGGTAATTGAAACCTCTTGATAGTTTTGCTTTTTAATCCACTTCCTTGATTACAGATCAGAACTTTTGTTTCTTGATGTGAATTTTCAAACCCTGGACTAAGAAACTGTCAAAAAGGTAGACTTTTTTTGAAGAATATTTAAATGATAGATGTATTTCCCTGATTCTGTTATTATCTGTTGATAGCAGCCCTACTGGACATCAGTGGATTTCACTATTATACACTGAGAGTGTTGTTTAAATGTAGGCTTTGGTCTTCTCCTGTGCTTTAGCAGTTGATTAAGAAATATTCTAATCTGTCACAGAGTATGAAGAAACTAATGGCATGTGAAGTATTTTAGTCTTTAAGATCTACTGTAAATGATATGAAAAACAGTGTCATTTGGCTGATGCTTAAATACATCCCTTTCTTTTATGATATACTGTCACTGCCCTTTCTTGTTTCTGTTTTTAATCTCTTCTTTCTTTCTCTGAGTTATTTATTTATTTATTTATTTAAATTTAAAATTTTTTTTAAGCATCCATTTGTACACATTAGAAATTTGATACTTCCTCTCAAATATTGTTGCAGCATAGAAGTGGCACCTTTGTGTACAATGTGTTGTTACAAGTTCAGTTTGTAACCACACACTGCAATAGATAAGGACTGATGAACCAATTGGCTTCTTTAAGATGTGAAGAACTGAAGCATTTGGAACCATATCAAGATAGAAGCGTAATATGGAAAGTAAAACACCTTTTTAACTAGCTAGATACTTGGTTTGTCTTGTTCCAATATATTTAAGAGAATCCAATTAGAGCAAATTATAGTTATTATTACACATTTGAAAAGGAAATGAAATCCTGCAACAGGTAACACACATTTTCTATCTGTAGCTTGGTGGCTTACTAAATTTGTGTTGCAAAATTTGACAGCAGAAAAACTAGGATCTGACTTCATAACTGTGGATTTGCAGCTATGATAACTAGGACAGCATCTTCTGGTTAAAACTTAAACACAGGGATTGAGCAAACGTAACCCTAAGTTGCATATCAGAATCTGAAGTGTCTTTAACTTAGTGGACTTGTAGTACTAAGAGTATGAATAGGATGAACAGAACTGGCTAGTATTTTAATGTTATGCATATACCTTTTAATACTGACAAAATCTGATTCACTTGTGATTGATACCATATAGGCACGTTACGTGTGAGTAACGGAGGACTGAAGCAAGTTTTGTGCAGTGTGTTGACTCATATTAATCATATTCCTTCAGTGCAGGTAATGTCTGTATTGTAAAAATACAAAACCAAAATCCTCTCTATCCATCTTTACCTACAACTGTTGAAGTATAGTGCGATACTATAGTACAGGTTTTCCTTCCAGATATTACCAGTTATTTTTGTGGCCATCCTGCATCTGTCACAGTTAAAACCAGCAGACAAAACAACTCTTTGTCGTATATTTTGCTTGTTGTTGTTTTGTTTTTTTTTTTTCACCCTCTCCTGCTTCCCCCTCCCCCCCAAGGATTCTTCATGCTTTTCTCACAGGTGGTATAATGCATTCACAATTTGTAATAGGTGTGGTATCTCACTGAGACTTAGATAGAAAATTGATTTTAAAAACAGCTACAAAAAAATGTAACTCACAAAGCAGAACACTGGAGTTTGCAATTTGGTAACTGGATAGTGCTACTTGAATTCAGCAATTTGAAAGGGAGGTTGGAGTGAGAGATGAAAACATTCATTTATTGTTACATTTTAAAATGATTAAAAGCTCTGTGTGGATGGATGTCTGGACTTGCAGGAAAACTTAGCCTTTTAATAAGAAACCTGGCAGTGCTGGAATGATATAAAGAATGCCACTGATCCTTGAGTCTGCTTGTTTAAAGCAGCATGCTGAGCAGTGTTCAACAGAGTGGTTTCATGCAATGCCTTCTAAGACAATTTATAGACGGTGCAGATTGATTGCAGGCCAAATACTTCTTGTTGCCAGTTAGGATTTCTATCTGTTCTAAGTATGTCACAGAAATAATTCCTGGTTTCAGAACTATCATTTTCTGGATTAGCAGAGACCAAATTGAAAAATACTCTGCATTCACCATCTCTCAATTGGTATTTTTAAACATTTGTAATGTCCTAAAGCTAGAAACTCAGCCTGTTTTAACTATTGTTGAAGTTCATTTCAGCAAGCCTCTAGCCACTGAAGAACATTATATCTTACTTCCTGCAATACTCAGTAAAGGTAGCTGGGATTCAGGAGGATTCTGTGCACTTTGTGCTGTTGTTTGATACTGTTCATGACTTTTGGACTTTGGTAGAGGTGCTGTGATAGTACTTTCAATTAAAAGCCATAGGCATCAAGCATAACAGAGGGAAGCCTTCAGACTACTTAGTATTTTGCCATTTTGTCAACTGGAGTAAAACTAGCATGAGAATAAATTGACTGTGTTAGTTTAACTGTGATCTTCACCCAAACACTGCCTATGAGACCTCAGCTCTAGCATAAAAGCCCAGCTGAAATGTTGAGGTGCTTTTCTGTGCTTGCTTAAATTTATCTCATTTTCTTTTGAAAGCAGCAGCATTAATTCTACTCCAGTTTTAAAGCCTTAAACTTTGGTTGCTCGTCTTGGATTTTCATTACTTTTACGTGTATACAGTAACATAGAAAATGAGAAACCTGCAAAACAAACAAACAAACAAAACTAAAACAAAACAAAGCATGCATATCACTGCATGTAACATTGCTCTGCAACTATTTACCACTTCATTAGTTTTTTCAATAGCATAGATAAGTTAGCATTGTCATAAAATTTGAACAGCTACCACAACCAGCTGAAGCTTATAAGCTGAAGCATAACAACTTTCACAAACTACATTAACTCTTGCAGAAGAAGATGCAATTTTGTAAATAGCAACAACAACAAAAAAAGCACATGAATTTTTATATCTATATAGCCAATTTGTTTGACATTTTCTCCAGTAAATTTTGCTGCTCTCAGAAATATTAAGAATACAAAGGGAGGAATTTATTTTTTGTCTTAGTCTGCATAACTCTATTGACTGAGATAGAATTGGTCTCATTTACATTTGGGCTGTGCTGTACACTCATTGCTCTTTGAACATCATGTGCCTTTTTCTCATTTTTGTTAGGGTTTTATCTTCACTGCAGAATAAGTGTATTTTACATCAAGATTGTTATTGTGAGGTAGCTGTCTAAATGTAAAATCCATGAGGAGAGAAGAAGCAGGTATTTTGTACCTTGATGTAGCTGGTTGAGGTCAGCTCTGAACAATACACTTGGGGTTGATGTCAGCTGGCTATGTACAGGTGAAACTATAATACTTTATCATTAGCAGGATTTTATACTGCATTACCTACTTCAGTGTAAAATCGTTTTACACTATCTTGCAATGTAAAGGTGCCTTTGAGGATATGAATTACATGTGTACTTATTTTAGGTTCTTTCATGCTCCTGAAGTGAGGCAAAGTGAATCTCTGCCCTGCTGTCTGGCAAAACCATACAGTTTAGTCCTGTGGTTGAAGCATAAAGTACAATCCATATTGAGCTTTCAGATTTATCCCAGGTGATATTAGCAGACATACACCTAAAAGTTCCTGCCAGGATTGCAATACTATCTGATGTAACTGCAGTGCATTTTTATGACTTCTTCAATTTTATGCTACTGTTTTGCAAACTTTGCATAATTACATCAATGATTACAGGTTCACACAGTGGTTATAACTCATACCCCAAAAATGGAGTGGTATGAAGCATCAAAATCAAACATTAATTTAATGCAGACCATTAAGTTATGATGTTGATGGTATAGATCTGCCTGTATTCAATTTGTACATCACTAAGCCCCAGTATTTTATAGGGAACATGATCAGAATAAAACGTTTCATCCACAGTCTACTGAATTTTGACAATAAATGAGTAAAATTCAAACAGTAGTACATCCATAACGGGGTAGGTAAACAGTCCTCAGCTTGAGTTGTCTTCTTCAATTTTTCTGTGATGTAGTTTGAATCTGCCTTCTCCTAAGAATGTACTGCTCAGTATATGTCTCCCACCTTTGTTAAAATGTCTCCTGAATTTGCCCAAAGGCTTGAATTAATGTCAACTGAAGGGTTTCTATTCCATTAAAAATGCCTCTTTAAGATTTGCTGTTTTTCCTAGTAAGCTTTCTGGATAAACAGTTCTTTTATATGTTGTGTTTCTTATTTAACTTTAAAAAAATCTCCTTTATATCTCTTAAATTATTCCTTTACCATTGTCTCCTCTCTTACTTTTTTTTTAAATTTAAATTCAGTAACTTTTTTTGTTCTTTCCACTTCTGAACTTCGTAGGTAATTTGCTTGCCTCGTGTCCTACACAAATATTCAATATGCGACTCAGCTAAGGATCCTCTCCTTTTCAGTATCTTTCTTTTTTATTTTTCCCCTCCTTACCCCCCCAAAAAACAAAAACAAAAACAAAAAAAACACCTACAAGACAACATATTTAGTTCACCATCAGTAGTTACTCAGCGGGAGACATTTCCCATTCACATGCGATACCTGCTGGTTGCTGCTTCCAATTACGCCATATACTGGAAAGCCGTGCTGTTGAAGTATTGGAGTCAATGTTATAATCAAACTATTTACAGTGCTAGCAGTATCTCATGAAGGGTTCTGGACATTGTCTGATTTCTGCCATAAGCAAAATACTGACAAGTCCTGCTTTGTTTTGCTTCTTTTTCAGGTGGCAAAAAGCTAGACATACATTCATTATATTGTAAAATCACAACCTTCGAGATCTTGCTGAATCTGCCCTGCAGCTATTTATCACATGATTGCAGGGAATGAAAATAACATTTTTCCTTCTACTAGAATATGTTGCTAACCTTGAGGCAAGATAGTGCATAATTTTATGTGTGCCTAGTCTTGCTGTTATATATAGACTGTTCTGAGATGAATCAGTGTTATCATTTCCCAGAATTTAGCACTAGCGTTTTACCAGAGCCAAGGAGATTTCATATACTTAGGCTCTTGGCTGCGACAGTGACCAGGGATCCCAAGTCTGAGTCACATTTGCACTAATGCCATTAGTGTATATAGTCATGGAAAAAGGCCAAGAAGATGCTAATATCATTTACTCCCAAGTTAAGAGGTTTTTTTCTAAGGTTAGAGCTTGCGTGTAATAATCTTTGTGTTAAAGCTATCTGAGCCCAATTCTGATTGCGTATCCATAAATGTTGTATTTATGAAATTAGAGCAGTTCTATTGATGGTTTTGCTTGTAATCAAGAGCAGAATCTGTCTCCTCACATCTTTGTGTTAATCCCTCTTTCTTCCAGGAAACTGAAACATCTCTAAGACTCTTTTCTTTCCTGCGACGCCCATCCTTCCCTTGTGCTTTCTTGAGTAATCCCTGCTTTTTAATATAAAGCATTAATTCACTTTAAATAGCAGGAATTAGGGAAACCAGGTCTCAGTCCCTCGTAACGTTTATGAATTTAACCATCAAAGCCTACCTGGTGCATTTATGAGCATAGCTATAGTCTAGGCTTGCAGCTAATACACAATTCTGACTTCTTGGTTTAATTTATTCATAAGGTGATCTGCTGTATTAAACATGTTATTATAATTTCTGATATTACGTGGGTACTTTCTGCCACGGCCCATTTTTGAGCCACTTAAATATATAGACAGCATTCTTTGAGTATTGTTTAAAGATAAACATATTCAGAATATAGTTTCCAAACTAGGTTCACTGTGTTTCAGTTTTTAACATTTGTGACACTTTAACATCTTAGAAAGAGCAGAACAGCTTGAAATTTATAGGAAAAGTGTTGAGGAGTAGCTGATGAAAACAACTGTATTTGCAAATCAGGGCATAACCATCGTTTTAAGAAATAACATACTTCTGAGTGTAGATGTGTTAGAATTGCCTGTGCCCTTGCAAGATCCTGTACAGTTATAAACTAGACGTATTTATTTTCTAACCAGGGAAGGCAAAAGAATCGTATTTTAAGTCCATGGATCGGTGGCAGTTTGAAGTAGTTTAGCACAATAGTGAGATGCATTATGCTAAATCCAAAGCCATTGGAGCTTCAGATTATGCTGTTCTAAATTGCTGTGTGAATTTATTTTAGGTGTTTCTTAGTTGATTAAAGCTTCATAGAAACAAAACAAAAAACACCAAAACCAAACCAAGGAAAAATAAGAAAGAGAAGTTTGGTTTTACTATGTGTGTCAGGATAGCTATCCCAAAACATGAAAGCAGCAGCCTTCCTTTGCAGACTTAGCAGAGGCAGAGAATTAATGATAAATTCTGTAGAACACAGTTGGGCAAAATGCCCTCTTGTTTTACTGAGAATTTTGTTTGCTTGAGATCTGTTTTCCCCTTATCTGTGAGTTTCTTGTACAAACTGTGTTGACTCTGATCCAGTAAAGTAGAGCAAGCTTCTTAATCTGGCATGTTAAATAAAAGCTCAGCTGGGAAAGGAATGCAGCATTTTGTCTTTGCATTTCAATTGAGTTGAAACTTATTATTTTAAGCTTAGGCTGTGATAATAATCTCTGAGCCATGTAACATCACTTAGAAAATTAGGTGATAGATGCTTGGACTGAATGCAAAGATATGATGGGACACAGCTTTCCTGTTAATAAAAACAGAAATAAATAAATGCAACATTCAGACTTCCATATTCAGTTATTTGAAGCAACTCAGCTCTGACTTGCAGCACTCCTGCTGTTTTGAGTCACAGACCTTTCTTTCAACACAGACAACAAATTATGCTAATCTGCATGCTGGGCAAAAGCCCAGTTGTGAACAGCTGAAAGTCTAAAAGAAGTTTCACTTTTCACCACATCCTAGTTTTGAACTGCAACAGCTAAAGCAGAAAGGCTTGCTGCATCTAGAAGTGCGTGTTAGGCCATGCACCTCTTCCCTGAAATTCTGGCATCATTTTTTCCTCTCTTTTTGCCTTTCACCAGGGAAATTACTCATGTTTTATGCTGGTGGAATAAGAAAGACTTGGGCTTTTAATTTTAAAGCAAATGTATTTTTCTTTTCCATTTGTGCTGAGACTGTACTCTCTGCCAACAATATGAAAGGAAATCACCAAATGTTCTGTAACTCTTTAAGCAATTATCACTGAATACTATGTTTCAGAATGTAATGAATAAATAAACACTTAAAACTTCAAAAAGAAAATCTAGCACAAATCATAAACAAGCTACTGATGCAAATACCAACATACATAATTTTTATGTTAATTCATATCAATTATAAAATATAAATACATTGTCAGTAATCTTAGGAATGACTTAGAGTATCTTCTTCTCCTGTGGTGAATGATGTGAGGCTGCATCTATGCTGAATGACTGTAACCTACTTTATCTCCCAGGAGTACTAATGATACTCAGTTTAATATACAGAAATATTTAAGAAGCTTACCAAAACAATATGGTGGGCTTAGACTAAGATCATACCTTAAGATCAATCCTTGAGTTGTACTCTGAATCATAAGAAGAAACAGACTATGTCAAATGGAAAGTGAGAAATAATGTAATCTAACCAATCTGCACGTTGGCAAAGTCGTTGTACGCTGGCTAAGAGTTCTTTCATATTCTCAGTTCATGTGGGTGTTTTGCACAATACTGAAGAACTGGCCATTATGATTATGCATGTCTTTTCCTGGAAAGCAGAAGTATAGGCAGGTTCAGAGAGGTCTTTATCAGCAGGTTAGTTACACAGTGCTGCTTAGAGTGAACCAGCAGGAAGAATATACAGTTGGCTGTATAAGTACTTGCAACAATGCTTTGTTGGGAATTGGAGTACATAAGAAAGCGCAGGGGGAAAAAAAAAAAAAATTTTTTTCCTTCACAGATTTTATTGCTTCCCCTGAAACCTTCTGTCCATTATTCCTGTTGATTTTTGAACTCTCTGGAGTTTTTTGCTGGTTTTTTTTCCTCATATTTCTGGGAATTGTGACTTTTTAGAAAGTTATTGAAAGTTTTGCGACTCCTGCTCTTTTTGCTGAGGCTTAACTTTTCAATCACTTTAAAGTGCCTTGGTTTTTCTTCCCATTGTCTAACCAAAGACAACTTGAGTTTTTGGGTTTTTTTTTTGTTTTTTTTTTTTCTCTCTCCAGTCCCAGCTGGAGGCTTACTGATATCGCCTTTGTTTATTTCATGGTGGTAAAACGTGGAAGTATTCACACAGAGTAACTTTTGCTTGTTATGTGGTTAATCACATTGAGGCACAGATAGGTCTGTTGCGTGCACTGGCTTGGGCTGCTTTAGAAACAGTTAATATTAGCTGTGTATACCTTAATTTATTTGCCTTTGTAATCTTAAACTTCAAAACCTCCCTGTTCCTCAAACCAATCAATTACATTCAGTTTGAGAGCTATTTTGAACAAAGCAGGCAATTACTTATATGGGATATAATATTGAATTGCCCCTGAAAATGAATTTAAAAAGAAAATACCTGTTTATAAAAATTGAATAAATTCTGAAATATCTAATGATAGAGAAATATAATTACTACTGTTTTAGTAAAGGATAACTGAGATATAGAAAAACAGCATTGTAAAGATGGCACACATTTCCAAATCCAAGAATGGAATGTGAACTGAAGTCTATAAATATTAGATACAGTGGGCCTTCTGTATAGGCCTGTGAATTAGATATAAAAATTGAAATTTCCATGGAAGAATACTGAACAGTTTTAGAAGGATGAGAATGCCAGCACAACATCAGCAGTTATTTGCATAGTATTGTCAGGGACAACTATTCTGGAGACAATTCAGTGAATCAGAGTGTTTGATTAATCAAATCAAGTCTCTGTTGTAGGAGTGCAAAGAGGTTATGTCTGCTGGCAATCTGATTTGAAATCAGATGTTTATGGATTAATGAACACAAGAAAATTGCTTCTAAGCCTCTTTTCAAGCAAAATTCTTGGTCTTTAGAAATGTGGGTAAGTAGGGAATGATTAGCTGGGTCTGACAGCACATTTATCCCTTCAAACATGCACTCTTTACAATTAAAGAAAATCTAAGCAATTAAAAGCAGACAAAATAAAGCAAAGAACAAAATTTACAAGCTGTGTTTGTTATTTTATTAACATAAGGTGATTAAGCAAATTGTAATCATGGTTTCATTACATTCTAATTGAACGATAGCAGATATAAAGATAACAGAGCTATATTATTTCATATCAGTGAGGATCTATCTCACAGTCTGTTTTTTAAAGGTAGTCCAGGCCACATCTTGCACTATTATTAAGTAAAAGAAATAATTAAAAATATATGAATCTTTCTTTTTTAACAGTTGTTGTTCATTACATTATCTTGAAAACTGTTAACAGTGTGCATATTATAAAAGGAAATGTGTAATCCATTTGAGCATAAAGGAAAGTTCTTCAGCTTTCATAGGAATTGACTCAGAAATAATTCAGGTACAATTTTGTGTTCCCTTTGGTCTCTTTCTTCTCTGAGAAGGCTATCCGCTTTGGTTTGATACTAAATTAGTTATATCTAAATGCTACCTTCATTTCTGCCCCCACTGAGCTTAACAGTTAATTTTCCAGGCTAGAATAAAGAAATCCTTGCTTTCATATTTTATCCGATCCCCACAGTGCAATAGACCAGTAAGAAGTGTGTAGTTCTTACCGAGTTAAGAGAATAGGAGTGCTTCTCTGAAGAAAATTGGCTGGCTTTCACTCATACATAAAAAAACGATCAATTAAAAATAGAAACAGCTGGAAATGAACATCTTCCTCTTGTCAAAGGTGAAAACTGAAGTGTTCTCTGATTTGATTTTTTTTTTTTTAAGATAATTATAATTATTTTTCAATTATTCTCTTACTCACTAAAGTAACAATGATGGCATTACCTGGTTGGGCTTGTTTTTCAAAAACTGACTGTGCAGAATTTGAGGTAACTGCATGGACAACCGTGCACAAGATAACAGAATCCTAAGTTCACAGGGGAGTGAAATTTTTATTAGAACAATCTAGGGAAAGCCAGTCATCCATTAAAATCTGTGAGAATCGTACAATTGCTACTAAATACTTTTGAAAAGCCTGCCTTCTCATCTCATATTAGACTCAGGAGGATCACAGAACTAAATCCTATGGGTGTTGGCTGCTGCTTCACCTGAACACTCATCTTATCTGGAGGTTAAAATATTTTCAGTGGAAACTTTAGTGATGACAATCTGAAAAGAAAAAAAAAAAAAAAAGAAAAAAAAAAAGCAAGATTTCAGCCATATTGTTTTAAAAAGCATAACAGGTGATTGTATATTGTTCAAGGAGAAAATTGGTGAACTTTGATCGAGTTTCATACTACATCATCATCTCAAAATTGTGTAACTTTTAGTTCTTGTTACTATACCTCAGATTTTTTTAACCGCACTACCTTTGTTAATTTTGTATAAATTTATAGTTCTAGTTATTTATTTGAGCAGGAAAATAGTTCAGGCAAGGAGAATGTGGTGTTGCTCAGCATATTGCCTTACCATCATGCATATGCATAGGCATGTGCAGACATGTTACAGATACACATCTGTATGCATATACAGGATTATATATACTTTCTGAAATATTGAAAAGGTTCCACACCTTAAAACAAAGATACAGTACTGTCCAAGGGTACATTAGTTCTAAAGTTCATGTACTGCTATTTAGTTAATGGTAAAAGAGTCATAGAAAACTCACAGTCAAGTTCATCACTTTCAGAAAGACTGTTACTTCTCTTTTCACTTACCCCAAACTGCTTTACATGTTCAAGTTAAGACCTAGTTCCTCAGATAGTACTGGACATTCTCTGTGTTTGTGAAAACAACTGAGGGTCTAACTTTATGACATTTGAAGATTTCCTTTACAGGATAAAAATAGATGCCAGACATTTGTCTGAAAATGTTGTGAAACTGCAGTCCAAAACAAGATGAGACTTGTCCCACACAGACATATTGTGCATATGCAGCCAGGATGAGTATGTGCTGTAGGAGTGCCTGTAGACAGAGTCATCATAGAAGGTGGAAGAGATGATCAGTTTGTAATTGACAACCTCCTTAATGGGCATTTCACAGACTAAATGAGAATTGAACCTGCTAAGGATGTCACTAAGGCATTGGCTAGCATACAAAGGTAAAGAGTTTCTAACTGTAAGAAAACATGAGATGTGTCAACAAGAGTATTTATTATTCCATTTGGGTTTTCTTTCATTTTATTACTTGTTTCTTGGTGTTAAAATCTTCAGGATCAGAACCACACGCAAGTTTGCTCCTGTAGGAGCTTTGCAGATATTTTCAAACCTGGGAAATATTTACAGACTCCGGTACTGAGCTGAGCTGTCAGATATCATGATTTCCATGTCAGGTTTATAGGACTATTGCACTGTATTAGAAAATAAAATCCTTGTCAGGATCATGGCCTGGCATGGTTGGGCACTGTATGTGCTGATGAGAAGGCCTGTCCTGAACATCTTCTTAGACAAAGTCTATGTGTAAACGTTGTTTGGGCTAACGTAAGCAGGCTTGTTTTGAAGTGCATGGTATTTACTAATACTAATACTAATACTAATACTAATACTAATACTAATACTAATACTAATACTAATTTTGGAGAACTCCAAAGGTCAGAATTAGACACATAAGCCTTCTTTTGCAGTCAGATTTCTCTTTCGGATATTGACTGTGTACTGTTGTTCAGCATGCATTAGGATCATTTACACTAATTGCATCTGAGCCTTTTATTTTCATGTAAGAAACTGCATTTGGCTAAGTGTTTTACCATAAGAGTATCCTGCTGTTTTGAAGTGTTGGAAAGCATACAAAGCTGTGTGACTGGTATTACTGGCAAATCATTTTTTTATTAAATTCAGCAGTGAGATCTCAACTGATTTTAAAACTACTCATAGAAAACAATTCCAGTTTTCCTTTCACAGTAAAGAATTTGTTAAGTTTGGGATAGGCTTCAGTAGCCCCATCAAACTTGAATATGATTCTTCTGAACAGAATTTTCCACGTTGTGCTCTGTGCCCATCAAAGCAAATGAATAAAACTAGCTCAGTGGTAGTGCATACTCCACTTATGGGTCAGTAAGTTTCATTCTACCAACAGAATGCTAAGAACCTTGACTGATGTGTGCAGGGCAGTTAGATCATATCGTCACATTCATGACTGCTACTCTAGAACAGAGAGTAAAATCTTCCTAGAGTCTTAAAGGACAAGATATCAGTGAAAGTCAAATATTACTAAAAGACAAGTCAGATCTTAGAAATAAAATGTTGCAATGTTAAATGTCTGTGATGAATAGGAAGAGCTTTATTTTGAAGCTTCCTCTATTTTGCAGGTGATTCTGAAGATTTGTCTGTTTCTTTTTTGTTTGTTTGTTTTTGTGATTTGCGTATTTATTTGCCTTTGTATATTATTTCAGAATTAGAGTCTCTAAATATGTAGACCATTTTTTTCTTATTTAAGGATTTCATTTGGATATATCTCTCAGCACAAACCATAGTGCAGTTAATAAACGAACAAGCTTTTCTGTGGAAAGTTCAGTAGATAATCAATCACAAATCCTGGATAAGAACTTGTAGCTGTTACTTTTTTGTGTCAGTAGAATTACTCTAAGGTTTACGGCTTCAGTATAGTCAAGCAGATGCAAGGCTGATTGTTGTTGGTTGGTTGGTTGGTTTTCCTTAAAGCAAAGCAAAGCAAAGCAAAGCAAAGAAAAAACTTCTGATTAAATGGAAAGATAGGAGTACTCAAATCTGTGTTGGGATAGAAACCTTGTGGCTTGGTGTATGTATGCCTTGTCTGTGCATGTGAATGTACATGAGAGAGACAGAATATATATAAACAAATTACTTTGCAGTGTGAAAATATTGAATTAAAAGAAAAACAGAGGGGTTTAAGAGCATCTTGTATTTAACTCGAGCTCTGGAAAGTAATCTCTCCCAGTAATCTCTCTTTTACAGATTCAAGTGGAAGAAAGCCAAGTTGTTTAGTTGCACAATAGGTTGCAATCATGTGGGAGAGTTCCCAGTTGGGAGTTGAAAACTGAAAACCTGACATGCATAAGTGAATGAAGCTACCCTACATGATGTGTTGATTTAAAATTTTCCCCCCTCCTTAAAAGTACAGCTGGGCTTCTGCCTTTGTCTGGGTACGGAAGAGGCAACACTTTGTGAGACGGAAAATAAGTATTAAATTGACATTTTGGATGTCGGTGATAATTTGTACTGACATTATGAATATTGCTTGATCCAAGTGGGCACTACAAGAGCCAAATTTAATAGACTATAGTTGTAATTTCCTGCCTTGCAGACTGCAGAGATGTTCCAGTGTTCCTTCACAACAACAATCAGGGATTACTAAAAAACAAGTCCGCAGGATTGGGGGAGGATTGAAAGGATTAATGGACTATGACAAAATTGCACCTGAGGGGGAAAATCTGTAGCAGTTTTTGTATGGTGTTGTGGTAGACGAGGCAAATTGGCAATTGCTACTGATCTTTACACATGCATGTCTTCAAAGAAAGTGTGTGAAAGTCAAATGGAATCCAGCTATGTGGCTAAGGCTGTCATAAACATTTATGTCATCAACTGCATAAATCACTTAATACTATCATTTTGAGTATTTCCATGATCAACTATATTAAACATCAGTAGACTGTAGGCCCTGTTCTAAATCATTTTTTATTCTGCTCTAACCTCTTATCCTGCTAAACTAAATCCTAAAAAAGATTAAAATGTAGAGTTAGCCTAACCCTTCTTCTCAAGGATTATTAAGGAATAGTTCTGTTTAGGAAGAAGGTTTTCAGCTTTAGAACTTTATACATATATATATATATGTATACTTATATAAATTGTTTTGTAGTCTTCATTTACATTCTAAACCAATGTTAAATAAAACCCCTTCTATCCCTCTAGTAACTATTAAAAGCAACAATAACAGTCTTAGGTGAAAGTTATTATGAGATATTGATGTATATTTAATAAACTATTTACTGCTTTGAAACATCAAAAGTTTGTAAACTGATACTTGGTTTCTTTTTTCACTGGCTTAAATCAAGGATGCCACCACTATTGATGGTAGATTTAATCAAATGTAAACAAGGAGAAGCAAGAGCAGAGCTATGCAGCTGTTTTTAAGAACTCTAACTTTTTTTTGGCAAAGAGCTTATCTATTACATACTGTTTATTACTGTAAGAAAAAATTGAGATTTGCTTTTGACTTAAGCATGACGGTTTTAGATTAACAGATAAACTTAAACCTTGAAGAAATGTTTCTTTTTCCCAGTTTGGTACAAACATTTAAAGATTAAGTGTTGTCTTTGTAGATTAATGCTAGAGAGAGAAATTTAAAGAAATAAGAATCGCAAGCATCCATCCGTTGCTGTCTGAGGTCATCTCTCATGTATTGTGAACTGTTTAAGGAAGCTCTTCTTTAGCAGCACTGGCTGAAGATCTTGTTATTATTTAGATTTGTTACTACAAGAACAGCAAATGATTCATTAATTCCATTAGCCGACTTTTCTGCACACTGGGAAATGTGAATGTAATTGTCAAGTATTCCTACTGTATACTTAAGCTGTCAAAGATGCTGGAAGGCTTCAGTTATCCTCTTTGAAGATACCAGTTAGGAAGGGGTGGGCTATTTTGTGTCTTTAAAACAGAAATGGGAAAAAAATGTGCCACATGATATAAGCTAAAAGATTTATTTTTAACCAAAAGTGACATTGTAATACAAAAGCAGGATTCTGACTCATAAAGCTTCTGCACAGATTTTTTTATTATTATTATTTATTTATTTTTAAAGTCATCTTAAAAGTACAGTCTGTCAGTGTGCCATCATTGTTTTCCCTAAACCTGTCTTGTCTCTTGGAGCCACGCCAGGGAATTCTCCTTTCTGTTCTCTTTGGATTCCTCAGTCAATCCATAATGTCTCATACTGCGTACTGCTGCATGTTGTAGACAGGTGGGTGCAGCCTGATACAAGTTAGAAGGGATGTTGCACTCTTCTTGCATGCATGTAAGGTATAATCAGGGTGCATTTTTTTTAATGAACTGTCTGGTAGTTTAGCATACAGAAGAAGTGAAAAATGGCGTTTCATTAAAGCATTTCTTCCCATTAAGAGGGATAACCACCAAAATCTAGTTACTGCATTTTAGCATGGAGGAGCAGAATTTGAGAATTAGGAACTCAGCCAAATCTAGATTACATCTGAATTGGAGTGTCTGTCTAAGTGATCACTGCTATTGAATAGTGGTTTTGCGCAGAGAGAATAAAATTCTTTCCGTAGAACAGACAGTTATATTGAAAATACAGCAAGGCTGTTGGGTGCAAGAGGCTATTTTAAGTGAAGACCAGGAAAAGTACTTGAGCCTTCCATTTTCCCATGTGCTTAAAAAAACCTAGCATGCTCTCTTCCAGAGATCTTAATGTCCCAAAATTCTTTGATGGTGTTTTAAAATCCTCAGTTTGTAATTACAGATTTCAGCATATTGCTTTTATGCTAGCAATAAGGAATGCAAAGCTGCCTTGACCTCTGCAATGCTTTGAGCTGTTCAGATAGCACATTACAGAGTGGTTAAACATAACTCACATAACCCCATCATTCTCTAGTTGAAAGGATAGTAAATTTTTATATTTATTATCAACTAACTAATTTTATGGTATGCTTTTTCCACAGTTTAAATGGCAGTCCCACATCCCCTATACATGGCTTGTTTAGCTTTGCTGTTGAAAACTTAACTTTCTCTTTAGAGGTTTAATTTTGTATCATGCCTATAAAATAATTAGTAGGTTGCTGCTCACTCTTAGGTCCTGAAAGAGGAAACACATTTTACATACTTCTTAATATGTAACTTTGTCACAGTGTGATGCTTTTTCTCTAAAATATCAGAAACAGAGAAGGAGGTCCATCTATTGGGTAAATTTTCCCTATATGTGTGATATAGTGTAATGAGTAATAAGTGTAAAGCACTTGATGTGACAATTTTCTATATAATGATTATGCAGTAGTTAGTAGCCACAATATACTATATTACTCCTGTTATGTATTTTGGAGGTGGACATTATGGATTCATAACATGGTTTAACTTGTATAAGTAGTATCAGTTCGTCTGAGGGATACTCTTCCCCCAGCTTGAGAAATACGAACTTACAGTGTTGATTTTTTGAATCTTATGAGCCACTACAGAGTGGAAAATATTTAAGGATAGCAGTGTATGTACTCCTGTGTGTTACTGAGTGTTAAATAAGCAATCAACTGATTGTTAAATAAACTAATATATATAAGATGCATTATATTTATGCAAAAAAAAAAAAAAAAAAAGCTGCAAAAATCAGGTGAAGTGTTTCACTTACTGTAGTAATAGGTACCATTGCTATGTATTTATCTATGCATAGTTTAGGAGAGAAGAAGATGCTGTTAATGATTCTGTAATATTTTCTTCATTGTAGTGGCCATTGAGTTAAATAAGAATTCACTGGTGTGTATAGTAATGAATCTCTAAAACTATCATTTCTAATCAGTGTTGGACAGTGGAAATAAAAAGGTATCCTCTTAAAAATGGACCTTTGTACACTTTGAGTTAAAAACTACATAAAAAGGATATAAAGTAGTTGTACATTCAAAATGTATTAAATTCCATTTTTGCTTTGCTATATTTTGTAAAACATTTCCATTGTAAACAGTATGCCTCTCACACATGTCAAATTGAAACTCTTTATTTAAAAAATATATACCTAATGTAATTAGAAGCTTATTGCACTCTCATAAATGTATATATTGTGACTTCAAAAAAAGTCTGTACTGAACTTTGCTTAAACTACAAGTATGTGGATTTCTTTCAAATTTATTTTTAATTAATGATATTAAGGATAAGATCCTTTCTAAATGTACTTTAAAATTCACAATAAAGTTTCAGAAGTTGTTTTGTACAATGTTGAGGCTTTGTGTTGAATTTTCTTTTTGAAATCTTTTAAACTGATACCTTGACTGAGTTCTGTGTTCCTTGAGCATGTGTAAATCTGTGTTTGACATCAACATGGTTAAAATCATATGTGTAATATTGCAAAATATGGTATCTCCATTTACCTAAGTTCTGTCTTCATTAAATTATGTATTGCTGCTCTGTTGAACAGAGCAACTACTGGCACTTCTGTAATTTCTTCTGGAGATTCAGTCAGTATTCAAGCAACTCTGTATTGAAGGGTGAGATAAAATGAGTTCTCTGTTTTGTGTAACAACTTCATCCAGGAGACAACGGAGAATGAATTGTATGAAATAGTTGAGTAAACACAGAGAAAAACTTGTTATCTTTAAAATATCTAAAAATCTGGTTCATTGTTCCCGGTAGGGAAGGAGGAAAAAAAAGTAAATATGACAATATTGGAAAAAGATGCAGTGGTACAATATGTAGTCAAATATATTGCAAGCTTTCATTTTTATTCTCTGTCTTTTTTTAATGCTTTTTTATTAGCTGATTCAGTAGTTATTGAAATAAAAATATTAGTGGCCTCTGGGGAATATGCCTGAGTAAAGAGGTGATTAGAGCTCTGTAGAGCTTGGAATAATGATTATTTTTCCTTTCTGTCCTTTTCCCATCGGAAAAAAAAAAAAAAAAAAAAAAAAAAAAGGAAAGATGACAATTGCTCAGATGTAGATGTTTCTATTGTAGTTATATGTTTTGTGATGACTGAAAATGTTGGGTAAGAGGATGATATGTTTCTTTTTTTCACTTGGGGAGAACATATGTTAGTTCCTTTAAATTTATCAGTATTTAGTTGTTTAGGCTTTTAACTTTTTTACAACATATCACAAGCCTGTATAATCATGAGAGTTTTGCTTCGCATTAGCACTGTAGGTCTACATACATAGTAGACGTATATAGCTTGATAGTTCCCATTTAGAAATGGAAATATAGCTCCTTAACTACACTAAGATTCTTACATATTAAAAATGTGATTCTGATGTCAGGTAAATCTGATTTGAGAATGAGTTAGAAATCCGTATCTCTTTCAAAACTCCCTTACTTAGATTATCTGTTTAAATAATTAAAACCTTTTCAGAAATTATTTCACTATGCAAAACTTCAGTTAAAGTCCATGGCAAAATTAGACTTAATTGTCTTAATGTTAGATAATACTCAGATATATACTTAAGAAATGATGCTATTCCTACAGAAAATCAGATCTTTCTGTTCAAGTATCTCCTTCAAAAAAGAATGAAGAACAGTTTTAAGTTGGCATCAAAAAATAATCTGAGATTCAGTCTCTTAAAATATCCTCTTGATCTCTTTAGAGATAGATAGTTTACCATACTCAGCTGTTTTTGATTTTTTTTTTTAGTCTAATAACGTTTATCTCATTAAAGGCGTGCTTTGTGGCTAATTCAACGCTCAATTAACTTAAAGCACTGATACTCTAAACTAGAGAACCATTTTCACATTTATTCCATGGAATGGGAATGGATGTTGAAGTAGTCTCATGTGAGGAAACACTGATGACCAAAAGGAGGTAGGATTATGTATTTTTCTTGCAAATACAGCCAGAAATTAGAAATAGTGCTTCAGCATTATTGTGCAGCACAATAAACAAAACACTCATTGTCATTAGGAATAAAAATCAATGCTTTTTCTGGTCTCAGGCTTTTTTTTGTATTTGAGACCCATAATTGTCTTGTGATGTATGACTCTGTGTCTTTCTGCTAAGATTCGTATCTCTGCCTTCCTCATTAGGAATTATGAATCTTTTCATTGGGATACTACTGCCAAAGCTAAGTGATTAGCCTAATTCAGACCCTGATTGTGTAACCTGGGTTCACATTAGCTGGCAGTTAAGTCTATGAATGGCACTGTTAAGTTCTAATATAGCACAATGGACTTGTAAATGCATACTGGTGTGCCAGGGGTTGTGTGATTCAGTACTGAATATCTTGACTCCCTTACACAGAATTATGCTGAATTCAGCCACGCTTGAAGGGCCCTATATTCATCTTCAAATAACTTGCTCTCAGCAATTCCTATTGTCCAGCAGCAGAAATCCCATCCTGAGTTTTTTTTATCAAGGATTATAGTACTGCCATTATTGTGGTTTTATGGTGATAAAAACAAAGGTGCAGTTAAATTGGGGTATTGTATTTTCTTCAAATAATCTTCTGTATCAGGATCTTTCTTTAAGAGTCACATGTGAGACTGATGAGCACCACTTCATGCCATTTAGTTATACTGAATACAATAATATTAACCATTTCTAGCTTCAGAGACAGATTCTGGGAAAAAAAAAAAAAAAAAAAAAAAAAGAGGGAGAGAGAGAGAGACAGAGAGACTAGAGCCTGCAGTAGAAGGAGGTGGAGTAGGATGAACTAAAATATCTTCACTGATAGCCATCATCAAAGGGAAGAGAAAAAGGGAATTTACTGTGAACCCAGGGGAACAATTTAGTTTAGTTTTCAAACATAGATAAACTAAATAAAAATACCCTACAGAAATAACTCTGAATTCATTTTTATTTTGATCTTAAGCACATTACTCTATTTATAGTTGTAGATTTTTCTATTTCAAGTGATATGATCAATGCATACAGTTAGATTTAAAAAAGGACTTAACATTCAGACTCAGTTATGTCTGTATACATGCATTTATTTCCTTTTTTTTTTTTTTTTTTTTTCTTATAGAAGAAAACATTTTGCTGATAAAGTTTCTGGAAGTGGTTGAATGTCTTAACTTTGCAGCTTTCTTGAAGAAAGAGAGAAGTTTCCATCTGCCTTAGTCTGAATATCTGATAAAAGCCTGCTTCATAAGAAATGAAGTCAAACTGTTTTTGTCTTTGAAAAAGGCTTCCCCTAGGTTTATGATGGAGAGCAGATATGCTGGAAGAACTTGTTCAATTTCATTCTTGCATATTCACTTTGCATTTAATACAAAATGTTTTCTTGCTTGCTACATGAAGCAGAATCTTGTCAGAGCACAGCAAAGAGAAAATACATAGTGGGCTTGGCATTCCCTGACAATATGCTTTCATTGCAACTTTAAAATGTAAATGTATGGAGAAATGCATGTCATATCCCATCATAGAGTTTCACAGCTATTGCATTCATTGCCACTAGTATGTGGCAAAGTTGTTCTTTCTTCTTTTTATAGCTTGTTTCCCTCATGAATGTGACTATACAGAGAGTTATAACTGAGAGTAAATGTTTTGCAAACCTTAGCTGAACAACAGTGGTCTAAGCTCCAAGTGTGTTAGATCATTAGCAGTTTAAATTAGTGACCAATGGTTAACAGATCTCAGCACTACATTTCTTCTTCTCCATGTTCTTTCTTAAACTGCTTTGCAGCACAATTTTCAGGTCACTACTCAATGCCTTAGCAAAAGAAGTGGGTGGATTAGAATTCAGAGACATGAGAAATGTTATGTGGAAATTGCTCAGTACTGTTTTGACTGTGGCCAGAAAATATGCTAATTAAAAACATAGGAGAACATAATCCTTTTCTGAATCCAAATGGCTATGACAGTTTGTACAGTTGGGAGGCATGGGACATGCTTTAACCAGTTACAAAGCTATTTAGATGGATCAAAAAAATACAGCAGAGAAAGATTATGCCAGTGAATCCAGTTCCATATGTGTCACATCATCCTTTTTAGTTTCTTATTTTAATGTTAAATATTTGAAATACAATTTATCATTTGGAGCATATGTTAATTACAAAATAATGCAAGACCTCATTTTTCTGTCAGAAGCATTACTTTTTTAGTCTGACAGTACACAGCACTACGTTTGATAATAGCACTATCTGCAATTTGGAATGCTTTCTTCGCTCCAGATTCTCCAAACTCACCTTTCTGAAAGCATGTTCAGAGATGAGAGACAAGTCCATTCTTATATGAGAAAATCACACATTCCTTAGTAAGAGAGTGATCACAGAGACCAGGTACAGAGCTTGCCCTAGAATGTTTTCACTTTGCAAACAAGAATGTCACTATTCCTTCCTTAATGGAATGTAGCAGGATAAGGAGATGGAGTTACGTTCAGTTCAGTGGCAAGATTAGGAGAAATCCATTTTACAAACAGTACACTTGGTATTTATCTTTGTGGTTGTTAAGTTTTTTTTGTGGGTTTTTTTTGTTTTTTTTTGTTTTTTTTTTTTCTTGTTTCTTTTTTTATTTTTGTTTTTTTTTCAATTGACATGCTTAATTTCATGGAGGTTTCTGGTCGGAGACTTACAGCTCTGTGGTGACTCATATCTGCATACCACGGGGGTGCAGTAAGAAAGCTTCAGTACCATCAAGCCTGTGTTGCTTTACTTGTTTATGCTTTTATGTGTATATATATATATTTTTTCATTTTGTTGTTTGTTTCTCTCATGTTCTTCTGGTCTTTCTAGGCATGCAAAAATATTGTTTGAATTCATTTTACTTTGTTTTAATTAGTACTAGTAATTCTAATTAATATTTTTTAAATAGTTGTGCACTGATATAGCTTTTTTTTGCAGGATGACACTGTTGGAGGCAAATGTTGACTTCATCTGGATTTATACTTTTTAATATGACAATAATATATTACTTTTCTGATCTGAATCACTATACAAATACCATTGTAAACATCTTTCCTATAGACCATGACAGGAAACAAGGTAGTCTGTCTTTCTAAGGGTGACAGGAATGTCAGCTACAGTAAAAATAAATGGGAAATCAACATTATTTAAGAGAAAAAATAAGTCACTCATATCCAAAAATAGCTGGCTATCAAAAGCAAATATTTCACTTAAATAAGGGCTTAAAACTTTCTTTAAAGAGATCTATGCCAAGCATTTTAAGCAAAACAGTACAATTTAAACTAAAAATAATTTTAAAAACAATAAAAATGTGAACTTTGTTAAGAAAAATCTGCCAAGAATTTTTTAAATAGTTTAAAGACACTTTCTAAAGAAATGTTGACACAGAATGCTATGTAAGAAAAGTAGTTTCTGAGAAATAAATGCTTTCATCTAGTATAATCAGCTGACAGCTTCTGCTGTATTCTTGGGTTAAATTCATCTGACTGAGTGATCTAGTCATCTAGACACCCTTTAAAGTTAGTAGAGGGAAATGATTTGTTTCATTCCATCCTAAGGTAGGTGTTCCAAATCAGTCCTAGGTATTTAACCCTAAATATTAATTTAAAAGGGAAGAGGATTTAAATAGTTCATTTGTAAACATGTACCCTGTAAAGATCTAAGAGTAGGTGAAATCACTTTTTCAAACATCTTATTTTGCTCAATCACTTTTATGAAAGTCTGTTTTACTGCTTTTCTCTAAGGAATTTGCACTTCCACAGATTTCTTTTGTTTACTTTCCTGAAGGGATAGGATTTACTTTATCATTAAACCCTAATGTAGATTTAATGTGACTGAAGATGCAAGATATCAGCTTTAAGGTTTATTGAAACATTTCTGGAGTATTTTTCCAAGTTTCATCTACTGGAGTGCAATTCTGAAGGGTATACGTTTTTATCTATGAACTTCAGTGGCGGTGCAGTCCATTCCCACCCTCATCTCCATAACACCTTGAGGCACTTAACACCTTAGGCCTAGCTTGGTTTCTTTACGTGTCAAGGATGCTGGGGACAGGGCTACCTTGGTTGTTCTATTTCTTTCAGTATGATTACTTTGAATCTTCTGCTTCATTGCTTTTTTCTTTTTTTTCCAGGATGAAAAAGAGGATTTTAGTTTTTGATAACAGCAATAATCACAACGATTACATACTATAAGAGGGAAAAGAAAATTTAAAAAAAATCAAGCTTAAATTCTGAAAGAAAGAACAGAAAGCCCATAGATATGCAATTTCAAAGATCTATAGATTTTCAATAAATGCACTAGCAAAATATTTATTTCACGGCAGGGTATGATCAACAGCCTGGAATTTGTAGAAAACACTGAGCTCTCAATCCATTCTGTTTCCCAGCTATTCTGCCCGTGGGAGCAGTGGAGCAGTCTAGAAAAGACTGCAACAGATGAATCCAGAAACTCCTTTAGGAACATAGCAATGAGCAATATATATCAGTGTTTCTCTACTGATGATATGCAGTAGGTGATCTTTCTCAAAACTCTGTTACTCATACAGCATTAAAAAGACATACAAAAGCTTAGCATACCCATGGGGCTTGGGAGTCAGATTATTTCTCTCAGCGAGCTCGCATCTCTAAGTTAAGGACTGTGTTATGGATGTTAGCTTTGTTGGTATAATAAAGTCTCATAAAAGAGAAATATATAAAACTAGATCCATTACCATGGAAATAGTGAAAGGTCATTTCCATGGAAACCATGGAAGCTCTCATACCATAATTTTGAAAAAGCCTGTCTTTGAAGCTACAATGCATTTATACAATAAGCCTTGTTTAAAATTAAATCTATATAGGTAAAGCAATAGACATTTCAAAAATTCTTAGTGCAGCCATTTGCTGGAAAGTGCATGAATATCAAACCCAGATGTATTACTCATTTTGGCTATGGAGAAGCCGTTCGGTATCTTTTTGTGCCTTTCCTCATGTTGCAAATTGCTGAGCTTTTTCACTGAGAGCAGTAACCTTTCAGGATTCAAGACTGAGGTTTCTGTTTTCTATGGTTTCCTTTACTGTCTAAATCTGATGCCAAATACTTTAGCCACAAAAGAATGCTTTCTAATATATACATATATTTGTATTTAGAGAGCTCATTCAGGCAGAGTGATGAGACGATTTGCCTTTGTGAAGAATTTCTATAAAATGTAATATTTGTACAAAGAGCAGGTTTTTTAAGAAATGACTGTGGAATCGTGTACAAGTTAATTCAGTCTAATTTTTTTGTTCCTTATCATCCATCATCACAATCTCTTTAGATTTTTCTTGAGACAGTTCTATAGGTAGTGCTTTTTAGAGACTTTTGAGTAGGATGTCAAATCAACTAAAGAAACAATCAGTCTGCAGGTGATGTAGAAATCTACTCTAAATAAGTAATTCTCCAGTGAGGCTTTTTTTTTTCTTCCCCCCATAATGAGAGAGAGTTTACTATTTCTGTGATGCCTCTTTGGGTAGGTAGATGGGAAGAGAAGAATGCTGTGGCTTAATTAAAGATGAATTTCAGAAACTGGAACATGCATGAACCTGCTTTCAGTGTGGATGTACAAACAAATATGAAGTTTGGCTGTGAAATCTTTAGAAGTCTGCTAAACTAGCTTTAGCAAATAATTCAACTTCAGAATACTTGAGCATCAAAGGGAAAGAATCTTTACTTAAGATAATTTACATAAAATCATAATGAAGGTTGGAGCCAGACTACTTTATTTTTCTCTTATCGGGATCACTGAAGCAAAAGTGAGAGCATTCACTTTTACGTACCTGCTTTATTTTTAAAACAGCAAGAAGCTTTCAGACATCCTACTCCCCAGGGCTTCCTATAAAGTCAATGGGAAGAGTCGGTGATATCTAAGGTTAGGCAGACTGTGCTCTACAGGTCCTGCCCACAGAAGTATTTAGGAGTCTGTGCCCCATTAAAATCATTGGAGTGCAGTCTCTGAAATGTCTTTCCAAGCCTGACAATGCAGTTCTTTGATTACACAGGAAGCTCAGTGTTACAGCTTGGGAGGACCATCTGAATCACCCTTAGAAATAACAGTAGTTATAGGTCTATGGCTGCACTTCTTTTTCTTTCCAGATACTCTCAGTACTTCCTTTCCTGTCAGAATTTTGAAATGCTTTCTGAATATTGAACTTACATTTGAAGGAGTTTGAGATCAAAAAGTGTTAAGACCAGCATTTCTGAAGTTTTCACTAGTTCAACGAGATTTTATCAGTACTCAATTTAAAAAACTGTTGAGCCTGACTTCAGTCTGAGTCCAGGACAAAGAGAGCTTGCTGAGAATAGTTTCTGTGTTAACTGAAAATTTGTATAAATTGTTTATCAGAAGGTTTAACAACCTACAAGTAGGAAGTGATGTACTGACAAAATGTATAGGACACTGTGAATAAGCTTTTCCTAGTTTGACATCCTGACTTAGAAGGCAATGATTAACTGAAAGGGAGAAATGAAGACACCATGATTTTTAGTGTATGAGTAGTCATGTGCAGGGGATGGTCTTGGGTGGACTTATCATATGTCACTTCAGACTTTGAAATCAGAGATGTTTTCAGTCAGAATAACCAGACATTTTTTAAAGCAATATTCAGTAAGGAAACAGCAGTGCAAGGTCTTGCCAAGATCCAGCCGGTGTCATTGTTTTAAATGCAGACTTAAACTTTTTCTTCACTGTATGCACCTATGTAACTCTTTCCATCTGGGATAGTGGGTACTTGAACTCAATCAGAGTATTCCATTTCACTAATATTAATTTAGGTCAGTGATACTCTCTGAGATTGGCCAAATACAGATAGGATGTGGATGTGGATACTGCTATGCAGAAAGTCCACTTATGCTCCTTGATTGACCAAAAGAGGTAAATAAACACTGGAACAGTGAATTTTTGTTTGAATTCCTCCTCCTCCTCCTCCTCCTCCTCCTCCTTCTCCACCTCCTTCCCCTTCCCCTTCCCCTTCCCCTTCCCCTTCCCCTTCCCCTTCCCCTTCCCCTCCCCCTTCCCCTTCCCCTTCCCCTTCCCCTTCTCGTTCCCCTTCCCCTTCCCCTTCCCCTTCCTCTTCTCCTTCCCCTTCCCCTTCCCCTTCCCCTTTTTTGTTTTTTCCTTTTCTTCTTAGTATTCCTTACCACTGCTAATCCCCTCTGCTAATCCAAAACACAATTTTTGAGAGCGAAATTCCTTCTGACATCAGACCACCATGAACTGTGACATTTAGGTTGGGGTCTTTCAAAAAAGTCCTACTCGTATCCAGCCTTTGCTCCCTTGTCTTAGTTTCACATGTTAAAGAACTCCTCTTTCTTTTTTTAAACCATTTGAGGAGTTGCTAAGATGCCATGACATTGGTCAGGTAGTGTTCTGATCTACAGATTTCCTGGAAATCAAGTCACAGTATATTAAGAATTAGGCCAATGGCAAATAAAAATCTTGTTTGCTTATTTTGCTTGTTTGCTTTGTTTGCTTATTCTTCCCCTTCCCTCCCTGACCTGCCCATAACTTTTGTCCCAAGTCTCACTCCTGAAATTTTCCCACTAGGAAGTTATGTTCTGTTATATATACATATTTGCTTTTTGCAGGAAACTACTGAACTACATTCAACAAAAAGTACACATATACTTTATTTATTTATTTATCTATCTATTGATTTATTTATTTAACCATCTACTGTTGCCAAGCAACTCCTTTTATTTGGCTTGTTTTTTTCCCATTTGGTCAGACTTAAAGCAAAATCAAGGGAGAATTCTGAATGAAATTTGTTTCATTTTTATACAGATAAACATATCACAGAGTGATATTTATAAGGTTTTCCAGTGACATGAACACAGTTAATCCTAATGAAAATATTGAAGTTTCAGAATTTCAGTTCAGAGACGTTGCATATGAAGAATAGTTTGGAAGTCATTAGGAATGGAGGAGATGAGAAGAGACACACCGATGAGCTTTACTATAGGATTCCCTTTGTGTTCTCCTAGAGCAAGCTTTTAGGTATGTAGATTACTTTCTTATTTTGTGTAAGTTGGAAATAATTTCCTCCTTCTTGCAAAAAAAACAAACAAACAAACAAAAAAACCCTAAGTTTTTAGAAGACTAAGAGCCTCTGCAGACTTTTAATACTTTCACTGGTACTAAAGATACTAGTTTAGGTGGCATTTGTCTGTATTTCCCAGCCACTAAAATAAGGTATGAAGCAGGACCAGATCTGTTTTGTCTAGCCTAATGGGCCCACCACAAATGTTTTGCAGTTTCTCTCAGTGACAACACTGGTACCAGGATATAACTTCATTTTTGATATTCGAAAGTCTAGATATTTTCCTTTTTTAAATTTACTTTTAAAAGAATATTGACAAATAATGCATAAAGTGGGTCTGCATTTATAAACTAATAATTGTCATTGAAGGAACTAGGATATGTCATTTGCCATTATTATAACTAACTGTTTAATTGACATTTTTGAAATTAAAAGAAAAGAAAAATAGTTTTATATTATTAAAATGGGTCAAATGATACTTTGGTGTTTCAAGTTCAAGTACAAAACGAGAACAGTATTTCTTTGTATATTTCTCTCTTTTGATGATTTGATAGTGGGAAACTGGAACGTAAGTTTAATTTCTTTAGAGGGCATTCATCTGTTGAAAGGTCAAACAACAGATTGTCTTGAGATGACATTTTTGAACATTATATGAAAAGAGAGATGATAAAGATTGTAGAAAGAGATACAAGGAGTGTAAACTTAATAAGAAGCATTAGAAAAGAAAGTATCCATCATTTCAAATTTAAAAAATATATATATTAAAATGTCAAAAGAATATTTATTTTAATTATCAATTTATCATGAGATGAAGTGTATCATCATCCATTATTGCTATTGCCTGAATTTTCTTTGATTACAAACAGTATTTATATACACAACACCTTCAAGAGCTTACTGTCGAAGTCAGATCCTGTGTCTTGCTTTCTGCATTTGCAGAATATTTTATAGCAATGCTTGCTACCAATTCTACAGACAGTCTCATTTAACAAATAAAAGTAAGCAGTGTGCATGTGTTTCAAGTTCCTTGATGAGAAGTAACTCTTGAAACAGAAGAATTTAGAGTATGTCAGGTGTTAAGCAAAACTAAAAAGATGCAGCTGCTAGAAAATTGTAAATTTCAAGTTATCTGCAGTCCGTATATCATATGAATCTCAGAAGCGCTTTAATTAAAGAAACAAGAGAAAATTGTCCTTGAAACACAGATTATGATTATGAAAAGCATAATATGAACAAAAAACAGTCATGCCAACAGCACTAAAATCTAGCTCCACCTATTCAAATTTGATGTTACTTAACAGTTATTAATAAAAATATTGTTAATTGTAATGTAGATTGGATGTATCTAAAGATTACAGGTGTGATATCTGATATGCTGTTCAAAAAAGGAGAAGACTCAATGAATTCTCTTACCATTCAGAGTATGACACTGGTCTCCCTAGGGTATGCTGTGTGCCAAAGATCAAAAGTGGGAAGAAACAAACAGTAAGGACATTCATTTGTTCTGGTTTCATGAAAAGTTCTCTCTGTGACAGACATTTGAGTTGCCTGGCAAGAACTGAGTAGGGATTGAGTTGAGAAAAGGAAATGGGAACTTCTTTCTTATCACCTCCCATATCCTCCTAAGATACAGGGAATTAGTGAAGCCATAGCGATTCTTTAGTAGGGCACGCAGTTCCTGACACTGGGCAAATTCTCCTCTGATATATCATGCTGGCCAAAGATTGGACTAAAATATAAACATGTATGCAACAAAAATCGATCTGCGTTTCAAAGTAATTTGTTATTGGACAGTCTTAACATTCTCTTAGAAGATACAACTCTTCCTTGTCTAAAACATTAAATACACTGCCAATGATAAATGAAGGGATATTACACATAATACCATAATAGAATCAGTGTTAATGAAAGACGTAAGACCCATTTTTTTCATCACTGAAAACAGCAGTTAATAAAACTGTACCAAGCTAAGTTTGACTGCTCTTGTCCTTTCGCAGTGTATAAACACAGGATACCTATTGACTTGTTACAGGATCCTGAGGATAAGATTTTGCCAAAGATACTTTTCAGATCACCAGGATTGCTGTGTATGAATTGGAGTACAGGATCTTTTAGAATTTCTTTTAGTTAATGTTTGTTATATTTTAATTATTTCTTTCATACTGAATAAACAGATTAAGAATCATTCAGAAGCTTTTTGTATGGGATTTCCCCTCATTTTACTCCTTATATTTTTACCCATTTTGACAGGGTTTTGAAAAGTCTTTTTACCCTTTTTATTCATGTAATAATTCATTTATCTACAGGGTTTTATTGCTACAACATTACTGGCAATGTAACTGAATATGTAGAATTATCAGTAATTCCTATCTTATTCTCATTATATCTATTCTTGCATACAGTAATCTAGTATAGAATACACTTTTAAAATCTGTGTAGGTGTGTACATGTGTTTTATGATTTAAATGAAATGACAGATTTGGTTTTGTTTACATTCTCCTTCTTCAGGTAAGTGATTTTCCTACATGTTTGCTTTGGAAAGTCATCGCATGATTTTTTGTGACCACACAGAATCATAGAATGGCTTAGATTGGAATGGGCCTTACCCCTAACATGGACGTGGTAGCCAACTACTGCTAGAGCAAGCTGCCCAGGGTCTCATCCAACATGGCCTTGAATATTTCCAGGGATGAGACATCCATGACTTCTCTGTGCAATGTATGCCAGTGCCTTGCCACCCTTTGAGTAAAAATATTCCTTCTAACATCTAACCTGAACTTCCCCTCTTTTAGTTTAGTTTAAAATGATTCCCACTTGTCCTAGCACTATTGACCTGTGTAAAAAGTCAGTTTACCTCTTTGTTTAAAAGCTCCTGTTGAGTACTGGAAGGCTGCAATGGGGTCTTCCTGGAGCCTTCTCCAGGCTAAACAAGTCCATCTCCCTCAACCTTTCTTCACAGGAGAGGTGCTCCAGCCACTGATCATCTTCATAACTCTCTTTCAGAGCTGCTACAACAGCTGTGCAACTTTCTTGTACTGGGGTCCCCAACTTTGGATCTTGTAGTTCCAGTTCATCTCAATGGCATCTCTGTTTTTAATGTGCATGCATTATCTCTGTCATATAAATATTATTTTACTTTGTTTGTTTGTTTGTTTGTGGAATGCAAGGCCAACTATCAAGCTCCCAATTACAATGATAGAGATTTTATGAATGAACATTGTGGGAGCATAATACTCATACAGAATTTATTGGCTCCATGTTTAGATTAAATCACACATTGCAATCAGAAATAACTAGCTACATGAGAATCACTAACTTTATAGAGCTCCTAAGCTTTTCTAATTGCCAGCTATGTGAATACAAACTGAAAAACCACTTTTAACTTTCACATTTATTTTTCTAATAAGAATTCTGCGGTTCACATATAGATAAATCATTTTGCTGATGAAGCATAAGACAAAACAGAAATTCAGCTCACTTTTAAATGATGTGTAATTCAAATAATAGTAAAAACTTGTTGTTAAAGATAATTGGCATGATTTTTAGACTGCCTGGGCATATAGGAGGAGAAGGGCAAAAATTAGTGAAGCTACTTTCCTGAGTTTGCTTTTAAATACCGTATGTAAAAGACATGACCTTAAGCCTAATGAAATGTAGATCCCTTCTTAACTTCAGAAGGCTTTGAATGTTGGGCTGCTTGCAGATTATAAAGCACTTACTTCTTGGTTCTTGTAAGTACATTTATGACAGTTTGTACGGTTCTGTATGTATAATACATATCATGGTAATACCCTGCTGAGACCAGACATTCAGGGCCTATCCTCCATCTTACTGGATTTACTTGCTTTTACCATGCACTTATAAAGTCCAGTTACTATCTGGCCTTGACTTTTTCAACTTCAGAAACATCTTTATGTGTGCAATTTAATGTATTCAAATGTTGTTGTTGTTTGAGAATATGCTTTTTTAAATCTAAATTTACTAATCAATATGTGGGCTATTTTTTTTTTCCTCAATATGCTCAGGGAGAGGTACTTTGACACTGTGTCAGTGTCAGCGGAGAGAAAAGTATGAAAGGCAAAAAGATCTTGTAAATAAAGCTTTATGATTCAAAAATAGTTTGATGGAATCAAGCACTTCTTGGAAATAAAGCTCATATACACATTTGATAAAATGTTTTGGAATAGCCAAAATCCACACATGTCATGAGACCTCCCATTTCTTGTTTCTTAGCAGTTTATAACAGCTGATGCTGTGTAAGTCAAATCTATCAGAGGACACCTTTCTGCAAATTTCTACAGTCTGCCACTGTGGAGTTCCCCAAGGGCTCTGGAGAGACATGAGGAGAGGTGTTTATTATCGGCTTCATTTATTGAAGAAAACAGCTCTTACATTTAGTGGGAGGATCACAGCAGCTCAGTGAAACTAAGAGAAGTCCCTGAGCTCTGGATTTTAAATCTCCCGAGCTTGTTTGTTCTTTTATTTGCCTGTCATTGTGCACGAAACAGCATGACCACTTTTTGCCTCCCAAGCCACAGCTGCTGGCGGGGGATCAGCAAAAGGCCCAGTGCAGCAGAGGGGAAGAGAGGAAGGTTGTTTACACAGATCCACTCCAGTTGGAGTTCATGTGGGAGAGATAGGTTTTAGAGACACACTAAATTTTTAAATGTGAGATCTGCGTGTCATTGAGCAGGAACTTTCCTCTCCTCTCCCTCACTGCTGTTATGCCTGGCGGAGCGAGGGATTTTCCCCCTACATCCAACTCTGCCAAATTCTCGCTAGTTTATGCCGAGCTTATCAGTTGACTGGTCGCAGGGGAATCTTTTCAAGGGCTAAAACAGGCCACAGCTGTGGCCCTGTGGGCAGTCGACCCATTGCAGCTCCATACCCATCGCCAACCCCACTCAGCAGTGTCACCTCATAAGTATTTCTCTATCAGTGTTCACAAATGCAAAAAAATAAAATAAAATCCACCAGCTCTTATGGAGCTTCCCTTCCTTCATACCTGAAGATCACTACTGATGCAGCAGTGACTGCTGGCATGTGATCTTCAGGCACGTTCCCTGGGAGTGGCACTTTGAATACTACGGAAGGCTGGGTCACACATGCTGTGTTGCTCTTGAGAAAGGTGTAATTCACTTCTCTTTAGTCACTCAGCAACTTCAGTGGTCTCTTATCATTCCCCTTGGATGCCCAGCAGGTTAAATAAACAGCAATCTACTTGCTCCCCTATGATGCCTTGATCATTGCAGTAAGTCCGCAAAGGCAGAGGAAAAAAACATTTTAGATGATCTCATGGATACTGCAGATTCAGCTTGGCCTTTTGTTGCTTTACATTGCCAGGCATTGTGTATCCAATATATCTGTGTGTTCTCTGTTATGCTATTTACATAAGCATGTGCAATTCTATTTGGAGATTGTACCATCCGAAAGACAAGAACAACATTCAGTATGGGATTCTTCTTATCTAACCCTAATTATCTGCAGTTATAAACAGAGTTCAGGTATAAATATGTAGTTGTAAAGAAGCAGGCAGTAAGATCACAAGTCATGTGGTGTTCTTAGCAGTATAAAATGATGTACAGTTCCTTACTATGCTCTACTGAGTAAAGATACTAGTGCCATGGGATAATATTTTCTGTAGGATCAGATTATTTGTTTTTTATGTGTTTGATTGGAGGAGAAGTTGGTTTAGTATAACACATATATGTAACAGAGAATCGTAGAATCATAAAATGTAGAATCACAGAATCCTTATAGTTGGAGACGACACCTGCAGACCATGTAGTGCAGCTTCTCTGCAGTGAGCAGGGACACCATAGCTAGATCAGCTTGCCCAGACTCTTATCCAGCTTTGCCTGGAAAGTCTCCAGGGATGGGGCATCAACCACATCACTGGGCAACCTGTTCCAGTGCCACATCACCCTCACTGTATAAGATTTTTTCATTATATCTAACCTAAATCTACCCTCTTTGAGCTTGAAACCATTTACCCTTGTTCTGTCGCCACAGATCCTGCTAAAGAGTCTGTCCCCTTCTTTTCCTAAAGCTCCCCTTTAGATACTGACAGGCCACTGGGTCGGGTCACTTCACAGCCTTCTCTTCTCCAGGCTGAAGAGCCCCAGCTCTCAGCCTGTTGTTGTAGGACAGATGTTCCATTCCATGGATCATTTTTCTGGCTATCCTCTGGTTTCATACCAACAGATCTATGTCTCTCCTGTACTGAGGACTCCACATCTGGATACAATACTTCAGAAGAGGCTTCACCAGCATAGAGTAGAGGGGCAGGATCACCTCCCTCACCTGCTGGTCACATGTCTTTTGATGCAGCCCAGGACACGGTTGGCTTTCTGGACTGTGAGGTACATTGCTGTTTCACGTCCAGCTTCCAGTTCACAAATATGCTGACTTGGAAGGGACCTACAGAATGTTAATTGTGTTTATATTAAAAAAGTAACAACAACAACAAAAACAAACTAAGAAATAGTAGCTATACAGTATGGATAAATTACCCTTTACAGTACACATGATACTGAAAACTGTACTACTGTGTACAATGTCTCTACAACGAATCACAAGCTTTGCCTCAAACTAAGTCACCTATTTGTTTCATATTTCTTTCTTTTCACTCATATTTGTCTGTCTTTCACATTTGACTATTTTATTTGCCTATGGTTTTTTTCTCTCTGTTTTATCTGCCAGTCTAATCTGTCTAACCTATTTTTGGCTTCTATAGCTGGTTTATCACTACAGTATCTAGACATTAAATGCTTCAGTGCATTTCTGAAGGCTTTTATTTTAGTTAAATGACTTTGAACGCACTTAGGAAGTGTTATTAATTAGAATCAGCAACACAGTACAACTTCAGGTACTAATTAGACATTGCCCTCCCATAAATCACTTATAACTTTCCCAAATACAGAACGTTTTAGCTAAGTGAACAATTTGGAGATGGAGAAAATCATTGTACGTGTTTTTGTAAATCTTTACTGAATACTCATTAGGTTTGACATGGAAAGAATATGGGATTTTTTTGGAGACCAAAAATAAATCTTACAAATAAATATCTACATTGTCAGCTGTGAATTACGTACACTTTGTTCTTCCTGTGGAACTGTTCATGGGGAATAGGTCCAAATAAAGACAGAGAACTTAAAAAAGCAGTCTTCCAGTGACAGTTTAGTTTTAATATTTTGTTTTCTTTTATGTTTGGTATTATTTAAAGATTTTATATTTTTAAACACTTTTATCTCATGGAAATAAATTGCCTGTAATACTTTAAACAACCTTTAATTCTTAAAAAAAATATGTGTGCTTAAATCAGTCCTGTAATTTTCAAGCTAAGAACTTGAATGGTAAAGAAAATTTCCAACATTTTATATAAGTATGACAACTTGCTTTATGTGTTTGATATTGGATCAGTGTTACTAATGAAAGCTCAAACCCTTGTAAACAAGAACTTAAATACTTTAAACACCTCAGAAAAGATCTTAGCACGTATGGGCCATGTGAGTTATGGGCACTGTTATGCTGTTAAGCAAGGTTGCATAACCCTAGATCTACTTGAGTTAAATCTGCATGTGCATCCTTTCCCCAGAGGTTCCATGTCAGGGTTATTACCAGTGATTGACCATCTGTAATCCCACTTCAATGGCATTCTCTCAAGATAAGGAATTGGTTATGCTTTCTCTTGGTAGATTCAGTGAATAAATAAATAAATAAATAAATAAATATGTCAAATATGTGACACTTCAGTTACACACAGAAATGCTTTCCTTGGCAATTTTTTTACTGTGGTGGAAGTACTAGCAGGACACTTCAACAGATCATGTGCACTTAAGAAAATAAATTGACCTAATGTTATGAACTCAGTGGGGAAAAAAAAACAGTAAATGTGAGCTGCTTGAAGTCTGATTCTGCTCTAACGGGTTTGAAGAATAACAGCTCTGTCTTTTGTGCTGCAAATTTTGAACCACATTTTTAAACTTCGAAATTGTTGCAATGGCATTAAAAATTGGATGTTAAATGCAAATATGCAGCTCTTTATGAGAGGAGGCTAAGATATATTTGCTTAACTTAATGATCTTCTATTTGCACCACATTAATCTTTACACAAAACCTCTATTTCTACCTTGTGTATTTCTTTTCTTATATGAGAGCTCAGTATTTTTCTCTCCAAATAATTCCGTGAAAACCTGAGCCAGCTTGCTACTTCTGGATCACGTTTAGTTTCTTATGATCCATTTTTATGAGCTTTATTATTTCAAGTAGGCCCTATTCTTCATGTTTCTCATAAAGTCAGGCAAATGTGAGTATATTCTGTGATTAAAATTGCAGCTAGTATAGTTTAGCCTCTTGACACGAATTTAAAATGAACAAGTTTTTCAAATTATTTTGCTTTCTATTAAGGTGCTGAAAAACAAGTAGGCATGCTTAGTTTATTCTTTTGCGTGACTCAATATTACTGTGAGAAATATTCCCAGTGTTAAAACTGAAGCAAAATAACTGCTCTCTAACTAGCACTTATTGGTGTTGAAAATACTAGAAGATTCTTTCTACCACGTTTACTACAAAGATCAAGAAAGGAACTTCTAAAATATTGCTGGAAGTAACAGTTTTTTTATGGGTGGTGAGAAATTGTCCATCTTTCAAAAATGGGTTGGTGTACTTCAGCAGCTATTTTCATTTAAACCTTGTTTAGACTGAGGCTAAAAATCTAGCAGCAGCATTTACAGAGATGGACACACAGTATTTGCATATAGGCCAGATCAAATGATGGTCCATGATAAATCCATGTTTAAATTTGCATCTATATAAAAACTGAAATGAATTTATGACTGTCTAATGGAAGTGATAGTGGGCTTGATGAACACAGTCCTACAGCGACATGTTAGTTGCTACAGTCACCAGAAAGGTTTATCTCAGCAGACTGACTTCTGTACTTGAAAAAAAAATATCGTAAGAAGGTAGCACAGTGATTTATGAAATGTATCAGGAACTGAATCTCAGAGCTCAGAAATCTTCACATAACCTCCACGTCTGCAACTATTCCTGAAGTCATGTTGCTGAATCCTAAAGAGCTGGGAAAGAAAGCAAGCTTTTGTCAGAAGTAGAGCGTTTGCAGTTCTTCAGGAAGGCAGCCTTTGTTCAGCTCAGTGCAGTGAGTTGCAGCTCAGCAGAACTTTTTGTACTTTTTTTTGGCTGACATTGGACTGCAGCTGTGATACAGATACCTTTTCAATGGATCTTTGCTGAACAAAATGTAAGATTGAGACAGGGCAAATATTTTTATGAGATCCTCAGGGGAAGTAGGATCCCTGGAGCAAAGGGAGTGATGATCACAAATGCGCATAGTAATCTGACATTCAGGGTTTACCTGAAATCTGAACTTTAAACTAAAGGACACACAGGTTACATTTAGTACACAGAGTATCAGAACAAGTGCATCTACCTTCTTTCCCTGTTACTTCCAGTACACTGTCCCATGGGCGCAGCAGTCTGAGTGAATCACAGCACCTCAGAGAGTCTGATTCCTATGAAATAGCCTTTCTTCTCTTAATTCATATTAGAATTATTCCATCAATGGATCACCAAATTATATCATCTTTCATACAGAGGCTTTTATGCAGGTGTGATCTGGAAAACTGAACTGGGTGTGTATCTCAGCCAGCATGGTGTACAGTGTCCTTATAGCTGAGTCATTTGACAGCGAAGCATCCCATATTTTTGATGCTCAAAATATATGCACAAACAAGTACTAATTTTGTCAACATGTAAGCTAAATGTATATTTGTATGCATACATACATTTCCAATTAAATAAATAGTTTTGCTATGCTTTAGCAATGAACAGCAATTAGCTGTGGATAATGAACGAGTCATCACTTCATACAAATTGTAGGCTTAGAAGTACCTGGCACACTTGCAAAAGAATACAAAAAAATATCTATTTTAAAAATGTTGAAACTCCTCTGACTTTAGTGAAAAGTGGTGTTGGCTGATGGTAGGCATGCAGTGCAGTTTTGGGCCAATTAATTCTCTGGGGTTAAAAATTATCTGCCTAATTGGTAGGAAAGGTTTCTGTCTTAAAACTGATTGCTTTATTTATTTAGCTTAGTAAAGCAAGTCTTTATTGTGCAAATTACATGCAAGTTGTTTGTTCTGCCCACTTTTATTCCATGAAGATTTGACTTGTTATTCAACAAAAAAGACTTTTTCTGAAGAAAAGTACAAGAAACGTTATTCACAGCAGAGCAGCTTCTCTTGAACTGAACTTTTATTTCAGATTGAAAAATTAACTCCCCTTTATTTAAAAATAAAATAAAATAAAATAAAAATTAGACTACAAAAAATAGTTTACAGCTCATTCTACATTCATCTAAGCATTTCAGGGTCACTTTCTTTCTATTGTGTATGAAATTTCTCACATATTAATAATGAATATGTTAGAAACATATGAGTTCAATTTCCCATACTTTGTCCAGGGCAAGTGAGTTACAGAAATCTCTTCTCCAGATCTCTACAGGGGTGCCTCAGTGAAAAAGAGGACAGGGCTAAGCGTCACATCTAAAATACAAGTGGTTAGATTATCTATTCTGAGTATTTTGCTCTTGGGCACTATAGTCCTTGTAAACAAATGTTGGCAAAGTTTGAAATGAAAACAGAAAAAATGTAAATATCAGAGATTCCTAACAACTATTTTTTTCCTTCTCTCCCTCTTTAAGCTTAGATGACCACTGGTGTAATAGTTCCTTGATTATTAATGAAGAGGAGAACATATAGAAGAAACAGCTTATTGTGTCATTCATACTGCCATACCTGTGCCCATCTACCACCCATATGACTCTTTAGCATTGAGAATTCTTTGGCCAGAGCTTCTAGATAAAAAGTAGCAGCAATTCAAATATTGCTGTATTTCTGAGATCTTCTTCTGATAATGTAATATTTTGCAGCTGACATCATCCCAAAGATGTACTTTAGACTGATTTTTTAAAAAGAATGATACTTTCCTTTGCAGTCTGGTCCATTCTGGATCAAGTTCAGTATGGCGGCAGGTAATTTAACTTCACCTAGACTGATAGACTTCCCATAATGTGGCACGGTTTGGCACATGCAAAATCAAAATTATTGCAGTATGTGCAAATACAAGCATGTGCTCATGCATAGTGAATTAGAATTTTTCTCATTCCAGAGCTGTCAAAAGGACATCCATCCCCCAGTGCTCTCCTAAAACACCTGAGGCTACAAAAACAGCACTTTGTCACTAAGACAATAGCTGTGTTTTGAAAACAGACTTAGTGGCATATTACTATTGCATCTCGATGGTTGTGAGGTGAGATCTACTGCTATGGACTATCACCGTGAAGTCTCTACTTATAAACCAGGAAAGACTGCACTACAGAATGCTACAACTCTCTCTGTACCCTGTCCAACTTAGAAAGGAGGGAGTGCAGCAGCACCAAAGATAACTTTCTTAAAGTCTGACAGAAACTGCCAGACTTACTAGCTGGTAAAGGAAAGAGAATACACACTATGATGTGACTGATGGTGGTTATGAAAGTTCCAGCTCTAAAAGATCCTTCTCTGCAGATTTTCCTGCTCTTTTGCATGAATTAGAAATGGTTACTTGCAGTGCTTTTCCTTATACAGCAACAAAGCTGTCACACATTTTGTCTCTCAACAATGTTGGCTTGCATGGAATGCGAATCTGGCTCACAAGCAGCATGTAAAAGAGAGAAAAGTAAGACACTTAGCACCAGTAAGTGCCTGAACACTCTTTCTTCTTAACTTGGCATGAATATGATAGTATTTCAACTTGACATTGACATGAACATTTCAATGGCAAGACAGTAAGCCCTCTGATAAATCTATTGTCTGACTAGGAAACAAGTCTCTTTTACAGGGTAGCCTCTTTATAGCGATTATAGTAAAAATTAACCTTTCAGAAGTTAAGTTTCTGTTCAAGGGGCCAAAACAAGGACTGAAAGCAAGGATTAATTTCCCAGCAACAATCTTACCTTTTCAAATGAAAATAAAACGCAGACAGGATTTTGTAAGAGGTATTTTCACAGATGAAAACATCCATCCTTTAATTTTTCTAATTAGATTCTGCATCCAGATGTGAACACAAGCAAAGAGTCTTACATGTGGAAACAACCCTTCTTTAAACTTTAGAAAATTCAAAGCAAAATAAAAAAGAAATGCATGCAGAAAACAATATTCTTTGGAACGCTACAAGTTCACATTTTTAGGAGTAGACTTCAACAAGAATTGCTTCATTATGCTTAGTATTTTTGGCATGCAGTTTGAATATAGTACTCTTTCTGAGTACACTGCATAGAAAATCAGCTTTGATATAGCTCTCAGTGTCTTTTCTATGGTTCTCTGTATATTTCATAGTTCTCTGTTGCCATTCTGTTGGTTTTTTTTTTCTTTTGTTCCCCCCCCCAAAACAAAAAGTACATGCAAGTCTTTTCATCTGTCTCTCCCTCCTGATCTTTGTTTCCTTTTCTGTAGTTATAAGAATTTTTTATCAGCCTCTGAATCTGTTACTGTGCTAAAGCAGTGACATAAAGTGATAGCATCTGGAAGTTAAGTACAGGCATTATGCATAGAAATGATTCCTAAATCATGTATTCCACATTAAGTAAAATCTGTGGAAATAAATTTTTGTCATGGCTTGTAAGTAATGTATAAAATACTTGCCCAGTACTGTCAAACAGTCATATCCACATTCAGAGTCCACAATATATAGGTTGTCTGTTTGCATTCCATTCAGTTGTGTTTTTTTCACTTGACGGTGTAGAATCATTTGCTGTACATTCATCCATTTATTTAATTTTGAATGATCTTCTCTCTCCATGTATGGTCTTAAACAACTTATTAATCTGGAGATTATGGAGTACTTTTCAACCATTTGCATCAAGAAACCGTTATTCCTTGCTGCTTTAGATGAATGCAAATTGTTTTGGTTTGTATGTGGTGGCAAACTAGGACTTCTGCCAGTTTTCTTGATTGTTTTAGAGAAATTCCAGACAGCTCCTTAACGCATGTTTAGAGTTGTAAGTCTCCTACTGATGGTGCATTAATAGCTGTCATCAGAAGTATCTTATAAAATATGATGGTGTCAGCAGTGCTATACAGAATGGCAGTCTCCTTGTGAACAGATCATACAGAAGAGCAAAAAGGATAGAGGATTGTTTTAGAACCTTGTTCTTTCTTTAGAGTCAGAGGGGTGAGACCGTCACTTTAAATAATAGTTTTCTACTTCAGAAGATAGTTTGTTAGTTATTCTCTCTTCATGTTATGCCAAGGTTGATTTCTGTGTACTGGAGACAATAAATGTAATGCAGGAGCCTGATACATATTCATAATTTTGCTGTAAGTCTAACGTGCCTTCCTTGTAAATTCATCTAGCTACAGATATTGTGAGCACCAAAAGCAATTACTTCACCCCAACAGTTTGGTCTAAAAAAGAATACCATTAAACTTCTTGTTCTATATTTATTGTTCTAACAGGGAACAAGAAGAACATTCTGCTGAGACACCAGTGCAAGTACCAAAATTAGGATGCTTTTATTCAATTATATTTGACAAAGCTGGACGCTTTTTTTTCAATGTGTAATTTAGTAAATTTATGTACCTATCAAAAACAATTCATAGTGCTCTCCGGTGTTAAATTGTGGTAAAAAGGGAAGGCTAGGCAATTTTAGAAAAAGAGCAGTATGCTTTCCATTTGCAGAGGAAGGCATGAGTCTCTCAGAAAAGACTGCTAATTTTTCAAATTGTTGGTTTTCTTCTCCCTTGCCCCCTGACCCGCCCACATGCTATTAACCTACAACCAAAATCCATTGACTGGGTTCTGTACAGAGAACATAAACCTCTATCTTGCCCCCAGCGCCTACATCTTGCTCATGAATACAATCTGTGTTAAGTCAGAGGGACAGCAGAATACAAAGAAAAGGAAGGTGTTATTTTATGGTGAAAGAAAAATTGAAAAAAGAATGGGCTAGGTTTCTAGGTGGATATTCAAAAGGCATGCCACCAGACTTGATATACAGAGAGATATATTTGTTCATAGGTGAATAGAAGGAAGTCAAGCTTGTGACTTTATCAGAAGCAGAGGTCAAATTCATAGTATGGAATAAACACTGATGGATAGGTGGAAAGTCAATTGTGAAAGTTCCTGAACATTAAATATACATATATATAATTGTATGACAGATTAGATTATCTGACAATCTTTAGAAGAATAAAACATCAAATCAGTACAATTATTTGTTTACAAGTATTTTGCTAGTGTGTCAAAATCACAGTTGTTGAGACAAGGGAGGAGGGTGATTCAATAATAAAGTTGCATGATGGAGAGAAGCAAAATTGTATTTTTTCCTATGTGATTCAAGAGACACAGTGTAAATATGATGGCCTGGAACTATTCTAACTCATGGAATTGTCTGCAGTAATTTCCATTACAGTGGACATTGACACTTTCATCAGGCAGGTAAGCAGGTAAAATAAACAGGATGAATCAGCTTGGGGAGATTGTTTTTTCAGGGTTTTTGTTGGTTTGTTTGTCTCACTCTACAGGAAAGTTTACTGAGAGCCTCGAAAATATTTTGTCACAATGTGAATCTTTAAAATCATAGAATCACAAGATCATAGAATGGTTTGGGTTGAAAGAGACCTCAAAGATCCTCAGGTTTCAACCACCCTAACTTGGGCAGGGTTGCCAACCACTAGATCAAGCATGAAATTAGATTAGCCAAAGCTCCATCCAGCCTGGCCTTGAACATCTCCAGTGGGGGGGCATCTATAACCAAAAATGGGCAACCTGTTCCAGAACCTCATCACCCTCTCAGTGAAAAACTTCCCCTTGACGTCTAACCTAAATCTCCCCTCCTTTAGTTTAAAACTTTTCTGTCCTGTCATATCACTATTTACTCATGTAAAAAGTTGATTTCCCTACTGTTTGTAATCTCACTTTAAATGCTGGAAGGCTGTCACACAGTCTTCCTGGAGTTTTTTTCCAGACTCCACCATCTCAGCTCCCTCAGCCTGTCTTAATAGGAGAGGTACTCCAGCTGTTGGATTATCTTGGTGGCTCTCTGGATCTTCTCCAAAGCTTCACATCTTTCCTGTGTTGGGGGCCCAGACCTGGATGCAGTACTCCAGCTGGGGCCTCACGAGGGCAAAGTAGAAAGAGACATTACCTCCCTCACCATACTGGCCCCTCTCTTTTGATGCAGCCCGGGATACTATTGGCCTTCCAGGCTGCAGCACACTGCCGGTTCATATTAAGTTTGTCATCTACCAAGACCCCTAGGTTCTTCTCAGCAGGGCTATTCTCAGTGAGTTCTTCTCCTAGTCTGTTTACATATACGGGAATCTTCCCCATAGTTGGATGGTGAATTAAGATTTTTATTTCAGTGCTACCAAAATTCTCCACAGTATATTAAAATCTTGGTTTGCAAGTTCTGTTAAATAAAGTCATTTACACGGAGTCATGCTTCTTTCTGTTCATGCATCATGCAGCTTATTTGGAGACTTCTGAAAAAGGAGTCTTGTGAATCAGAAACAGAAGCTCTATGGGTAAACCACAAAGTGATTTTTAAATGTTTATAAGTGGATTGAATTGTGTCCAAATATGTTCATAGACCTTGTCTTTTCTCAGTTTAATGGCGTAAATTTCAGGAACTATGCTTCTATTTAGGAATATACATAATGTGAATTGCTGCAAAACAGATCACCTTAAATATATTTGTACACAATATCAGATAAAATGCACAATTATATTTACATATTTATCATAAAAAGCATATTATTTAAACAGAAAATTACTATTTAAAACATCTTTAACTTTTTTTTTCTTTTTTTTTTTTTTTTTAATAAGAACAGCTGGTTTAGAACTGGTGCACACAGTATCTACAACAGTCCTTTTAAAAAATATGCTCTGAACAGTCTGGGAGTGGTGATGAATAAGGATGAAGAGAAGAGATGGGTTTAGGGACAAACCACTGTTTTTGCAGTGAATTTCAGATTTTACTCTTGCCTGCTTCAAGGCAAAAATATTTGCTTGGGGAACTTTGAATTTTTCTATTTCTTTTATTTATTTTTTTTTAATTAACCTTAGGACAAAATATGATTTTATGCAGCAATGGATTGATGGGATAACTTATTAAGGTGTAGAAAAGGAACCGTATCACCAAAATCTGTATCTGTAGAAAGTATTCTCCGGTAGCTGAGCATTGTGGTGCAGAATGGATGAGCTATGTATGTGCATTAGAAATCTGGTTAGAAGATGTTGTTGTCCTTACCCCTTTACTATCTCATCACTATAGTTTAAATTTAGCTATTGTCACAATTTTCTGTGAAATATGAAATTGTCCTTTCCTCTGACCTGGCAAACATGCGTAAGTGGTTAGGTGATTTGGCCAAGATGACATATGAAATCTTTGGCAATAGCAGAAAATGAACATGTACCTTCCTGTAACTATTCAGTTATCTGTGAAATAGGATCATTAAAAGTCACGCACAGAAAAGCATCTTACTTCTTTTGTATTAAGACAGATGTGGTATCTCAGCAGTGTCCATAGAGAAAAGCTTTGAACTCTGCTGAAGTTAGTTGTATACAACATCATTCCTAAAGCGTGGTAGCAAAGTTATAATTTTACAAGATTGGTGCATTAGGATTACTGTTTCAACTTGATGTGATATCTATGCAGATGACATCTTGCTAATTACTGAGAATCCAGAAAGATGAGTGTAATGTACAGGAACTCCATACTGAAACCTCTTACAGGTATTACAGGTATTATCTATCATCAAGGAAGCAGACTCTTTATTTTAGAGAATATTCCTTTAAATTGTTTGTCTTTTTTTTTTTTTTTTTTTTTTTTTTCCCTATGTAGTGCTTTCAGCTGTTTTTATGCACCACTTTAAAAACACAGTTTCAAATGCTGTATGGCTTTTCCTAATAAGCTTCATAGCTGACATGCTCTTAAAATGCTCTCTTCTTAGGCACCTGTTACAAGGTCTCTTACATGTGAGATGATGCAATGCAAATTATCTGTTCTTCCACATGCATGAGGGCTTTTTTTCCCACAAGCAATTGTTTATTTCTCAAACAAATAATTTCTCAAAAAAAAAAAAAAATTCTCAAGCAAATTCTCATTGGTGTGAAGTGAATCTGCCTGTGTCAAGAGTTGGAATTAAATTTGGCACTAGATGTCAATCTGAAGAATATTGTTTGAATTTTGACTTCTGTTCATCAGCAGTACTTGCCATCATTGGTATTCAAGAACTATTTTGGACATTAAACCTTTTGCTTTATTTACATCTGTACTAATAAAATTTCCTGTAGATGTTTCATAGGAAGAACTATCACTGATAAATTTGTAATAGGGAAGCTTTCAAATCAGTACTTCTAATAAATTCAATAATATAAGAAATTAAAATAAATTTAGCCTTTTCTGAAAAGATAATGTGGTGAAAATGCTTCTATGAAGAAAGTCTGGTCTCCTATGAAGAAAGGCTGAGGGATCTGGGCCTGTTCGTCCCAGAGAAGAGAATGCTTTTGGGAGACCTAAATTATGGCCTTCCAGTACTTAAAGAAGGCTTATAAACAGGAGACAGATCAACTTTTTACATGGTCAGATAGTGATAAGACAAGAGGGAATGGGTTTAAACTAAAAGAAGGAGGATTTGGCTTGGAGGTTGGGTAAAAATTGTTTACTCAGAGGATGATGAGGCACTGAGACAGGTTGCCCAGAGTAGCTTTGGATGCCCCATCCCTGCAGGTATTCAAGGCCAGGTTGGATGGGGCACAGGGCAGCCTGATCCAAGGGCTGGCAACTTTGACCTTGCAAGGAGGGTGGAACTAGGTGATCTTTAAGGTTCCTTTCAACCCAAGCCGTTCTATGTTTTTATGATTCTATGAAAATAGAACTGTTACAATGAGTTAGCATGACCAAACCCCAAAGCTCTTTAAAATGAGATCGAATCATTTCATAGTTGTATCATTTTCAGTTGGAGAACTGTAATTCAGTTTTATGAGACCAATTTAATACATAGTTTTCACTGGAACATGAAGGAGGGAAGGAATAATTGTAATAATTTAAGATTACAAGTGTTTGGATAAAAACAAATGATAATTTTAACAGATCTGAATTGTCGTGTTAGGTTATATAACCTGATTCATTTTTTCACTGAACAATTGCACATAACAGTTTACAATATATCTTCATATGTGGCCTTATCATTTTTCCCCCTTAATAAATTATATTCCTCTATACAACAGAAATAATAGTATTACTTTGTCCCGAGGATATGTAAGATTTATGGAAAATAGTTATTCTCTAGGTAGAAGAACTGATATTATTTACTCCTTCACTTTGATACAGAGAAGGATGGTTATGATCTTCATGTACTTATTTATATTGCATGCATTTTCTTTTTCATTCATTTTCTGGAGCTGCTAGAGTAACTATATTTCTGAAAACTTGAATTTAATTTCCACTTGCCAAATTTAATGAAACTGCTTTAAAGAAAATTGTTTCTTTGTCAACCTGTTATAATTATGGTGACTAGACAGGTCATGTTTCTGAGCTGCTGGAATCAGAGGGAATCAAGAAAGGATTCTGGTAGAAAAGTATATTTTGTTAATAAGTATTTTTGCGTAGGTTTCCCAGTCACCTTTTCCAAACTTTTATAAAATTTAACAGTTTGTTCAGCAAAGATTTTCTGTTTCCATGGTCATGAGTCAGGTAGCTGTTTTCCCCACTCCAAGCAGCAGTTTGTTTCACGTTGATATTTTTTTTTTTTTTTCCGAATACATTACCTTCCACAAAAAATGCTGCAGACAAACAAATATGCAGTCACTTCTCATTCTCTTGTTATACATAGAGTGTTGCAAGGGCTAGGTTACACCTTATTTTCCTCATTCACTCAAGGCTGTAGCCTTTTCATCAAGGGGCACTGTTGTACTTTAAATTTTTATTTTCCAATACAGTCTCCTGCTGACTGAAATCTAGGTCAAAACCTTGCGACCTTGTTCAGTGCACATTCTTTCAACTCCTTGGCAGCAGTAATGTTTGATGACCGCAGTGCAGGTTTGTAGATCAGCCACTGAGATACACATGGAGCTTTACTGTTGCATTAAACTGTTTTTGCAAGCCTTTCTTATGCAAAGACTCAGGAGTCTATGTGTTGCCTGTTAAGAAACACTCAGTGGTTTTTCCAGAAGAGGAAAATCTGGGGTCACAGATTCTATCTGGGGTCACAGCAAAATGGAGCTGTCCTGTTTCTGACAATGGACAGCAGCAAGTGGCTAAGGGATAGCATGATGGCAGGGAGATCTCTGAAGTGACCTTCTGAAGAGCAGGGGTATTTATTTCTCACTGTTCCATTCAGAGCAGTTATCTAGGCATAGGTAGAAATCAGACCTCCTTCATTTAGACAGTAGGGGCAGAGGGAGTTAACTCAAAGTGATGGGAGTAGAACATGAATCAAGCAGGAGAAATACAGCTTGAGTACGAGAGAAACTACTTAGTGGTAAGCTCTATTAGAGAATCAGGCAGCTTCCCAAAAAGAGATGATGGATTTCTATTGCTTGTGGCATTTAAAGGTGAGTTGGGCAGAGCACAAGAAATACGTTAAGAAATACTCAGCCATCTCTATCAGAATGAAGCAGTAGATGAACATTTCTGGATACAAGTGTATTGCTACTCAGAAAAAGATTGAAATATTTCCAAAATTTCTTGAATAAAATAATAAAAAAAGCATTATTTTTTTTCCTTGAGATTGGCCCTCTTTTTCTTTTTTAATTTTTTTTAAACTTTTCATCTAGTTTTGCATATATGTCTTAACTTTTACAACACTTGTTCAGTGTATGATGAGTATGAGGATCACATAGCCTTTAATTACATGTTGCAGGATATATACTTCAAACATTTATGCAGTTTAGGGAACTGGATTACTGAAAATGTATTTCACCATTTTCTTTTGCAAATACTAAATTATTATTCTAGCTAATGTCAAGTAGCATCTAGCTATGTGGGAGTAGCATTATTTAGATTGAATATCTAAATAAGCATTTCATAACCTGGGCTTTCATTGTAACTAGTTGATTGCATCTGCCATTTGTGTTTTAATGAACACTCTGTCCAGGATGTCACTCAGCCTCTGGTGTTCCATAGTCTGTAGCATTTACTTTTAAAAATGTTTAATATGCAGCTGCCTGCTCACATTTATAGCACATCTCCATTGGAAGCCATCAGGTAGAAATAAGGCACTTAAAAATGTTGAGGCATCATACAGTTTTGCAATGAAGACAGTTTAAAGCTTTAGGCACTTATGTAACTTAATTTTTACAGAAGGGAAGAAAGAGATTTAGGTATTCAGAAGAAGATGAAGTCAAAGAGTGCTGTGCCAGGTGTTTCAGTCATAGGAAAGCTTAAAGCATGGAAGAAGCAATGTAGCAGCAAAGCAGACACGTTGAATAATTCATCACTGTCTTACACACTTCTGCTGCTGTACCATTATTTAGGAAAGAATATTATATTGTTATTGATTGCAGCACTTGCTGACACGTTTCATTTGCTGGGAGGTGTGTGTGCATGCTTTGTATTTCCGACACTTACACTATCAGCAGAGAAACTTATGTATGAGCTCTATTAAAATTTCAGAGGCTAAATGTTTTCCTCACAAACACACACACACACACAGAGCATTTATCCTTAATTTCAGAGGCTAAGTGTTTTCCTCACAAACACACACACACACACACACAAAGCATTTATCCTTAATGGTCCTGTTTTGAGGAGGGAGAGCTGGCTTCAGTCAGCTCTCAGGATCTTCAGGAACTCAGATAGTGTTTCCAGAGTGATAACATTTCTTAGGGGAGTACAAGCAGCTTTGCATTTACCATGAGATGGCAGGGAAAGTGGCTCCCTTATTGTACGGCTGTGGCACCCTGCAGCACTATGAGAATACATAGGAAAGGGGCCAGAAGCATCTTCTGCCAGGACAGCCTGCCCCGATGTAGCCAAGATCACAGACAGCCCCACTTACACAAGCCAAACCCCAAGGGTGGCATAGTTATATGGATATACAGCTGTATACAAAACTAGATATGTGCCATTATATAAGCTTTTAGATTTATACTGGCACACTGTGAGAAGTATCAGTTTTTAGATTCCTTTCTGAAAAAGTGATATTTACCTCGGTTAAGGAGAGGGGCAAGAAAGAAATAAACCACAAATATTTTTTCTCCTGATTTTTGTTCTTGCTGTTGTTTAAAGGAAATCTAGTGGAAATGAAAAAGATATTGTTACAAAATATAGATTGTCTAGAAACAGTATTGAGAAAATCCCAAGAGACTGTGGCAACCTTTCTGTCAAATGCTGAATGTGTAGGGGGGATCCTGTTCCAAATCCTTAACAGCACTAGAGATTGAATGAGAAAAACAGCTTGTATCCTGAAGGGAACCCTTTCCTTACCTCTCCTGCTTACATGCCCAAACCTATAAATAGCAAAAAAAAGGAGTACAGGCAAAACACAAGAGACCTTGAAAGACTCATGTAAAGAATAATCAAGTTTCTCGCTCCATTTTGAAAATACACTTGATGAAAATAAAATTAATTTTATACCAGGATTAATTCACAGTAAGATATTGATCTCTTAAAGCAAATGGCTGCCTGCTCAATGATTTCAATAGAGTCTGGGCTCGCTCCTCATGTCCGGCTTTCTCAGGTGGAAAATCGTGAATAGATTAATAAGCAGTTGTTTCATATTTACTTCTCAAATTTTGGAAAAGCCAGCTCACAATTAGCAGATTCAGAAGCTTAGCAGATTAGATTTCCCAGCGCATCAGTCATAGGTACACAGTATATTACTGCTTTACGTATGGAAACAGGTTTTGCACAGCTTGATTTTTTTTTTGAAGTCTTAAAATACTAAATGAACACTGCTCAGTAGAATATTCAATAATGTAAATAGCATGTATTGCATGTGTTTCTAGTTCTTGTTTGCTTTTGTTTGTTTGTTTGTTTGTTTTCTTTTATTGCCAGAAGGGAATTAGATGGTTAATATTTGGCTTATTTATTAAAACTGAGATGGCAAGACTGAAGAAAAGTTGTGGGCTTAGAAGAAACAATTTTAAATAGATTTCTGGTGGTTTTGTATTTGCAGTGATTCTGTATGGATTGCTCAATATCTGAATAGAAATTTGTAAATATAATTTTACAAAATTATTCTTCAAAATGCTTTGAGTTTGCTATGACAAAAATACATAAGTGCTGCAGATTTAGAAATAGGTGCTTCAAATGATGCTTTTTGCATCAAAGCCATCTCTTATTTCCACAGTTTAGTTATTGTGATTTACCTAGAAGAAATCCATACATAGATTTAGTCAGTGTTTTGATTGTTGATAACCAGTGAAAATGAAAAGCTCTATATCTCTGAAACTTATTAAGAATGTTAAAAGGTACACCTTCATCATTATTTATTGTCTAGAGCTTTTGGTATGTCTGATTCATTTTCAAGATAAGTACTGGAAAAGTGGAATGCAATGTATCTTTTACAAAATGCTCAGCAAAACTCACAATAATGTGGTGGTGATTAGTGCAGTATGATGCTTACAGCAATCACATAGTACCAGTGATTATACTTTGGAGCCACTATAAAAACAAGCTGTTCCTGATGTGCTTCTCAAAAATAGGACAAAATGTTCTCCATTACTCTGTTGCTACTTAACATCGTTCTCTACGTCATTTCTTTCTTTTTTTTCCTCATGCCATCTGCAGAAAAACATGTCTCTCAACCTTCTAGATCCTGAGATAGCAATTTTCAGAGCTGTAAGAGGAATTAAGTCAGGTGACAAGAGGTGGTGTGGTAAAGCCTTTCACAAATATTGAGATAAAGAAAAAACTTGCCATCTTTGATTATTATCTTCAGTACAAGTAATTAAAACATTATTTACTCATATGGTCAAATACAAATTCACATATTTCATATTCTCTGAGGCTTTTCAGTCTAGAGAAGAGAAGGTTCTGGGATGACATTATAGCAGCCTTCCAGTACCTGAAGGGGGCCCACAGGGAAGCTGGGCAGGTAGCAACAGGAGGAGGGGAAATGGCTTTAATCTGGAAGAAGATAGTTTAATCTGGTTTAGACCAGATATCAGGAAGAAATTCTTTACTGTGAGGGTGGTGAGACACTAGAACAGGTTGCCCGGAGGGACTGTGGGTGCCCACTCCCTGGAAACTTTCAAGACTAGGCTTGATGGGGCTTTGAGCAACCTGGTCTAGAGGAAGATGTCCCTGCCTGTAGCAGGGGGGTTGGAACGAGGTGATCACAGAATAACAGAATCACAGAATTGTAGGGGTTGGAAGAGACCTCCAGAGATCATCGAGTCCAACCCCCTGCCAAAGCAGGTTCCCTACAGCAGGTCGCACAGGTAGGCGTCCAGGCAGGTCTTGAACATCTCCAGAGAAGGAGACTCCACCACCTCCCTGGGCAGCCTGTTCCAGTGCTCCGTCACCCTCACTGTAAAGAAGTTCTTGTGCACATTCGTGCGGAACTTCCTATGCTGCAGCTTATGTCCATTTCTCCTTGTCCTGTCTCCACGTACCACTGAAAAGAGACCGGCCTCTCCACTATGGCCCCCACACCTCAGATATTTATAAACCTGGATTAAATCCCCTCTCAGTTGTCTTTTCTCAAGGCTGAACAGACCCAGTTCACTCAGCCTTTCTTCATAGGGGAGATGCTCCAGGCCCTTCACCATCTTTGTGGCCCTCCACTGGACTCTTTCCAAGAGGTCCCTGTTTTTTTTGTACTGGGGAGCCCAGAACTGGACGCAGTACTCCAGATGAGGCCTTACCAGGGCAGAGTAGAGGGGGAGGATCACCTCCCTCGACCTGCTGGACACGCTCTTTTTAATGCACCCCAGGATGCCATTGGCCCTCTTGGCCACAAGGGCACACTGCTGGCTCATGGCCAGCCTGTCGTCCACCAGGACACCCAGGTCCCTCTCCGCAGAGCTCCTCTCCAGCAGCTCATCCCCCAGCCTGTACTGGTGCATGCAATTATTCCTCCACAGATGCAAGACTCTACACTTGCTTTTTGTTGAACCTCATGATCTTACATTTCCCTTCCATTCTAAGATTCTATGGTTCTATTAAAAAAATGAAAATTATATACTATAATTTTAAACTACTTTTAGTGTCAAAGTGCACAAATTCTTACACCTCTGGACTTCGGTCCTTTAGTCTTAGAGCAATTAAACTCATTCATTATGAAACATAGTGCTGTTTCCACAAAGAGGGCTCCTGTGAGGTAGGGAGCAGTGTGGACCAATCTGTCAGAAAACCTAAGACATGCTTCAGGTTGAGTGTGTCCTCTGCCTCCTAGAGTTGGGCAGAAGGCTGTGAGGTGAGCATAGGCCCAAGCATCCTACTGGACTGACACCACAGCACCAAGCAGCCTGCCAGCTCTGGCTCTCTCCAGGGGCTGTATTTTACATTTTCATCTGCTTTTATTGCAGGTGAAAAAGAGCAAGACAGCGTTTCTGCTGCAGGGTAGTGCTTGGGACTCTCAGGACCAGTTGGTGATGAGCTGTGAGCAGTGCAGGAAGGGCTTGAGCAGTATGCTTGAATTCATCAGGTTTTTCAGAAAGATGAACATTTGTGACCTAGTGACACAGTGAATGCTGGCATTTTTCTATAGCATATGTTGCTTTCTGGCATGTTAATGCCTTCTGTGCCCTAAAAACTAATGCCTCACAAATGCGCTGAACCACTTTGTTTGAGAAGCTCAAGGTATTATTCCACCTGTGATAAACAGGGCTGCTTTAGAAAAGATTAGTGGCCTTAGTGGGGCTCAGAAGTGTACTCTGTAATACTCTGACAAACTTTAAGCTTTACAGTGAATTATAACTGACATGATTGTAAGGAAGCAAATAGGCAAAGGGGCAAGGCAGCTAGAAAACTTTGAATGGGTTTGTTGAGTTGAGAGAGGGGAAGAATAATGGGAGACACAGCTAGGAATCTTATGACAGGCTGTGAAATTGTATGACGTGAAGGTTTGTGGAAGTCAGTGAAACTGCTGGGGCTGAGCATTAAAGTAATTTCTCATTCACCAGAAGCACATGTGTCATGTAGCAAATCCCAAAGACTTTTAGCATGTACTGTGTTCTTCTACTTTGGTTCTTTTTGCTCTTTCAAACATGCTCACTCTCTCTCCCATACGCCTTCACTTTTCTCTTTACAGTTAGTTTCATTCTTTTGCTTTACAGTGAATATTTGATCAGCAGCTACTCGGGTACTATACAACTTCCACTCCAGGTAGCAATGGTCTTTTTCTCCCCTTTCCCCCTCCCCCCACATCTTTCACACTGACTTTTTATTCCAGCAGTTTTTATCAATGTTGAATTCTTGCAACTCTCACTGGCACCACCATTTTCTTTTTTTCCTGTTCCACTTTAGCTTGCATTCTATATTTTATTCAGTACTGAGAGTAGAGATTGTCAGGTGCTTTATGATAGAAAATAAACAGTTGGAAACAAAGGCTTTTCCAGAAGCAGACAGAATTATTTATTGTTGAAAATATGTCACTGATCCTTTAAAATTAATTGAAATACCTTCAGTATTGGAAGCTCAAATATCACAAGGCTGTGAAAGAGCTTAGCCTAAAGCAAACTGGTGCCAATACAAGGATCACAAGTGACTTATAGTCAATTGGTATTAGAGCTGATTGGAATCTGTGACACTTCTGTGAAAAATATGTCCCCCTTTCTGGGATTAACTAGTCTTAATTTATATTTACAACGTGAATATGGCTACTGTTGTCATAGGATATGATTGCCTTTCATATTCTGTAATGTATATGCCATGTAATTTACCATATAATGCAGCATGATTTTAAAGATTTTTCATCTTTCCTCTTAACAGTTAAGAAATGAGGCATACACTGCTTCTACGGCTTTCTCAGGGTAACACATGGAAATCTCTTTCAGAGCAAGGACAGGAGTTTCAATCTTCCAAGTCAGTGCCTTAGCACTCAGATAGTTGCTACTCTCTGACACTTCTCTAGTAATCGAGACCAAAAAGTGAAAAAGGGTAAAATGCCTATGATATATGAATCTTTATGTTGACTAAAAAGCAGAGGGAAAGAATTAACCTAAAATAAATAAATAAATAAAGGCCTTCAAATACGTTTTCATTCTCTTGAAACTGGGCCAGTTGTGCATCCAGGGATTCAAGATTCATGGATTTAGGACAGCAAACACAAAGGTGCTTGCTTGTATATCCTACTGGCTGAACAACTCCCCTGGGATACAGGAGTCTTACAGATCTGCTTGTTGCATCTTTGAGACATTCTATATTAGAAAGTTGTTTGGTAAAAAAATGAAAACTAATGAAAATTACTCCTATCCCCTACTATGCTCTGAAATATGTTCAGGTTAAATTTTAGATAATAATGTAGCGGGTTTTTTTCTGCATTATTTCTATGGAAAGTAGATACCTAAGACTGCTTATACAAGAGACAGCAGGCGTGCACTGAACAAATATTTAGGACACGGTGTGTCATGCATTCAGAGTACAGATAAAATAGATCTAATTAGACATTTTTTTCATCCTTTATTCAAATATTTTATTTTACATATATTTAAAAGAATGTTATTTATGTTTGCTGTGTATAGAAGAGGTACAATTATGTACATCTGAGTGACCACTCTGCAATGTACAGTGTTACTATGGCTCTGAATGTGGTGGATAGCATGTGCAAAGAGAAAATATGGTCGGAAATAATATTGTCCCATTAATTAGTTTCCCATCACCACTATCTTTGTTCATGCATGTCTGTCAGTTGCTTTTTTTCCTATCTTAGTTTTTACTTCTTTAGCAAATTTCAGCAAATATTCCTTTGCCAGAATTCTCAACAAGTCTCACTGCTACGCTTCCTTCATTTCTTCAGCTTAGGGGGGAACAGTGCCAGCCATCTTGCTCCCAAAAGTAAACAAGATAATGACACTTTTTTCCTTTTTCTTCCTACGACAATATGAGTAGTTATCACTTTTCACTTTGAAGAAATACTGCTTCTTAGAGAACAGCCTTATTTTAGAAGATTTCATAAAGAATATAGTAACATGAATTTTGTAAATTTGGAGTAAGGACAGCATCATCTTGATTGACATGTTTATACGCATATGTAAATCTAAAGAGCCACAAAGAATGAAAAAAACTTCTGTAATCAATGGCTATTTCAAGAACCTGTTCTTCAGCTCTGATGATAACTAGCATGACACATCTCATATCCATACAGCTATACTCTCTTTCCCAAAATTAAGATGAGCACTGCCCTGCAGTCTGGGAACTGCCCCTCTTCCAAGGCACCCCTGAAACTGTTGTCTGTGACAGTGTTGTCTGTGTTAAAACTGACAAAACAACTGTGCTGTTACATATAATGGGCATGTTTTGCTCCTTTTTGGTTTATAAGATTGGATTAACATTTTATTTTGTATAGTTCAACAGGAAATGAAAGGGCATATTACTTACTGATAAATAATCTACATATGATAGTTTTCTGCAATACCTAGTCTGACTCTCATCAATATCCTACTTCACAGTGGTTGATATTTTGGTAGTATCCTTGTGATTAACCATTGATATTCAGAAGTCAAAGTCTGTGGATGCTTTCTCAGCTGGGAACCAGGCTCTAAAGGAACACATGGTTAATGTATAAAGCAATCATGACTGACTCTTGGAAACCATATGTATTTGAAAGGCTGTTATGGGAATGTATGCTCATATCTAACTAAATAAAACTAGTATGCTTGATATGCACTGTCTGATCATTCTATATGTACAGATGGGTCTAATTACAATAGTCATCGTTTTTTAGAAAAGGACATTTTTCTTCGGGTATTTCAGTGAGCTATATTAGTTGTAAAAGGGGGAAAAGATTGGTCCACTTCAGATACTGAATTGTTTTCTCTTGCTTAATTGTATTAATCTGAATGACACTATTTCTTTTTCAGAAATACTCTCTGTTTCTCCCTTTCTAGTACTGTAACTGACATAACATTAGCAGAACATGCTGCACATTCCTATGGCTACTTCAAAAAAAATTAGTGTCTAATAAAATTATTATTAAAAAAAAAAACAACAACTTTTTGTACATAAGCACCCATGTATGTTGATAAGAAAATGTACCATAAATCTTCCTATTTCCTTCCCTCTTTCCTTCCTGCCTGCCTTCCTTCCTTTTTTCCATCAGACATAATGGCTTTCAGATTGTTCTCCTGTCTTGCCATTCAGCAGGGACATCAATCATTTTGATGCTGAAGATATTTTCAGGAAAATGCTCAAGTCTTTTCATATTGAAAGAAACTTGATTTAATCAGAGATCTGAAAACTTCTTTTGCCCGTCTGTGGAGTCTCTGAATTTGACTTCTCTTATGTTGCTACTGAAAAACAAAAATAAAGGTATATATTTTGAAGAAGACATTCCTTTGGTTTCACTTTTTTTATCAATAAAATGGAATGAAAATTATACCAACAGAAAATAATAGAATCATAAACTCTTTTAGGTTGGAAAGGATTCTTAAAGGTCATCTAGTCTTCTACAGTGAACAAAAACACTGTCAGCTAGATCAGGTTGCACAGATCCTGATCCAGTTTGACCTTGAATGTCTTCAGGGACAGGGCATCCACCTGTTTCACTGCTTCATTACCCTTTTTATAAGGGGTATTTTATAAGGCATAAAGAATTTCTTCCTTATGCCCAATCTAAATCTTCTACTTCAAAATCATTTCTCCTTGTCCTATCAAAAGCAAACCTTGCTAAAGGTTCTTCTTCTTCTTATAAAGCATTATCATTATTATAAAGAGTGTTTGTTACAGCCCATCTTTAGATTCTGAAAGGCTGTTCTCAGGTCTCCCTGCAGCCTTTTCTTCTCCAAACTGAACAGTCCAAGCTCTCTCAGCCTGTCCTCATGGGGGTGGGGGGGAGTGTACTCCATTCCTTGGATCATTTTTGTGGTCTTCCTCTGGATGTACTCCAACAGGTCTATGTCTGTCCTGTACTGAGGATTCCATACCTGAATGCAGTACTCCAGGTGAGGTCTCACCAGCACAGAATAGAGGGTCAGGATCATATTCCTCGACCTGCTGAGCATGCTTCTTTTGATACAGTGCAGGATATAGTTGGTTTTCTGGGCTGTGAGGTCACACTGCTGGCTTGTGGCCACCTTGCCATCCACCTTGCCATCCACCAGTATCCCCAGGTCCTTTTTGGTAGGCTGCCCTCAGCTTGTAATGATAGGAAGAGTTGTCATGACCCAGGTGCAAGGCATTGCACTTGTATTTATTCAAGCTCATTACGTTTTTCTGAGCTCACTACTAGAGCCTGTCCAGATTTCTCTGGATGGCATCCTGTCCCTTGGGCACGTTGACCACACCACACAGCTTGGCATCATCCACAAACTTGCTGAAGGTGCACTTGATCTCACTGTTGATGTCATTGATGAAGATACTAACATGATATTTTTTTTTTTACTTTTTCTTTTTTTTTTTTTTTTTTTTTATGGCCTCAGATACTGAGCATATATAGCTATGAGAAGTTTACTGTTTATTTTTCAATCTCATACGTTATTTCATTTTAGTAATGAAGCAGGAAGTTTGGCTGTGGCTGACCTCTATGTCTGCTTGAAGCCTGCTAAAAACACACAGCACTTCATGTCTGAAATTAGCTGAGGGATTATACTTTCAGTTGAAAGGAAACACAGCATGTTTATTCCTCCAGTGTAGGTGGTGTGCTCACGTTTCTTCCAAATGCGATAAGCAAAACTAGGCAGGAGCTTTATAAGATGTATGACACGGTGCTGTGGTTAAGTTTATCAAAAATTATGTTTATATAAGCATGCTTGATTTTATCCATCAAGCACATTATTTTTTAATCCTGATTGAAAACCCAGAGAGCATTACTACCTCCACAGAGGAGACAGAGCAGTACGATAGGTCACCTAATCAGTCCTAATACATGGTTCGTAGAAACAGTTCCATTATTGACTTCTATATGACTGTGTTCTTTCCTGATTGAACTCTTACTGAAGTGCAATACTTTTCTTATACTATCAAGTCCCTCAGAAAAATACCTATGAAATCTTTAAAATTAAGTCAAGGAATCTGTGTGACTTAGTGGTGTTTGTCCCACTTCTGTTGTACACTATTACCTTCTTATTCTGCTACTGTTATTTTCAGACTAGAATCTCCTGGGATGAAAGATGTGTTTTTGTTGCTGCTGCTGTTGTGTGAAATAAATAAATAAATAAATAAATAATAAATAATTGATTGCAGATTGCTATAAAGTTTGATTGAAAATCCTTCCAATCATTTAATTTGTGGGATAACAGAAGATTAGAAGTTTTATTTTCCTTGCATGGAAGCTGGTTCTTAGTGACTGCAGTGTGAACGGGATCAGTCTTTATTCATGCTATAAGGAACAACTACTACTGTGTGTTTATTTGTTTAAAAAAAGTTTACTTCTCTGATAAAACCAAAATTGAATTAATTCTCTTGATTCGTTTCTGACAAAGTATGGTTTTAAGTCATGACTGTTTCTAAAAGTCTGATTAAAAGCCAATGACAACCATTGCTTTAATATCTCACTGATCACACTATTTCGCAAAGGCTGCATGCTCTCCTTGAGTCAATGAGAACCTTGCATTGATTTTGAGGGAAGGAAGATGAAGGCTGAAGTGCAATATCTCAGATTGTACATTCTGGTTATCAATGATAAATATTGACTTTTTTTTCATGGCAGTTACTAGATATTATTTTCCCCATTTTACAAGTGACAAAAATCAAAGCTAAGGGGTTAAATGCCACAGGTGAAGAACAAGAAAGAACAAAGAGGCTCCAAACTGAGTCTTCCAGAAATTTGGCAGATATAGCAGACAGCAGCTAAGAAATTCTTCTCTGACACACACTGACTGAAGAGGCAGGGAAATGCACAGATATTTGTACTGAATTAGGTGAAGCATGGGTTAAAAAAGGCCAAGAAGCTTTTCCAGTCACAAAATGCAGTATGTGCCATTACTAATGAAGCCAGGGAGGATCCCCCCTGAGCCAGGACTTAAAGGGTGTGAGAGCTTGTGTCGGGGATCCTGATCCTTATGTTTGCTACTTGATGAGGTTTGACAAGGTCATACCAGAGTGCATGCATTCCTTCACCAGCACAGTGGGAAGTAAAATTGTAGTGTGCAGACACAGAAGCACCAAGTGAGCCTGCCTGTCTGGTATACTGCATGTAGGTAGGCTGAGATTGATTTAGCCAGGTTTCTCTAGATAACAAAGTAAGAGAAGGAGCTAAATGAGCTGGCTAGTGGTGCTCTAACCTTACAATGTCTTTTTTTTTTTTTCTTTCTTTTTTTTCCGAAAGATCTCCCACTGAAAAAGAAAAATTTCTTTAGCATTATTAAGTGATGTAACCAACAGGATGCACAGCACATGGAAAAGGATTTTGTTAACCTTTTGTGTAGACGAGTTTTGTTGTCTGGAGTTTTTGCAGAAGGGAGAAGAGGAAGAAAATAATAACTATAGGAGATTTTGCTCAAGCAAAATTGATATGTTACTAGGATTTCAGATTCCTGCTTTTCTTTTATGATCATTGTAGTTTACTAGACATTAAACTATATCTATCAGTTTAAAATAGCTGGCAAGGATTTTTGTACAAAGCTAGAAAGAAAATAGTATATTTGCCTGGTATTCCCCACGATCCATTTGTAGTATCCCTGTTACCTAGGAGAGGAAGACATACACCTCAGGTGTAGAAATCTAAAGGAGATAGGGAATATCTATAATTGGTCCCTGACTGTATGCAAAGAGAAGTGTTGAAGTGTTTCAAACAAGAAAAAAATACCTTCTTAGGCAATGTTTTTGCATTTTCACTAATTAAGAAAAGGAGAGAGAAGAGAGAAAAAAAAAAAAAAAAAAAAAAAAAAAAGCCACTAGAAATTACAATGCTTTTGCAAAAAATAGCCTGAATGTACAGTCATCAACTATACAGGAGTGATATACATTTCAGATATATATATCAGTCTGTATCTCTGCATAACTATTTATAAATTCTCAGTATCACTGAGAGCTGCTGGGCTGCTAAGGACTTATGTTAAAAAGATAGACTTGCATTTAAATGCTGATCTCAACTTTCCACTAGGGACCACTAAACAGTCTTTCAGTGGGAAAGGCCAGGATCAGCAAAACATGAAATCATTATAGCTGCAGACTTTCTAGACCTGCTTTGTATTAAGCTTTTGAAAGGGACATTTGTTTAAGGATAAGATACTTTTATCCTGCCTCTAATGCTTAATCTTCTGCTATGGCAGAATCCCAGTGTTCTTACAGCAAGGTCACTGAACCAGGGCAGAAGCACAAACCTGTTTCTCCTCTCCAAACACCTGAGCCACTCTGCTGCAATTTAATTGTTAATGAACACCTACATTAAAAAGCCTGGACATCTTCATTTAGATTCTACCCTTTACATCATAGTTCATCAAAACAGACCTATCTTAGGATGTAACACAGATTTTACACTGATGAGAGGACGATGAGGAGTATTTACTTGGGTGAATATCTCAGGGAATATGCCAGCCTTTTCCTTCTTCACTTCCTTAACTGCAAGTAAAGGAAAGGTAGTGTTTCCACTATCATGGACTGAGGAGTCCTTTTCCAGCTTGTCATGGTGTTTCTGAATACCATTCAGGAATTTGGTGACACAAGCGTCCCCAAGAAGCCATGTGCACAACCCTCTAAGCAGGGTGTGATGTTTTCATTTTCCTGCAGCAGCTGAGAGAGGCTAGCATGAAGTGACATCCAGCAGCAGCACAAACAGCTGTTAAAAATCCACATGCATAACTCCAGCGAAAAAGGAATGTCAGCCCATCCTAAGTTCAGTCATGGGCATAAATAATGTACCTGGACTTATTTTAGATATTTTCTGCAATTTAATAATAACACTTTATTTTCACAATCTGAAGTCACTGGACACCCAGGGGCACAGAAGGGATCTCTTACCAATGCAATTCTGTGAAAATTTGAATGAAGAATTGCAGAGCCTCTGGATTTTATCTGTGAGATGATTTATCCTCTAGCTGAACTGAACTAACTGAGACAATTTGCAGACACAGTCCCCATAGTCTGCAACTTATGGAAGACAAAGACATTTTTCCCAGCATGAATTTTTATGACAGTCTTTGTACTGACTAACTGCACGTACCATCTAGCAGGAGGTAACTCATAGTTCTTTCCTCACTTTTCATGGTTATTGAAAAGATAGCAGATCCCAAGACACTTTTTTTGTATATCCCTTTTGCATCCTGTTATGCTGCTGTTTTCCTTCGGTGTTAAGCTCTTTACAAAAGGGATTCACCTTTACAATACTCGAAAAAATGGAGATGAAAACTGCAACAATCACCATGACTTCATGAACAAGCTGCTTCTTGCTGCCTTCTGAAGTAAGAGCATGTATACTTACTCTGAAGTACAAACTGCGAATAAGAATGACAGATACACCAAAGAGAGTGCTAAAAAAAATCTGTTGCATGTACATGCTAAGTACAGACCTCAAGGAAAAAATTGGTTATCTTATAAAATCTGTATAAAAGATCTGATATGTTCCCACACAAAACAGGAATAGGAACTGAACATGTTGAGGGAGTCAGGGCTGAACTTTAGTTCAGTTGCCATTTAATATCTGCATGCATTAAAAATAGTAGCATAAAAGTTGATTGTTTAAGCTATTCAGAGATGCATGCCATGTATCTGAGACTATAATTTGACATCTGGGATATAGGAACTATTCTCAGTAACATATTTGCATATAATTCGATGATTAATGGAATAAGAAATGGCTTTTCTTAAAAATGAACAGTGGTCAAGGAAACCCTTATTCTCCTCTCTTTTTTTCCAACACCTGTGGGTCCACTTAAGTATTTATATACCTGATGAACGCTGAACAGAGGCACTGCAACAAAAAGTACTGTGCTTGGTAACTCAAATGCCTAAAGGTAAATCAGAATTGCTGAATTTTAGCTGTAAGTGAAATGTAAAAAAAAAATGTCCGCATGTTTTGTGCAGTACCACATAATTAGCAAGGTACTTAAGCTTTCCTTCTTTCTCCTGTTGATCTTTTACATGTGATAGGTAGCATTCTGTACATGAAAAGGAGATAGAGCGCTCTCTGCAATTCTTTCAGAGTATTTCCATTTATAGAGATGTCAGAGAGCTTTTTAGTTATAACTCTGAGGAACATCAATGTCTGAGGCTCTGAATTGATTAACATCTTGTGCATGCAAATCTAACACAAAAGAGAAGCTGACTTCACAGCAGATTGCTACCATATTAGCAAGCCCCTTCGAGTAGTTTGAAAAAGCAATTTGCTATTTCCTTTGGACTGTGTAGCTCTCGGTTGCGTATGATTGTTTTTTCCCCTCTGTTTTAAGGATCTCCCCCTTTCCACTGCTACCAAAGAAGAAGCCTTCAATAGTTGCTGCCCACATTCTTCATGTTGATAAATAATATATGTAAGAATAATTTAAATTATGAAATGGAAACCAACTACTTCAGTCTTCCTGTCATTGCCTTCTTTGAGTTTTTGCAGCTGTATGGAAGAAGACCCATAGAATCTTAATTCAAATTAGAATTTCATTGTGAATATAGTACCTCAGAATAAATTAGTACAGAAAACTGTTTTGAAAAGATTCTTAAATTCCTGTTTAGCTGTCTCTGCTATGTGTGTATTATTGATTTAGTATTGGATCAAGTAAATTTCTACTGTATTGATGAAAATTTATATGGATTAATTAGCTTACAGACAACAATTAAATGAGGGCCAAATGAGCATATAGACTATTTTACAATCTCATGACTAGCAGTGGTTACTTTGGGTCAAGGATATTGTCAATGAGAGAACAACCAAGGACAAATAAGAAAGCTTGCTCGTTGCTCCTATGTTGTGTCTGTTCTAAATTTGGTTGCTTTCATGAAATTCAAACCTATCATATCCAAAAGCAGTTCTAAATAAATAAAAGTTTGTCTGGGAAGAGGGGGCCAAATTTCGAGTTGATGTCTATTATCATGGTTGCACTAATATAAATAAGCTACTGTTCAAGGCATTGATTTTGTAATCTAATTATGCTTTAGAAAATACACATGCACACTTGCGTAGCATGTATGCATTTCATTATGGTAAGACATTTATATTAATGGAGGACATTTCTAACGGACACAGAAAGGAAAAATGCTCATAACTCAAAATCAACACCATTTTTTATGTCAAATTTAGCCCTAGAAATGGCAAAATGAAAACTGTTAAATATTTCATCATACATTTCATAGTAAAATAGGAAGAAAATTAGTTTTAGGAATCCATTCATAATTGTTTTGGTTGGCTTCCAGGCTGTCCAAAATAATATGTTGTGAGGAAATCTTTGGTGAAAGTGTACCATAGCTACAACTGGTGCCTGCCATTGAAGAAATTTCTTATTGTTGCTGAGATTAAAATGTCACTACAAAGAGAACAAAAAAAGCAAAAAGAATACTCATCATCCAGATGATGATTGTGACCTTGCACATAGCAGTGGAATTGAAACTAGATGATCATCTAGTCCTTTTCAACCCAGGCCATTCTATGATGATGATACAGGTATTTCCTGATAGACTAACATTATGCCATTGACATAGTTATAGTCTAATGGTTGGTATTGTGAGCTCAAATACAAAAACAATATATCTGCAATACTGTAATCTCCTAAACTGAGTAAATAAGAATATCTTGACATTGCAGTGTTTGGATCCTAACCTTAATGTCTTACTGGTCTGTATTGCCATTTAGGAGTCTTAGTCTTGGGACTGGTTCTGTTGACTTAGATATTATCCAAGCACAGAAAATGCCTTGGTAAGGCCAGAACAAAAGTATTATGTCTAATGTGGGGCTCCCATGTGCATGAGAGACATGAAGCTATGAAGAGAGTCCAAAAGGCTGCGAAGATGATAAAGGGGATGGGGCATTTCTCCAGAGCTTGCATTCTTCAGCCTGAAAAATAACACAAAAGAAGGCAAAGGGAAGATCTTATCAATGAATACAAGCACCTGAAGAAAGGGTGCAAAGAGGATGTAGCCATCCTCTTCTAAGTGGTGCCCAGTGACAGGACTAGAAGCAGTGACACAAATGCAGGAGGTTCCTTCTGAATGCAAGGAAACCACTTTTTACTGTGCAAGGGACTGAAAACCAGAACAGGTTGCACAGAAAAGTTGTGGAGTCTCTGTCCCTGCAGATCTTTAACATCTGCCTGGATGTCTTTCCATGAGCAGGGTCGGAGGATCAGATGACATTCGACGATATCTTCCCACCTCATCATTCTGTGATTATGTTAATTAGGGCTGCTGAATGTTTGAAGGTTCTGATCTTTCTTTATAGCCTCTTGCACCAGTGTGAAATTTCTGAGCTATCTTATGCATTCACTTGGGTTCATCTACTAGAGACATCAGCTCCCAAAGAGAAGAAATGGTTGCCTTATTCTAATGAAGAATTAGTCTTATAACATTTCGTGTGTAGTGGAAATTATACTTGTGCAAATATAAGTGTAAAAGATGCATCCATGCTAACTAACTTGCTAATTCCTCTTATGGTAGAAATAACAAACCAGTTGAAAATGAAAACTGAAATTAGGGGCTTCTCATGGATTAAAGGCATGGCAAGTCTGAGGGGACCCAGTGTTTTCAAAAATGATGTGAAATAAGACTGAAACTGCATCTAGCCACTGCCATGATTTGAAGCTTGTTCTTTCTCTTTAATTAAGAGGTCTGTTTCCAGCAGATTGATGCCAATGAGATAATTTTGAGATAAAAAGAAGATATAAAAATGTCTTGTTTGGTCCCGGAAAACATTGGTCGTGTGTGAGAACGTATTTTCCATTAATTCTGCACATGGAGTACCTTAAATTACAAAGTATTAAGAGAGTAGGATAGAAGGGGGAAAAAAAAAAAAAGGGCAATCAGAAAGAGAAAAGCATGTGTGAGAGCTGACATCACAGCTTTTTCAGGTATCTCTTGAAGAGAGTGAATATGGAAGGGAAGGGCAGCTGTTCATCTGAAATAAGGTCACCGACAAATAGAATACCAGACACAGTTTTACTAAAATTGGGCCTGACTCATGTTGGAACAGTATGAAATAGTCTTTCTCAAAAGGACCAGTTCTCAAAAGGATTTTTTCTCAAAAGAGCTGGTTGGTCAGTCAGCTTTTAGAATGTCATATTTAGGGATAAGGAGTTGAGAAGTGCTATCATTAGCTATTCAAGCTTTCATTATAAAACCTTTGCTTTTCCTGTCTTCATGATAGTAATGAAGCATGATAAAATAATGCTCAAGTATTTTGCCTTCTATTATATTCTTTACTGCTACTCTTCAGTATACTGCATGCCTACAGAGTACTATAAATATATCACAATATAGCTTGTTGTTTCTTATTATCAAGGTATAATGCAGCTGTTATTAGGACAATAAATGTTGAAAGCACTGAAACCCAATAAATAATAATACATCTTTAACAGAAATCCAAAATAAGAACTTCTAGTCATTTATAAAAGACAACCTTTTGCTTATTTTCCTACGCAAGCACAATGCTAAACAATTTTTAACATGAAGAAACTTCAACGTTCAGAGGCTTAACAAAAGATACATTAGGCTGCCTTTTAAAAGACAGTTTCTTCTCTGAGTCTTTCTGAAAACTGTGGCTATTAACCAGTCAGACACTGTTAGTATCCTAAGCACTGAGTTAAGTTAGGGAACAGAATAAACACAGATTTTGAGGGTAAAAAAGTTTGGGCACCTTGTAGTACAGGGTGCGAGAAAATTGATTAGGATAGATTTAAGGTTCCAAGTGAAAGAATAGTTTCCTAAGTGGTACTTTTTCTGAATTCCTGTCACTCATACCTGCTAATGTCCTTTGCCACCCTCTCATTTTTCATCCTTATTCTCAATGGAGTCCTTCATGATGCTCAGATTCATTTTCTTGATCGATTCCAGCCTAGTAAAGCTCAAATAGCTGTTCTTCATGAAGATTTGGCTCATTATTTAGCTCTAATACTCATTGTTTTAATTTTGTAGATCTGTCTTATTTAGAAGAGTTGGCTAGTGTTTATTCAGCAGAGCCAAAGCTAATGGGGCATTCTGAAGCAAGGTAGATTCTTTTGCTCCATTTTGGCAATATCAAATGATGTACTAAGTAGTTCTTTAAAAAGCCTTCTGTAAAGCTGATAACACCTTTACATTACTTACAGCTATTTTTGTTTTGTTGCTTGTTTAAAATAGAGAAGGCTTCCTGTAAGGAACTTTGAAACTGGAAGAACAGAGATGGAAGGAAACTCATTTGCATTACTCTTCAAATTGTAATTAAAGAAAAGAAAATAAAAATCTAGTTCCTTTGAAACCTTGAATAACTTCAGTTTGAGATCATTTTTATGTTTCAGTTTTTCATTGTTTTACATTTTACCCTCAATTCTGGTATTTTTAAAAATATGCAAAGCAGCTACTAAGACTGTTATGCTATATCCTTGCATTTTTTGAGTTCTGTTGCTTTATGTTCCGTTACTGATAAATTATAGAGTAGATAATCTAATCATTTACATCTGACTAGAAAATTTAGTTGGATGGTTCATACTCAGAACCACCATATCTTTTCTGGTAATTTTTTTTTTACTAGCATTTTAAAAAAATCTGTTGGGTTTATGTCTTTCATAAGGTTGCTGATGAGATACACAATGCAATCCATAGATCAAATAATTTGTATTACAAATATTGTGAACTGTTGTTATTTACAGTCCATTTCTAACTATTAAAATACTTCAAATGCTCTGACAATTAAAATTCCTACACTATTACAACTTTAACTGATAATTAGTAAAATTGTACCCACTCCATTTTCCATAAGAAACAGCAAGTAACCAAATAAGAATTAATGACTTTTCTTTTAAAATATTAACACAGGAAAATTGGGTATTGCAACATTTCTATTTGCTCTATCTTTAAGAAGGTTGACTCAGATTATGAATCTGTATTTGTCTTTTTTTTTTCTTTTTTTTTCTTTTTTTTTTTAATCTCATGTAATTCACTTATGGCAATTACAATTAAAATTGTAATTCCATTGATGTTGGTACATTCAGCCCTCTAGCTCTGAGGCTAAAATAAAAATAATTAAACCCGAATGAAAGGTAAAATCCTAATCTGTTAAAATAAATAATAAGGCTGCTTTGGCTTCAAGTGTGAGCACAACTCTATCTTGATCGCCCACAAACATAATTTTGTAGTATCATGAATGTAAAAGCTTCTTATCTTTTTACATTATGATGATGACCTAATCTGAAGTAAATTAGTAGTCCATATTCTTTTTTCACTAAAGATATTTTCTTTACATTTCTTTTAAATGTCTTTAGTTTTAGAAGTGGATCTTTTTAGCTTGAGATATTTTTCTGCCATCTCAGAAAGTTTTATTATGAACTCACTGTAAAATTCCAAACATGATTTATCCTCTTTAATTTTATTTACTCTTGCCCATGTATTTCAGTCAGTTGTATTCTCAGCCTAGATTCTCTGTCAAATCTACGGACTTAGATGTCTCTGCTAAAGCTATGAACAGGAGATATATGTTCTGTTTACCTAAAAAAAAGCACTCATATGTATGCCAAAAGCTTCAGTTATTATTTAGAATTAACAATGTAAAATATGTAGTGCTTGTTTTTTTAGCACTTATTTTAGTCCTGTTTTAAGGCAGAGGGCCAAAATCAGGAACAGTATGGAAAATTGTAATTCCATTGATGTTGGTACATTCAGCCCTCTAGCTCTGAGGCTAAATTGGCCCACTGCCTATGTATTTTAACTATCAGAGGATCTGAACCCAGAGCAATGGACACAGAAATCATTTGCCTGTCAGTCCTTTTCAATTACTTGACAGTTGGTATAGTATATTTCTCTATAGCAGTAATTATTGTTCTCAAGGGATAGTCAAGGCACAGAGCTTTTCTTTCAGACAATGCTTGTTGCCTCAGGGGAGAACAATAAACATGCAGATATTCTTAGACAGCCACTGCCACTCACAATAGCTGTTCCTAGATATACAGTATCATAATACTGAGGAATTATATAATTTGTTTTAAGATTTTTTTTTTGTATAGTTGCCAAGAGCCTCAAAGTATAAACTAGTCCAGATATGATATTCATTTATTAAACTTCATCCAAATAGTATCAATAACCCACTGAAATGGTGATGAGAGTTGCATAATAGATTGAAAAAAACATACACATTGCACAGTTAATTTCAAAGTTAACTTTATCTGACTGGCATTTCTCTTTAAATAAATACTTCTAGATTGAGAGATCTAGTCCGAAGGTGAGAAGAGCAGTCTGCTAAGCGTTGCCATCTCTTGGCTTGGAACTTGACCAGCCAGTGGGAAATGAATAAGCAAAGCCACTCAAGCTGACACTTTTCTGGTGCCTTCTTCCTACATTCTGCTTGAGTATTAGACAGATTTGTTCATGGTTGACTAGAAACTTTGTAGCACAAAGAATCTTGGGCTCTGTCCTCAACAAATGTGAGAACAAAAGACTCAGCAACAAATGGGAATACTTTGCTATAGAATTCTCACACACGGACAAAGCAGGCTAGGATGCTAAAACTGGGGTGCCAGCCCTGCAGTTTACTGGCCAGGGCAGTGAAGACTTTGATGCCACATTAAGCTACCCTCTCCCTCTGCACGTATCAGTGTGACCTGGATACAGGAGCTGGAGATAGAAGTGGAATGGCTTGTCATTTCTTGTCATAGCCACTGCTGTTCAGAAAGTAGAATAAGAGATTCTAAAGTGGAGGCAAAATGTGCATTGCTATTATAAATGTCATTTGTTTAAACACCAGGCTCACTGAAAGGGTATTTTATCCAATTTCTTGCTTTTGAAAAACTAAAGGAATATGTCTGAGTGTTTCACCTCAATGAGCATGGTACAGAAAGCAAAGAAACATAGGTCAGCTCTTAGTTGTCGGTTTTTCCATTACATTATACATCACAAAATGAAACTTTCTGTGATTTACCATTTGCGTTGGTTATTGCTTTCATCTAATTTTGGCAAATTCATTTCTTTTTTTTTTTAATTAGTCTTTAAACCCCGGAATCCTTAACTCTGTCAAGATGTAAGTAAATTAGCAGAATTGATAATGAAATAGACCCCTGGTTCTAAAGGTGCTTTGGGTATTGTTGCTATGTCATTCTTTTAGTCAGTATAACAGTCATTTTTTGCCATTGGTTCTTTAACCAGTATATCTTGTTTAAAGGTTTTTTTTTTTTTCGTTTTTTTTTTTTTAATTTATTTAGTAAATATAAGAATTTGAGGGATTGATTATTTGCAGTGGAAATTACTAACTGGATGACATTTTTCAGAGTTTTGTTTGAATAGACTTGGATTCCTTGACAGAAGTCTACACCTTTTTCATTCACAGAATTCCCACAGAAGCAGTCATTCTAGCAACTTTATCTCCTTAAAAGTACGTGAGTGACTCTGTTTTCAGGTTTGTCCTAAGATTTTACTGTGATCAACCAAGCTTCTATATGACAAGAATGAAGGAGAAATGAAAGGCCTCTTGCATCTTTTCTTAGAACTTATACATCTTCCTCTTCATGTGACTTTATGTGTATGTCTTTGTTGTGCAGAGCAGAAATACTCTAAGGATGAATGCGTGCTGGCAATAGAAAGAGGGATTGTCTGGAAACCCCATGTGGCCTACATTTATAAAAATGATGACAAAAATGGTAACAGACACAAAAAAAGGTTCTGATTTTTTTTTTTTAGGGACATGGAATTTCTTCACTCATTCTTTTTGCAGGTATCTGTGAATGAAACAGTACAGGATTAGGTTCTGAATATTCAGTTTTGTAATTCTTTCAAAATAAACTCTAATCTGTGGACTTTCTGGTGTTCTTATCAGGAAAAAAGAAAAAAAAAAAGAGGTAAGGGAAACAATATGCTAGAGGTTTGCCCTGGGGGTGAAAAAAAAAAAAAAAAAAAAAAAAAAAAAAGATGAACATAGTATCTTTATCCAAATTGAGATATACAGTGCAGAAGTATATATCCTTGTTTAAAAGATGAGCTTTGGAATAGTTGAGGCTACTGTGACCCACAGCTGAAAGACAAGTGAGATAAAATTAAAGCTTCCTGAAAGAAATATAGTTAGCTATTATCATACTCATCTACATTTTCCAAATGCATAGGGTGACATTAACTCAGTCCTGCCTCTCCTCTCAGAAATAGAGTAGGTGGATTTTAGGGTATTTATTCTTAATTAGCAACTTTTTTTTTTTTTTTTTTTTTTTTTTTTTTAACACAGAAGATGGGTTTTTAGCTAATAAGATCAAAATCACATCCAAGTTCCTATCTCCCCAGCAAGTAAAGTACCACAGGATAGATGTATGTGCTGTGGGAAAGAAACTAGGCTTATTACACTGTTTGGTCGTAAGTTGGTCAGAGCAACCAGATGAATATCTCATCTCATGCTTCTTAAAAGAAGGAGACTTATAATTGTCTTTTCATTATTTAATTATATGTACTTGCAATATTCAGGAACTATTGGCCATACATAGTTGACATTAAGTCCGATTTCAAAAGTTAAATCCTTAAAATAATTCATTTTTCATCAGGGACAGATGAATACTGTCTAACAATAAAACTGAGAGACAGAAATTTCTGAGTTGATTTGTAAAGTATTTATTAACTTGCATAAAAATCAAACTACTTAGAACTTTCACTAAATAAATCCCTTATTTCTGACTACCAACATATTACCCTTGGTAATTTGTTAGAATGCACAAATGTATCAGTATACTAAGGACTAAGCACAGCACACACATACCCCTAAATAAATAAATAAATAATTGAAAATCAAAGCATTGTGTTAGAGCAATTATAGTGTAACACATACTTACTGAGAGGACTGTGCTGCTTTGAAGTGGCTGCAGAGAAGGCTCGTTAGGTAGAATCAAGAATGGTAAAAAATGGCACAAATATATATGTGCATGCTATCATGGATACAGTAAATGGAAAAGCTTTTCTATTTGCAGTTCTGACAGTTTAAAAGATAAGAAGAAGTTGTGGATTGGACATCACAGAATCATAGAACCATAAAATCCTTAGAGTTGGAAGGGACCTCTGAAGACCATGTAGTCCAACTCCCCTGCAATGAATAGGGACACCACAGCTATCATCAGGTTGCCCAGGGCCTTATCCAGCCTCGCCTGGAAAGTCTCCAGGGATGGGGCATCAACCACATCACTGGGCAACCTGTTCCAGTGCCTCACCACCCTCACTGTAAAAGACTTTTTCCTTACATCTAACCTAAATTTTCCCTCTTTGAGCTTGAAACCATTTCCCCTTGTTCTATCACCACAGACTCTGCTAAGGAGTCTGTCTCTAATAGTACTTGACTTGCACTTCAATTGAAAATATCTGGTAGGATAAATGGAAAAAATATTTTAAAATCAACTTTAAAAAAAAATAAAATCAGTGTTAGTCTGAATTATGAGGATTTTTTTTTCTTTTTTAAAAAATATTTTTAAATACTGAGACTAGATGATGTTGTTCTAAAGACATCATAATGTCAGAAATAGACATAGTTGGTTTCCCTCTTTGCTTTATAGGGAAGTTTTGTTTTGTTGCATTCATTTGCATTTCTCCTTGATAGATTACTGAACATTTCAGTGCTGTAAATGTTGTGTGTTTTTTTGTTTGTTTGTTTGTTTTCCCCACCTCTCTCATCTTTAACCTGTGTTCTTGGTCCTGTTGTAGTGTGTGTGAGTAAGCAAGTTCCTTCACTTCAGTGAAAATAAAAATAAACTACTGGAGCCTTTCTTCATATTTATCTGATTGTACTTTATCCAAAAAATACCTTCTACTTGTGTATGCTTATCTTCTCAAATATATCTCCATTATGTTGTCCTGAGGATTAATCCATGTATATATTTTCTTTCTCAGAAATGATCTCCCATAGAGAACTAGTTCCTTTAAGGGTTTTCCCTTTCAAGGTGACCCACTGCAGGCAGACTTGGTGACTTTAATTTGTCTTTACCTTCCTCAGGCAAAGCAGAGATCACAATTCAGTAGTTTGCTGGCAAGAAAAAACAAACAGTGACAACCTTAAGCGCTCCAGACTTCTTGAAAAAGCATTCAGTGTGTAAAAATAACTAAGTTCGTATTTATTTTGTTGGCCTTTTGACTTTAGATCATTTTAAGTTCACCTGGAATAATTTCAGACTCTGCCTTACAACAACAGGTTCATACTTGTGAATAAGAGAAAAAAAAAAAGCCATAACAAAAATAAATCCTAAAAGATGATCCAGAGCAAATTTGAAATGTGCAACTTCCCTTGAATATTTCTTCCCTTTACTTAGGAAGGAGAAACAAAGAGGGAGCATATTTGCAGTCTTTTATTCAGTCATTTTATTCTCACTTCTTCTCCAGAAAAGGTGAGATAAAGGACAGCTTATCACAACAAATAATCTGTTACTACAACAGGAGGCTTAACTTAGTTCAATCAGTGTCATATACAAAACAGAAAAAGCACTTCCCATGTGCAGATACTATTTATTCTCATTGTATTCATTGGGGAATTGTGTGACTTCAGCACTGAACTTGAAATACATAGTCAGTGTAAGTAAACTTTCAAGTCAGTGTAAGTAAATACTGTAAATGTACTGTTTTAGAGGATAGAGGATAAAATATGTTTATTTTAAATAGATGAAATTTTCTGGAAAATGGCTTTTTGTAATTCCATTGCAGTTATTACAGACAATAAGAGTTATAGTAATGATACTTCAGCATTCTCAAAATAGGGGTAGAAAGTGGGCTTAAAAAAGCAAAATTTTAGATCTCTTTAGCCAGTAGACTAACAAAGCTAGCTTTCATAGCAGTATGGAAATGTGCAAACATTTCAAGGTGCGCAGCCCTCTAGTGTTTTAGAGCTTAAATATTGTGAATAGTCGGACCAGTGGCTTTTCTACAGTGGAGACTGCATTCTGCTGTGCCAAACAACTCCAATATTTACAATATTAGCTGAAGTCTAGCAGTGGAGAGACCTGATTCAAGTAAATTACTCATACATCTGCTGCTTTGCATGTATGTTCCTTACATGGAGCAAGTGATAAGTTCCAGAAGCTTTAATAATCAATCCCACAGCTCACTGGAGAAGGCGTACTTTCTGAAGACAGATTTTGTCATTTACTTTGACAGCTCCATAGTTGCCAAATATATCACATAAGATCTGTTTATATTGTGGTATTTAGCTATAATCCTGAATTTTTTTGAATTTCATTGAATGTAATAGGACTGTACTCTTCTATTTTCAATATGAATTTGGCCACTGATTTAATTTAGTGCATTCTATTTCACCAGCCACTCCATGTACCAGATTTCTGAGGTAAAACATTTCCATAAAGGTGCCTGCATATACATATGGAAACCTAACATAAAACAAAACAAAACACAACAACAACAAAAAAACACCAAATAGGGAATTTTAGCTACATAAAGCCTATGTAAGGTGAAAACAGTAAAGCAGTTCATAGAATTATAAAATCATTTGAGTTGGAAGCGGCATTTAAAGATCATCTAACCCAACTCCACTGCAATGATCAGGGGCATATACAGCTGGATCAAGTTGCTCAGAGCCTGGTCCAGCCTGACCTTGAATCTCTCCAGGAACTGGGCATCTACCATGTCTCTGGGTAATCTGTTCTAATGTCTCACCACCCTTATTGTAAAAAATTTCTTCTTTATTCCCACCTTAAATCTCCTGTCTTTCAGTTTGAGACCATTTCCCCTAGTCCTTTCACACCAGACCCTGCTAAAGAGTCTGCTCCCTTCCTTTGTATAGACCCCCCTTTAAATACTGAAAGGCTGCTGTCAGGTCTCCCCTGCCCTTTCTCTTCTCCAGTTGAAGAGCCCCAGCTCTCCCCGCCTGCCCTTCCAGGGGAGGTGTTCCCTCCCTTGGATTGTTTTTGTGACTTTCCTCTGGACGCGCTCCAACAGTTTCATTTCTCTTCTGTACTGAGGACTCTATATCTGGACACAGTACTCCAGATGAGGTCACGTCAGCACAGAGTAGAAGGGCAGGATCATAGAATCATGCAAGGGAGGATCACCTCCCTTGCCTTGCTGACTACTATTTTTGATGCAGCCCAGGAGCTTTTTGGGCTGCGAGGAAACATTGCTAGCTCATGTCCAGCTTGACATCCACCAGTACCCTCAAGTTTTTTTTGGCAGGGCTGTGTTCTATCCTTTCATTCACTGGCTTGTATTGATAGCAGAGCTTGCTGCGACCCAGGTGCAAGACCTTGCGATTGGCTCTGTTGAACCTCATGAGGTTCGCCTGGGCCCACTTCTCAAACATGTCTAGGTCTCTCTGAATGGCATCCTGTACCTCTGTTGTGTTGACAGCACCATACAGCTAGATAAAATCAACAAGCTTGCTGGAGATGCACTTGATCCCACTGTCTATGTCACTGATGAAGAAATTCAAGAGCATCGGTATCAGTACCAAATGCTGAGGGATGCCACTTGTCACTTATGTCCATCGAGGCTTTGAGCCGTTGACCACTATCCTCTAGATATGATCTTGCAACCAGTTCTTCATCCAGTTCACCCATCAAATCTGTATCTTTCCAATTTAGAGAGAAGGATATTGTGGGGGACCATGTCAAAAGCCTTAATGAAATCTTGATAGGTGACATTGGTGGCTTTTCTCTTCATAGAAGTCCACTAGGCTATTCAGACAGGACTTGCCCTAAGTTTAGGAAACTGACTTGACACATTTTCTTTCTTTCCTCAGAATCAAAATGACACCTGCTCACAGGGCAGAGTCTGTGACTCTGAATACAGTATTTAAAGTGTTGTACAGAGTTAGGGAAACTTGTATTTTAATTATATCTGAATTGAAAAATAGCTTTTCTAGGTAATATCAGATAATTATCTGCTGTATTACAAAAAAACTGTTTGAAGCTTAAGCTTAGAGCAACTTTTTCTTTTTGAAAAAAAAAAAAAAAAATTTACCTATACTAGCAAAGATGTGAATCCATGGCCACCATAATAATCATCTGGTACAGTAATGAAGGACATGTAAGAAGGTGTAAATGAAAAAGATATTTCTAAACTAATACACTAAGACTTTTTTGTTTCCAATATTTATTTAGAAATCTTCACTTGAAAAACACTTTATAAATCATATTATTCTGAGCAAAAAAAAAAAAAAAGAGAAGCTGAGGATGTCAGAAGGAGAAAAGTAGAGCTGCTTTGATTTTTCTCTAAGTTGAGCTCCAAAGCCTGTCATGTTTTTGAGCATCTGTGTGTTTGTGTGTTGGTGTTTTATCTATGATGCTGATAACCTAATGGCAAACATCATAAAAACTCTACCAGGAAAAAAAAAAAAAAAAAAAAGTTGGCAAAGCATTTGCAACCACCCAGAGCAACAAAGGAGACTGTTCTAGGAGAAGTGAGAAAGCTTCTCCTGTATACTGATTTGTCCCTTCCCTTGGGAAATAAAGACGTCAATGCATTTGCTGCCTTATGTGTAATCAAATATCCTTCCAGGCAAAGACACAAATAAGTGCTGTCCTTCTCCTTCCCTCTTCAGATTATATGCAAAAATGAATCCAATCTCACTTTTTTGTTTTTCTCTCAGCAATTCTGCAAATTAAAAGCCGTGTCCTGTAATTTGATTCAGTTATAAACAATCTTTTATTTCCTTATTTAAGAGTGTTGAATTTAAGTTTGTGGAGATGAATTTTCTAGTATGTTTTTTTATGTGGATACATATATTTGCTTTTTACATGCAAAGCCATGAAAAATCAGTCACAGTGAGTCTGGAGTTATCTGTGAACAAGCATAACAACTGAGTGCACCAGTGCACAAGCCATACAACAGTGCACAGTCACCTACTGATGGATAGCATATCCACTGAGTATGCATTGCAGAGTATTCCTTGAGTTACTATTATCAAAGGTGCAAAATTAGCTTTCTATTGCAAAATTGATTAGTTTTCTCTATAGTGGAGACTTCTGTTGAGTTTGATGCTCTGACAGCACCCTTAATCTATACTGGGACATTTCTCCCTTGGACTTTATTATTCCTGGCATTTTATTGTTCCTGGCATGGAGGAATTTAATCAAAGGTCGTTTGGGACTTTCTCAGTATAGCCACATCAAATTCACATCTGTTTCACTCTGCAAAAAAAGGACCATTAGTACTTATCCAACTAATACATTTATGTATGATTTCAACCTGGCTCTTCAGGTGTGCTTTATGGGATGTGTCCAGATGTGTTGGAATGCTTTCTGTTTGCTGTTATATCATCTCCATATAGCTCACTTTAAGGAAAATTTTTGTGTATGCAAACTGAAACAAAACAAAACAAAACAAAACATAGTTTTTTGTTTGTTTGTTTGCTTGCTTATTTTCAATTTCTGGTTTTTTGAAGTCATCAACAGTGCTGAAAAACATATGAAATACAAATTGTATTCTCTATAAAGATTGTTATGAAGAATCAATCTGAGCTTCAAAAGCTTCAGAGAGATTGTTCTTTTGTTGTTTTGTTGCTTGTTTGTTTCTTTGGGGTTTTGTTTCATAAGATGATCCTGTGTTCTCTTGATCAGAAAGCTGTAACTAGCAGCCATTTTGTTATATATTTAGAAAAAAATAAGAAGTCTTGAAGGGGAAAAAACTGTTTTGTTTAGTGACAATCATTTATTCTTATGTTTCCTTTTCATAATTCCATTTTTTGTCACTTCTGTTCCTTTTTGGAAATTTAGTTCAGCTAATTTGTGAAACTAAAGATAGGGAAAAATAATTATAATAGCTGTTATATTCAGGAGATAATTTTTGCCTTTCCAGTTATGACTTGTTATTTGACAGCGTGTCTTAGTTCAGAGTGTCGCATCTTGAAAGCTCTACAGTCATTTTAGACCTTTGAAATCTCTTCATGAATACTTAATTCTGCATTTGTAGGGAAGAGTCTGTGCTGGAGAGATCTGTAGTACTGTTCAGTCTGTTTCCACTAGCTCTCAACACAGAGTGTGCAAAGATGCAGAATAAATTAGTATTATTTTGAAACACTGTTTGTCCACTGGTATGTCATCCCTTCAAAACCTTGCACTGAGCATATGAAATAGCACCAGATGCAGACAGTGATGTATGTTCCAGTATGTCTCCCAATTACCGTCATGAAGCTCTCCTGCTCACACTGATGTTTTGTGAGAAGAACAGAGAACAGCATTGGTTCCTGAATGTATGTGTGTGATGGATGGCATTTGTTTTGGTCTCTTTGTTCATCTAAAAAGGGAGTGAGAGGACAGGAGAGAGGTAGTCCTTTTATTTTGGAGAAGAGATCTCAGTGCAAAAGGTAAGGAGTGCAGCTCAGTTAAGCAGGAAGTTACAGTATGGGCAGAGGTCAGGGAGCTGGTGGAAAGTGCAGGTGGCAGACATAATGCAGAAATAGGGGTGATGACAAAAAACTTTTGAGGGACCCAGAGAGGGCTACCCAAAGTATACTGCAATCCCAATCAAGTCAGTTGCTCTGAAGCCAGGCCCAGACACAAGGAGATGCTTTCACATATACGAGCGCTGAAAGGAACATTCCACATAATCCCACTTTATTTCTGTCATTTTACTTAGTTATTTCTACTTTCTCTGTTAAAATACATGGTCCAGTTTCAGTTCATATACAATCTCAATTTACCATTTAAAAATCTTCTGGAGTTTTTTGGGTACAGTATATAATGAAAGGGAGCACCTTTTCATTATAAGTAAAGGGAGTACTTTATTTCAAAGGTCTGGCTGCCTTTGGCTCTTGTCACAACAGATTGAATTTTTCAGAGCAGAAAAACATACTTATTTTGTTAAACAACCTCCCTGAACTACTTGATGCCAAAAAAAAAAAAAAAAAAAAAATCTCTTTTCTTTCCCCCTCTCTCTTTTGCTTTTAACTATTCAAGCTTTTTTTCTTTTTTTCTTTTTTCTTTTTTTTTTTTTTTTTTTTTTTTCTGTTTTATTTTCTGTTAGAAATAGTGTCTTGAAGACCTCAATCTGCTTCTGGAAACTGCGAAAATAAGCAGTAAAAGAAAGAAGATGAAAAAATATTAAATCACTTTCTCTTGTTCATAACTTCCAATAAAATTAAGTTTGAGCTACCAGATCAGTGCATGGTATCTTCAATGTACTGAACACCATGCTCTTTAGGCAAACCAGAATCCATAATAGAAGCAGTTCAATTAGAGGAGACAATTAACCATTTTACCCTTGAGTGTAAATAGATATGTGAATTAACTGAGTGGAATTTTCCTACCGAGTTCAGTTGTGCTGGAATGGATAAAATATTACTGGTTTGTGTATATTTTTTAAAAGTGAGGAAGTTTGAATTGCTGCAGCAATTCTGGCAAACATTCTCTTTCACCATTTTTTTTTTCCTTACTTTTGAATTTCCTGAGGGTTCTAATTAATAAAGTCTGTAAGAAAAGCAGTCACAGTCTATCCACATTCCTAATGGACTTTCATTAGAAAGGAGGCCAACTTCTTGCCTGTTTCTGATCTTCTGTTTATTGGACTCAAAATCTGTCTTGTATCTGAAATCTTTATTTTTTTTCAAGATTTTTTAGTAATAACTTCCTTGCCAGATAACCTCATTTTCATATTTCATACTGACTCCATGAAAAAATAGGGTGCCTTGGATGCCAACCAAACATCTAATTTCTTAGCTAGAACATTTGTGAAAGACAAAAATCCGATCTATTTACATAAAATACTTACTACACTGTCATGGTTTTATGTTTTTTGGTTATTGGCATTCCACACCATAACATCATGTAGTACACTGGAAGTTAAAGAGTTAATATGAAATAAAAGTTAATTGGAGGAGGTAAAGTATAATCTTGGAGTTGGCTCTGTGAGAATGATTTGTTTCAAACTTCTCTGTGATTAAAAAATAATAAATACCTACTTCTTACTTGGACATTTTTTTTAAGTAGATTTAAAAGCTTTTTGAAGGCTGTAACCTTGACTAACTCTGTTTTACAGATGGGAGGAGAAGGAAGCAACTTTTCTTACTTCACTGAACAAACTAATAGTAAAGTTGCAATTAGAAATTCAGGCCTCCAGGCTTCATGTCAGGGCCATCTAGATCCCACATAGAGTCAATAATGTAAAATGAAGGTAGTCTCAGTGCCTGTTCCGTATGGGGTATTATTAGATTTCTGTATTTGCAGAGATTTATATCTTTTGATTTGTACACGTGGCCTCGCAATTTGTACTGGGTGCATAACACAAAAACAGTAACGCTAAAACATAGGAGATGGCTAGAAATTAATGATGATTATGGAAAGGAGACTTAGATGGAGGATTTGGCTCTTGTTCTTGATTTGCTAACTACTGAAGGAATTGAAAAACCAGAAAATGTGGTGACTAATAGAATCATAGAATCATTTGAGCTGGAAAGAATCTTTAAAGGTCATCTAGTCCAAGTCCTCTGCAATGAGACAGGGACATCTACAGCTAGATCAGGTTGCCCTGATCCAGAGCCTTGTCCAGCCAAATCTTGCATGTTTCCAGGGACAGAGATTCAGCACATCTCTGGAGCACTTGTTCCAGTGCCTCACCACCCTTACTGATCTTCCTTATGCCCAATCTAATTCTCCATTATTTTAGCTTGAAACTGCTTCTCCTTGTCCTTCCAACACAGATCCTGCTAAAGAGTTTGTCCCTTTCCTTCTTACAGCCTCCCTTTGAATACTGAAAGGCCACTATAAAGTCTCCCTGGTGTCTTCTCTTCTCCAAGCTGAATAGCCCCAAATATTTCAGCCTGTCCTTGTTGAGGAGGTGTTCCACCCTTTGGATTATTTTTGTGGCCGTTTTCTGGACGTCCTCCAGCAAGTTCATGTCTCTCATTGACTGTGGTTTCCACACTGAAATAGCGCTCTAGGTGAGGTCTCACCACTGCAAAGTAGAGAGGCAGGATTACTTACCAGTTGTGCAGGTCTTGCACTTGGCTTTTTACACTTTTTACATTATGAAGTTCTCTTGGACTCACTGCTCAAGCCTGTCTAGGTCTCTCTGGGTGTCAATCCATCTCTCAAGTGTGTCAACCACATCACACAGCTTGGTGTTATTTGCAAACTTGCTGAGGGTACACTCAGCCCCAGTGTTTATGTCACTGATGAAGATATTTAAGACCATCAGGCCTTGTACGCACCCCTGAGAGGCACTACTCAGTATTGATCTCCATCCAGACACTGATCCATTGACCACCTCTCTGGGTATGGTCTTGAACCAGTTCTTTATCCATCAAACAGTCCATCTATTAAATCCATATCTTTCCGGTTTGTGCAGAACAATTCTGTAGAGGACCGTGTCAAAGGTCATATTGAAGTCCAGATAGGTGGCATCAGTGTCTCTTCCTTTGTCCATTGATACAGTTACATCATTCATAGAAGTCTACTGTGCTGGAACTTGTACAGGACTTGACCCTGGTGAAGTCATGCTGGTTGTTTTCTATCATCTCTCTCTCTTCCATGTGCCTTAGCTTAACATCCAGGAGGATCTGTTTCATAATATCCCCTGTCACAGACGTAAGGCTAATAAGATGCTAGTTCCTTGGTTTGTCCTTCCTACCTTTTTCAAAAATGTATGCAACATTGTCTTTTTTTTCAATCAACAGAAACTTTACCTGACTGCAATGAATTTTCAAATATAAATGAGTCACTGTACTAGTAACACTATGCGACATTCCTCACTAATGTTAATATGAATCAGTAGATACATACAGTCAAGATTTTCCATGCAGATTTTAACAAAATTAGTATTTGATTTAAGTTCAGTCATCATCATTTTTCTGTGCAGAGAATGAAAAGTGCATGCCGGGATATTTCCAGTTGGTAAAGAAACAACCACCACTAGGTGGGATAAGATGTTAATCTTACAGTAAGACTGGGGTCTCAACATGAATTGAACAAGTCTGATTCGGAGTATCATGTGCAATGCAGCACACAGCAGATTGCTCAAGGGGAAAATCAAATACTTAGAAGTTGAAGGGAGAAATAGATAATTTGCTAGGAAGTCTCAAAACTGTACTCAGTTTAGACTCTGCTTAACCTCCAAGACACTTATGAAGACAAGAGATACAGAAAGTAAGGAAGAAGTGAGCAAAGAGAGATGTGAAAGGAAGGGTAACTAGATAAAAATAGTGGACAGAAGAAAATGACTAGGACATTCAAAATGATGAAGTGGAGGAAGGTTGACAAAAGGAAAGAGCCATTTTATGCTAGGGCAGATGTGGAAAAAGTCTCTTTTCAGAAGTTTTCCATCCAGCTACATCTAAGTAAAGTGCTCTCCCTTCCCCATTTCTCTATGTCTTCCCCACGCAGCCTTTTGCTCACCCCACAGTAATGTAGGAAGGCAGGCTCAAAACCACATACAAAGGCAATATGTTCTGTTTAAAGTAGACTTCTTTGCTTGCATTAGATTTTAATTTTTGTCAGGCTGCAGTCACAGCAGTGGGAAGCAGCAGCTCTGGCAGGGCTATGAACCAAGCAGAGTTCTGTGCTCTGGGCTGGTGTGGCAGTGAGTGAGTGAGGACTCTTGTGACAGCAGGATGCTGGGGCATTTCTCAGAGGTACCACCTATAAGAAAGCAGAACCAACAGGCTAGTAGGTAAGTGACTCAAGGTGGCCATTCATTCTCCCACTCAGGAGCTGTTGTAGTTTAAACCATCTTCATTATTTTGCTGCTTTCCTCTGGACTGACTTATTTTTCTGCTTTCTGGGGATAAGACAAGAACACAGAGTATTTAAAATCAGTGTATTTAAAGCTCTATTTTCATAATTGTTCTCTCTTTTAGTACTGTGAATAGTTCAGACCTTAATAATATTGTTGGACTTTTTGACTACAGTTGTACAAATGGTTTTATTGAACTGTCCAGAGTACTTTTTTCATCTTTTTCTCTGAATACATGTACTTAATTTAGAATCCATTTATACATAGAGGTAATTCACATTATTTCATCCAGTGTGTTTCTTCGTCTACGCTGAATTTTATCTGTTGAGTTTCTTAAACACCTAACTTTGTTCAACATTTCTGAAGTTCTTCCTGGCCTTCTCTAATCTTGAGTAACCCATGTCACTTTGAATGTGAGTTTTAAAGATTCCATTAATACTTTAAATGGTTTTTAATTTTTTGTTTTGTTTTGGGATTGGCAAGGCAATATCAGAAGTACACTGAGAATACCTTTGTTCAGCACAGCTGCAGTAATTGCTTCTGTCTCTTGTAGTTTGGAGAAAGTGAAATAAAGTGAAAATATCCATTCATAACAAGAAAATGTAAAGTCAAATAGGCACAAAGTTTTTAATATTTAATTTTCCACATTATAAAGCAGACTCTTCTTCTCTGCTTTCCCATAAATGCAGAAATGTGTAGGATTAATTAAACATTAAACCATAATTCTTCCTAAAAGAAAAGTCCTTACTAGTCATGTTTGATATAATATATTACCAAGGTGATCTTCTTCCCCATCTGAATTTTTCTCATCATTGGTTTGAAAACAATAGTAAAGAAATAAATATTTTGTTATCATATATATGTGTATTTATATATATTATTCTTATATTTTTAATGGAGGAAAAAAGGATATTATTTGGTAAATCTTCCTTTAATTAAATAATTGACTGCAGAACTGATTGCATAATGGAAATGTTGTGTGACATTCATTGCAGCTACTGATTTAGAAATGAGACAGCGAGTCTGTGGAAAAAGGTTTCTAGGTCCTTAGGCTCTGGGGAAGAAGCATATTTACTTTCTAGTCTGTTTGCCTTCTAGAAAAGGAGGAGGAGCAGGGAATAAAGCCAACAGAATAAGGCCACTAGCATTTTTAGCTGATTATATGCAGTGTCAAGAAGGTGCTATTTGTATCTGTGGGATATTGCTATGGGCTGACAGAGTAAGAAAACAAGGAACATATGAAGTAAACTCAACAAGGCAAAAATATTCCATCAAGGAAGAAAACAAATACCAGAGAACTACATTTTTTATTTTTTTAGTAGAAGTAAGTGATGCTTGCTTAAATTACTTAAGGATTTCATTTTTTAACCGTGAGATTATGAACATAACTATTGCCTTGACTGTGTTCTGTATTTTTAAAGCATTTGTCTCTATTACTAGCTTTGTTATTTTGCAGAATGTGTTTAGACTAAATGGAGTTAGTAACATAAGGAAAAAAAAATTGAAGAAATAAATAGTCTTTATAAACCTACAAAATAGGGTGTGTAGGGGGAGAATGAGGGACAAAGATATGTACATGCACACAAATGACATATATAATATACTTATATATTTTCAATGAATATATTTCCTAATATCATATTGGTAAATAATGAATTGTCAGGAATTCTCTGGACATGGAGTTAGAGGATACTTTATTGAACAGTCTGAACATTTATCTACTTCAAACTGTCTATATTCCTTGGAAGGCAAAATAACTACTAATCCTTCAGCTCACACTTTACCTACTTTCTTTTTAGCAATAATGCTACAATTTATAGCTTTTTTTTTTTTAATCACACTATGATATATTTACTATCTTAGATCATATGTTAACAGCTCAACAAGTCCCATAGGAGAAGAAAGGAGACCTATAATTAATCAGATGCATAAAATCTAATGGTAACATCTATCACTATCTTTCCAAAAGGAAACCAAAAGAAGAGTGGAAAAACTATGCAAACTCAAGATGCAAACATAATTGGGAGTGGAAGTAAAAAGGAGATTGTGGCCCACTCAGTGGTATGAGTACAAAAACTCAACCTAAGGTAGAGCCTTTCTACTTCCTGACTGCCATAACTTTGATTAACTTTGCAATGTTTCAGCACAGGGTCATGCTATCTTGTTGACACTTTTCCTTTGAGATGTCAGTCACATTTCAATAACTTTCCAGTGTGGGCTTGTAAGTCCTGTCTCTTCATTGACTTTGAATGAGACAGGTTGCTTGTGAATGCAGCTTGGAGTGTCACTCAGATATTCTTGCATTGTGTTACCTTTGATTGACATGTCTGAAGTGGTGGAAAAAATTCAGGGTATTGAACCTCCCATTTTGACGGTGAGGACCCTTCATTTTTCATTTTATTTTTTTTTAATTCTAGAAGCTCTCCTCCCCTTCGCATAATAGCACAATTTCATTCTGATTGTTTTTTCTCTTTTTTTTTCTTTTTTATTAACAAGCACAAGAGGGTCCAAGCCTGCAGATGTAGCAACTTAGCACAGGTTTTCACAGGACGAAAACTGTGAGCTCTACTAATGGAAGATAATATGTTAATGATAAGAGAAAATGCATATTCAGGAAAGAACATTAAAAAAAAAAAAATGTCCTATTGGTTTAGTCTTCAGTATACGTAGTTCTATTTTATGTCGGGCTTGTGTAATTCCTAAGGGTTAGGCCAAAGCTCTTTAAAAAGAGCCAGCAAAAAGGAAAGAAAAACATTTTTAGTTTTCCAATGTTTATTATTACAACATAGACTGTAGCTGGTTTTGTGGAAGTTTCACTATGTAGTAGAATGCTGTGTCCCAGAACAGTGATTGTTCCAAGGCTGAGTTATTCAATAAGTTGATTTATAACATATGACTCCAGTTATAATGCAAGAGTTGCTCCATTTATTTTAAACAAAATAAATATTTCTTTGCTGTATCCACTTGAGGTTTGTAATCTTGTTTTCAGGAGTGCCCTAGCTCACATAAATAGACCTACCCCCCTTCCAGTGCTAACAGAAAATGCAGGGTCCATGATGGAGGAGGGGAAAACTGCAATATAAAATAGTTCATATTTGTTTCATGGTGTTTCATAAATCTGGTTCCCAGGCAGTGGAGAAAAGTGAATAAAAAGCATTTTATTTTTCTTTAGCTACAACTATAGCTTTTTGCTCAGCAGAATGGACAGAAGTGTATGAAAACAGCAAGTGCTGGAAAGTAGTTGCAAAACAATAGCAAACAAAAAACTCTTTAATAACATAATATCCTGTAGTCAGTGAAAAGCAAGGGCATCATTAAATTCACAATAGAATGTATTTTTCTAATGCAAGTCATGAAGGAAGCAGTCATCCTGAGAAGCACAACAGGAACCACAGGCTCTATCCTGAGTATTGCCATGCCAAATTTTTGCATGCATGTCCACCCATGCACGGCACCCAAGCTGAATCCTGAAACTGATCTGCCATCCGTGTACTGATTGCACTGGGAAACTGCTGAATATGGGGTGCCGTCAACAAACTGTACTGTGATGAGGAGAGAGCAAAGAACAGAGGTATGTTGTGGATCATTACATACAGTTTCAGTAGCAGGAATATTAAAAATAAAAAGTAAAAAAAAATATTGTAACGCATAATCTGGTACCTACAGAACCTGACAATTGGATACCCTTGAAAGAACTGAATCCTCTCAGTAGTTGCGAGTGCTTGAAGTACTGTAGAAGTGGGACCAGTTCCTGCAGCCACTTTTTTTTTTTTTTTAAAGTGGTACTTTCAGTGACACTTTGTACAGATCTCAATTCACTACAGGTGCTTGAGAGAGCCAGCAAGATCAAGCCCACAGAAGAAGAGGCAGAAGAAAATCTAGTTTACTGATCCTGAAGTACCTTAATTCCACTCTAGGTGTGAAACCCTTCATCTCTGTTGAAACACAGACTCTTTCTTATGAGTGAAGAAGCAGGACCTTAAATTTTTGAAAGTCTTTAGCATACAAACTGTGGGCCAGTTGCCAGATGCCCATCCACCCGAGCTGCCTCTCTCAGTTCCCATTCTCAATAGGTGAGGGGGAAAAAATTAGGATGAAAAAGCTTGTGGGTCGAGAGGTAGGCAGTGGTATCACTTACTAATTATTGCAATGGGCAGAACAGATTCAGAACAGTAATTTAATTTGTTGTCAATTAAAAAAAAAATTGGATGCTAAAAACAAACAAAAAAAACCCCCACTATCTCCCCTTCCTCCTTGAGCAGTGCAGGAGGGAACAAAGAATGGGGATTTGGGTTCAGTACATAACAGCTTATTCCCTTCATGCTCTTCCCCTGCTCCATTGTCAGTCCTTCTATCAGAATGCAGTCCTTCAGAATAAACGTGTTCTAGCAGAAGGCCTACAATAGGCTATAGCTTGGATGTCTGCTCCAACATAGTCTTTTTCACAGAACCATAGAATGGCCTGGGTTAAAAAGGACCACAGTGATCAGTGATCATCTAGTTTCAATCCTCCTGCTGTGGCCAACCACTAGACCAGGCTGCCCAGAGACACATCCAGCATGGTCTTGAATGCCGCCAGGGATGGGGCATCCACAACCTCTCTGGGTAACCTGTTCCATTGTGTCACTACCCTCTGTGGGAAAAAAACTTCTTCCTAACCCGAACCTCACCTGCTTCCCCTGCTTGACTTCTGCTGGGGGATGGACAGCCGTTGCACTCTCAGAAGGGGTGTCCTTAAAGAGCTGCCAGCTCTGTTCTGTACTCATGCCTTTAAAGACAGTTTCCCAGGGGATCTTACTCAGCAGTTCCTTGAGCAGCCAGAAGTTTGATTTCCTAAAGCATAGGGTCTGTTAGCTCTGTTTTTTGCCAGTCCCACATTCTTCAAGATCACAGACTGCAGAGCAATCTGTTCTTCTGCACCTAAAGCACATCCTCCTTTTCTCCAACTCTGGGGTTTGCAAGTTTGCTTCTCACACTATTTTTCTTCTCTCTTGTCTAGCATTTTGCTCTTCCTTAAATCTGTTTATCCCTGAGATGCCTCTATCTTGGTTTCTGGACCCATCAAAGCACTGCAGTGGGGTCATTGGAGTCATCTGGAATCATCTGTGTCTAGTGCAGGGTAGCCCAGGATCGTGTTGTAGCACCTGAGAAATTGAGATAGGTTCATAGATACTGTAGCAATTGGATTTCCAGGATTGGTACGTTATTTTAGGTAGCTGTGAAAAATAACCCACTTTCCTTATAGGTATCAAGAGAATCTCAGGGTGAATTTGTAAGAAATAAGGAGGCACTATTTTAATTAATTTCTCTGTAAGATGTTGGATTAATCATATAACAAATCTATTCAAAAGTTCCATTTCTGTTTATGTTTTCTCTAATTCCAAACAGCACGAGCATTTGTCAATTTTAATTAATACTTGTAGAAGTTTTAAGGACTGTAGCAAAAACAATCTGTTCAAATTTGTGCAAAAAATACTGCTTGGACTGGAAACTATTACTTCTTCGAAGGCACACTGCAAGCAGATTTTGTGTTTTATTACGTAGCATATAATGGTACTAATGCTAATATTAACCCTTAGCCTGTTTTTCTTCTGACTTACATACAAAGAACAGGAAAGTTGATCTCTAACAAGTACATGTATTCATTAGCCCATTAGCTATGATGAAAAACGTTTGTTGTTGTTGTTTTTAAGTATAAAGCAGATAGATGCATTTGTAAATACCTAGACATCCTTGCTAGTAATTATATTCATGATGATTTTATTTTCATGAGTAGTTACACATACTTCTTAACACTCTGACATCTCTTCAAATGATTTTGAAAATAATGTTAACATGTTTTTCCTCAAAAGAGGTTTCAAATCTTTTGTTTCTTTTGTTGTTGTTGTTGTTGTTTTTTTAATTCATGTATTTGTGTATAACATGCTACATATAACAGTAGTGCTAAAAGGTGTGTATGTGTACATATATGTATGTGTATGATACCTGTAGTATAATGTGTAAGATAAAACTAATTCTTTCAGTGGCGACTTTACAGCCACTCTAGTAATAGAAACTAATATGCTCAAGAAGAGATTTTTTAAAAGCACTCTGAAGCTCCATGTGATACAGACTTCATTCTTCTTATTCCTGTCTTGAAATCTAGCAGAGAAAAAAAAAATGTATTTCCCAATGGACAGCCACATGCAAAAAGACAGAAAGCTGTGACACAACTTGTGATATCACTCCAGGGGGTCATTATTTAACTCAAAAGCTCTGTGTATTATAATAAATGGCTGCAAGAGCCTTTTTAGATATCTTTCTAAAAGAGGTGTTCAGAAACAATCTTCTAATATGAGCCTAATGTGTGTTTTAATATTAGATACTTACTGTACTATTTCTCCTGGTCTACTTTTATGTGGTTACTGAAGAAGTCTAAGGTGTATAAAATTAAGTGGGCAGAATCTTTCTTTAGGTCTATGAATGTGCATAACTTCTCTTCATTGCTAAGTCAAGTCGTTCATAAAAGCAACTTAAATGAGAGGGAACAGCTCTAAAGTAACAGAGAGGAGATTTAAGTTAGATGTTATGAAGAAATTATTAACTCAGAGGGCAGTGAGGTACTGGCACAGGTTTCCCAGAGAAGCTGTGAATGCCCCATCCCTGGAGGCATTCAAGGCCAGGTTGGATAGGGCCCTGGGCAGCCTGGTCTAGTGAGAGGCAACCCTGCCCATGGCAACGGGGGTTGGAACTGTGTGGTCTTTAAGGTCTTTTCCAATCTCAGCCATTTTATGATTCTGTGATTCTTTGATAGCTAATTTGCCAGATAATTACGATGTAGGAGTAAATAAGTTGTTAAGTTAGACAGTCTGATTGCTGAGGGTACATAGATCACATTTAACTAGTACAGTCAGTTGTGTAGTGAATACAAAGTGAAAAAAATGAAGGGAGTGGCTAGGTTTTTATATTCATCTTTGAGTGGGAACAAAAATTTGCCTTTTTTTGCTAATCAGAATTTTCTAGGACTCTAGCTTTTTAGAATTACATCACAAGGAAATTTTATAAATTTCAGGATGAAGAGAAGCAAGGTTTTAGAAGGCAGCCAGTAGTTTTTGTTCTTTGCAGCTCTCTGCTTTCTACCAGTCTGTCTGAATCTATCTCATATATAATGGGTGTGTTTCTGCCACTCCTGCTGGGAGAACTTCGTAGTCTGACAGACTTGTCATCGTGTCCTGGTTTCTACAGGGACTGAGTAGCTTAATTCCACTTTACTTCACTGTGTAAGCTATACATATCTTACATTAACTTCTTCCTGAAGGAATGGAAAATACTCATGGTTTTGATTCCCACTGAACCAAGTAGGTTCTGCCCAATTCAGCCCCTTAGCACATGCCCTACTCTGTTAGATGGAACAACTATTTATGGGAAATGTTAGATTTGTTGTGATCCAGATGTGATTCAGGACTGTTCATTATCAGAATTCATCTGTCAAGCCTTGTTCATGGATTGTGATTGAGAAAAAGGTGTGCAGTACTAAGAAGGCAAAAGAATGGATTTAATTCTCAGATTAAGTTTCACAAGCTTTATAGTTGCTGCACATGCTCTGCACTGCAACAGCTGACTGTGAGAGTAATTGAAGTGGTAATTAAAGTGTAATTAGACTTGATCCATTGATGTAGATCAGCTTGGTTTCTGTACCAAGGTCATTTGAGTATGTGCCTAAGACAACTTAGATAAGCAAAGGTTAGATGTTTAGAAAAGCTCTTCTGTGGCACAGATAGTTAAGCAGCAGAACTGTTTTCTGATACTGCTGTCACTGCAGATCTGGAAGACATGAACATGTTAAAGGAAGGAAGAATTGCTTTCTTATGGGTAGATGTGACTTCCAGCTATAGGATTCAGAGGCCCATAAAAGAAGTTGCTTGCCCTAAGCCATGTAGCTGAAGTTCCATCAGAAGCCTGTGAGAGGAGAGAATCTAATCTTTCTCAAATCCTGATGCTCTCTTAAACATAATATTTGATCCACAGTTTTAGTTTATGGCATTTTCATTATTTTTTCAATCTGTCTGTCACTATTTATATTTCTGACCTACATACATATAGTTCTCTGTGAATTCAATTTAGATTCTTCTCTTGCAAATTCTGTTTTTGCTAAAAATGTGGTTGTGGGAAGACCATCATAAACAATATATGCATTTTGTTTGAGTTTGTTCATTTTGAAGGGAAGTAAAATTATTTGCCTCCAAATTTAGTATTATAAGCAGCACCTATCATTCCTGACTCTTTATTTACATGGGCCTTTGGAGAGAATAGCTGGGAAGGGTATCCTTGCAGGTGTTCCTGACAGAGTCTCTCCTGGTGTTATTCCAGTCATGCATGTACTTTGGGGCAAATATGATCTTAATTTCAAAGTCATGTGTTTCTTATTAGTTTTGCTTCATTGTATGTTTTCATTTTAATTTCATTTGGCCTTTATTTTCTAACAGAAAAGTTCTATAGAAACTAGAAAATAAATTAAAAAGGATCACTGACACACTAGGAGACACACAGCTCAATAACTCATTAAGGTTTAGAGATGGTTATTACATATATTTTTATTCACAACATGCGAAGTGCGAATTCTCCATCTCTCTTTTGACTGTGCAATGTCAGTAAAATGGATTATGTTTTTTTCATTGCACAGGATATATTGTCTACTAGAATCCATGAAAATAAACACAATAAAAACTGTAATGAAATGTTATTGTATAGAATAATTATTTGCTTTTAAAGTCTTACTATTTCAGCTGTACTAATTGTACAAGCTGCAGAGTTCAATTTTTTTTGAGAAAAAAAATTAGGAACATGTTTGAATTATTCATGTTTTGAAAATGGCCTGTATGACAGCTATTTTCATAACTCATTTTTACTGCAAGTTTAGCACATACCAAAACTCCCACTGAATTGAGAAATTAGAATAGTTATGATTTTACCCAAAGTATTCTCATGCTTTCTTTTAAAGAAATATCTCTCTTGTTAATATATTGCACAGTGTCATGAATGGGGAAATATAGACCCATGTCATCATATAAAGCTTTTATTCAGCAGGCTATAAGAATTTATTCTCTTTAGCATGGACTATCTTGCTTTCTAATTAATAGATTTTTAATCTCTATTTCTCTCCAGGAAAAACCCAGACCACACATAAATGATACTTTCATAATAGATGGCTAATAAACTAGCAACAAAAAGAACAATATTAAGCCTGGGATATTTTTTTCTGTTTTTTGCCTATAGGAGGGGAGAATCAGAAAATAAAGCTATCATCTCACTATTGTCTTTGTTCTCCCTCCGAGGACCACATGGAAATCTTTTGTTAAAAAGTCTTAAGTACCCTGGGTGCAAAAGAGTAAGAATTGAAAGAATTTTCTATTCAGGGACTCAAGTTGCTCAGTGTATGCAAATTAGCCTGGATCTTGGTTCATGCTTCTCACAGTCTGAATCCAAACACAGTTAGCAGCTGGAACACTAATACCCTCCTTGGAAGAATTAAGCTAGATCTATATTTATTCAGCATTTTTTTTCAGGAATCTTTTTTATGCAATCAACAAGGATAATTTACTTGCAGCTTGCTGCTCTTCTATTGCAGTAGCAATGTTGATGTCCCTGAGTACCCCCAAATTAATAATTTCTTGATATATGCTAGTTTATATTGCTCTTTCCTGACCAAATAAACTAATTTAAATATGTTGCTTGTACTACACTTGGATGCTGACCCTAGTAAATTGTGGTGACATCCAGAAAATTACTCATTAGGAAAAGGTATTTAGAATAAATGAGCTAGATATTGAAGGAGCAAATGTGCTATAAATCTCATTTTTTATGTGTTTGATTTAATTTAAAGTCTCAGTTCTGGTCCATCTTCATTTGGATATTGCTTTCTTCTTAAAAGGATTTTGAACAAAATATACATTCACCTGCCATGGTATTTTGAATATGCTCTTACCTTTGAGACACCTTGGATGTAGGAAAGTAAGAAAAGCATACTTGGCATATAAACAACAACAGCAATAACAAAGAAAGAGAGAAAGAGAAAGAGAAAGAGAAAGAGAGAAAGAAAGAAAGAAAGAAAGAAAGAAAGAAAGAAAGAAAGAAAGAAAGAAAGAAAGAAAGAAAGAAAGAAAGAAAGAAAGAAAGAAAGAAAGAAAGCAATTCCTAATGAACAACTCCTATACATTAAAATAAATAAATAAATAAAATCATGTGCCATATGGCAATTATGCCAAAAGACTGAATTTATTACCAAATAAAACTGCTGGCATATGCATTTCACAGTTTCCTCCATTCACAACTAGTGTGTTTTTAGAGGTTTTCCATAGGGTTAGTTGCCCAGACTTCTGCAAAAACAACAGTTTTTCCTTATTGCAGGAGGTGTTAGGAAATCAAATCCAACTGGAGCATCAACTGAGCTACAGGCTGGTTTTGTCTCAGCTGCATGGCACATGCCAAGTGCTGATTTTTCAGTGCAGACATTCAAAGAAATGAATACAAAATTCTATTTGTTCTCTTACTGAATGAATTATCCTTATTGTGTTGTTTTGTTGTTATTTTTTTTTTTTGTATAAGATACTTAATATTTCAGCAGTCACTTTTCACTTTCACCACAGTGAAAATATTTTTACACATCACTTTTTCTTTTGATAAATAATCCTTTAACATCTTCAGATGTGACTTGTTTCATTGTCACTGTCATTTTATCAAATGAAATTATTTACATATACAGAGGTGTATATATAGATAAATATTTATCTGTATGGGAATTTGAAAATTCCTGTGCAATTTCTTCTACTGTTTCTTGGTCTCTGTTAGCTTGCTAATGAATACTCACAACCCAACATGATTTTGAATCTTTAAAAATATTTTCTTAATATCTGAAAATTTGTGCCATCAATTTCCTTTAAAATCTATATTTTTAATTAAGTCATATTATAAAAAGATTTCTTTTCTTCCTTTCTCTCTCACCCACTGCATTCATCTATGAAAGTGGATGTTTGCATCCATCTCAGATCAGATTTGTTCTCTGAGGTCGTGAGTCTGTGATGCTGTTAACATGCCTTTAGCATGCATATTTAGACAATGTTTATATAGACCTTTCAATATAACTTGCATCCAAATTGCTAAACTTTTTTTTTTTTTTTTTTTTTTTTTTTTGTGCAGACACCTACTGAATGAACTTTCTTGGTGTTTTACAGTGCTTACTACAATGAAATTCTATTGCAGAAAGAGGGTGAAGGGGTAAATTAGAAGACATGAGATCTCCATGTTTTCACTTGGCCAGGCATGGTGACTGTCACAATTAAGTTGGAAGAGGTCCTTGAGAGGTGAGGGGGAATCCTTCAGCAAGAACAATGGTGTTTTTATTTGGCAGTAGGGGAAAAGATGCAAAGGAACACAATTGAGCTCCATAACCTTGCACGGAATGGCTTATTCAGCTATGCTTGTTCACCAATATTTCACTCCTGTTGCTGTGATTGGCATGGAGAGGAATACAGGAAAATGAGTCCACAGAAGCTCTCTTTACTGGAACAACTTACTTATCTATAACCTGTCAAGCTCACCAACAGCTAATGTCAGTATATTAAACTGTTTCTGAACGTATTCACACAGCTTACTTGGGAGACCAGTTCTATGAAAAACATCCCTTCCTTTTTTCTCTATATCTTTGAATCTTTTGCCTCTCTCAGGCATCTCCTAATTTGCCTTCCTTGGCATCTGATGTCAAGGAAATAGTATAACGTGAATTTGTGAACAATATTTTCAGCAAGTTCACGCTGATATAGAATTTCCCTGAGAGGCAACATTAATAATGGGTTGGCACAACACATTTGCTGGAGTGGATTTGATGCCTTGATTGAGTTTCCGTGGTGCGTTTGTTGTTGCTTTGGGGAACGTGTGGATATTGGGTTCAACAGACCATAGAATTTTGAATTAACCTCTCTTTTCCTCTTCATGAATATAATGGCTTCACAATCTGTTCCTGCCTTGGCCTTTCATTTAAGGGAAAGAAGAGAAGCTTTAATTAAAAAAAAAAAAAAAAAAAGAAAAAGAAAAAGAAAAAAAAAGGATTTTTGAGAGCATTGTGAGGAGAAATAAATATACATAAGGAAACATTGATTCATAAGAATTTCTTAGGTTACTTTCCCTCAAGAGCTTCCTACACTGATTCACTATAAAATATTCAGTTTAGCCCTGAAGTGTAAAAGATGAAAACCATTAGCACTAAGTTCAGAAATGGCAGCTTGAGTTACACCCACTGTTTAGGAGAAGCTTATGACGAATTTGAGAGACTCCTGGATAATTTTCAAGATTTCTCTTAAACCCAGTCAGGGGTCTCATTATAGATAAAGGTCTCTTTTTATGGGAGTTGTAATTGAATAAAGAAATTTTAGAAGATTAAGACTGAGGGGCAAAAAAAAAAAGCAGCAAACCAACAGAAAAGAATAATTTATTTTTCATTTTTCATTTTTATTCCCTGATGCTGTGTTCAAAGAATGTTTTGATTGTTTTTTTTCAGTTAAGTAGAAATTTGCTCTCAGGGTTTCAAAACAGTAAAGAAAAAATCTGATCTTTACATTATTTCCAAAGCTGAAGAAGGTTTATGTTTTTGTTTTGGTTTTTTTTTTGTGGATGAATTTGAATCCACTCTCCTGAATTTGAGAGTGGATAGTGGATGAAAGAAAACAGTTACTAGCGGCTATATATGCACTGGTAAAAAATGTGCTCAGGGTTAACAGAAATTTGATGTAACAAAACTAACACGGTGATTTGTAAACTGAGGCAGAGTGTGAGCGTGAAATTTATGTTCCTGCCAAAGAATGTTACCTTCTTTGCACATCATTTTTGATCCCTACATTGTTACATTACAAAGAACATAAGCACTACATTTAGTCTTTATCTTCAATATTTCACCATATGTTTACTCCTTAAGCCATTTGCATATCAAGAAACATAATCAAGATATTTTAATTCATTAGATGCATACTTTAGCTCAATTTCACAGCATTTTCGTTGTTCATCTCAGAAGCATATGTTTATTTGTAAGCTTTTAGTTTAAAATAATAATCAAAAATAGCCTGGAAAAAATAAGATTAGTAAAAGTTTTTGTTTTATTTTTAATGAAAAATATGAACTGTTTTTCAAGTTTACTAGTTTAACCCAACCTTAGCAGCAAGACATTGATATAATCCTCAATTATTTCTCTAACTATACGATGTCCATGATTACTAAGGATAAATAAAGCCTTTTCATACTTTGTTTCTGAGATCCTTGTTCGAAGTTGTGTAGGTTTTAGACAGCAGTTTAAATCTGGGAAAGTTAAATCAACCTTAGGGACAGACTGTCTGTACTTCAGACTTGCAGTGAATAATCTGTCTATAATTTACTTGCTCTAAGAATTAGCTCAACTAATACTGATCATTGTTTAGCTCTTAAGAAAACAACGTTTAAGGCTTTAAACATTTTTAATCCCTAACAGACACTCTCAAAAGTAGGAATTTCCTTCCTTTGTTTATGAATCACTACATCCAGAAAAAAAGAAAAAAAAAAAAAAAGATAAAAGTTTTCCACTTTTCATTGGTTATTGAATGCTGCATGATCTTGTTTTCCAGATTTTCTTCTCTCTGTTTTAGCTCCATTGTTGCTGACAGCAACAAGCAGTAGCTGTCTTTGCAGCAACACTACCTTTAAGTACCCAAAGCACATGAAGAGTAAGTGGCCCTGCTGTTTTATTATCAGCTGACTTACTTAATATTGTCATTGAGTCACAGAATCATAGAATGGTTTGGATTGGAAGAGATATTAAAGATCATCTACTTCCAAACATTTTGCTATAGGCCGGGTTGCCACCCATGGTATTGGGTTGCTCAAAGCCCCATCCAAGCTGGCCTTGAACTTCTCCAGGAGTGGGACATCCACAGCTCCTCTGGACATCCTGTTCCATTGCCTCACCGTCTTCCCCCTTTTATTTTAAAACTGTTACCTATCCTATCATTACACTCTTAAAAAACTCCATTTCCATCTTTTCTGTAGGCCTCCTTTAGACACTGGGAGGCCAAGGGATCTCCCTGGTGCCTTCACTTTTCCAGTATGAACAAGTGGAGCTCTCAGTCTTTCTGACCAGCTCTCTTTTAAAGCAAACCAAGATATGGTTTGGGCTGCAAGTGCACACTGCTGAGTCAAAAAACCCCAAATCCTTCTCCTCAGAGATGCTCTCAATCCATTCTCTGCCAAGCCTGTATCTGTGTTTGGGATTGCTCTGACCTGACTCAAGACCTTGCACTTGGACCTGCTGGATTGTTTGTGAGATAACAACCAAACATTCCTACTCTTTTTTTCCTTTTGCCTGTGCTCCTTCCATCTCCTCAGACAAGAGTCAGAATTGGTTGACAACTAGACCTTATTTTCTGAGTGGCCAGTTACCCTTTACTCTTAATTAGGGTACAGAGAGCTGAGAATTCCAAAAACTGTAAAAATATATGAAACATTTCTTTAAAACTGTTCTTTCCAGTATTTTTATCTCTACTGTAAAAGTGACAGAGGGAAATTTTAGCAGAAGTTATTATGTTGCCAAGTCCACATAACTGTACTTGATTTGGGAATCCAGCTCCTTGAATAACACAAAATGGAGGCAGCTTTGGTATCAAATCAGTCTGCTTTTTTACACTCAAATTGAAGGTACTTAGCTTGTTACCATATGGAACAAAAGTAATTACTAAGGATGAAAGGAAAAAGCAAGACAATTAGAATGCTTGATGTTTGTCAAAAAGCAAGCTTCTATACCTCAGAATGCTGTAATTCAGGTTTCATGATGAGGGTTTGTGGGAATGCACCAGAAGTAGTGATTTGAAAGATTTATTCACTTACTGCACTGACAAATGCAATGGAAACCTGTTTTGAGACTTGCTTTATACTCAATTGCTTCTTGTAACTGATTCATTTATCAGAGATTTGACTAGAAGGAACTCAGTGTAACATATTGATGTAAATCAGTGCAGAATGAAATATGTTGAATTTCATAGGCCTGCCTGTACAGCAGAGCTGATTATCTCTGTATCTTAAATACCAGGCATTTTCTTTATTTGCACCTGTTTAATTTGATCTTTCTGTAGTAGTATGGTAATTTATAAAGTTATATCGAAGGAATAATTTTAGATACACGGGAATAGTGTAAAGAGATTGCTCATAATTTCCTGTCTTATGTAAATTGTGTCAAGGTTACAAGAGGAGCTTTTTTTCTTTTTTTTTGTGCCAGAATACTTTAAAAAAGTGAATACGTTTTAGAGCATTTTTTCATGTTCTGTGATCTAGCTTCAGTAAGAGTAGTTCTTCCGTACAACACAACTCAGGTTTACACGTACATTCTTTCTTCGCTCTTCTTCAGGGACCCTTCAATTCTAAAAGCCATGAAGAAAATGGTCTCAACAAAAGTCCCAGAAGAAGAATCTGGGAGTGACCAAACAGAGAGAATAGGTTAGCAGTCTTCAGTCCCTGTGGTCTTTATTAGGTACTTTGATTTCACCAGGTATGCAACTCAGTAAGCAGTAGGGGCCATGTTAGACCCTTAGCTACGACGGGTTCACTAATCTTGAGTGAAAAATTCCTTAATATGGAACAGAACTCTCATTTGCCTGGGTTTCAGTCTGTGTTTTTCCCCAGATTCAGGAAATCACCTGATTTTCTTCACCTTCCTTTATATGTTGATTCCTCTTCATGGCACAGTGAATAGGATCGAGTACTTCAGAATATGAGAAATCTGGAATCCCTATATATTTCAGAAGTTTCTATTTATAGGACTTATGGTTATTTTCTTGAATAATCTTTTCTAATTTGAGGGTCATTAATATGTAAGTAATGTGTGTACACACGGCTATGCTATTTTTATCTAATATCCTTATCTTGCCACAACATTTTACATGAATGTAAGGTTTCCATGATATTCTCCAGTGAAATTTGCATATATATAAATAAGAAGATGGAAAATTTAAATTGAAAATGTGCTTTTTTTAGTCTTTCTTATCCAGGAGAAGAAGTGAATAAATTTTATGTAGCATATTCATAAAATATTGTCTATTAGAAGTGGAATGATAGAAATATCTCGTATTTGCATCTTAAATTAAAAACAAAAATGCATTGATAAATATATAAAATATAATACTGGAATTATGATGAAAAAGTAAAGCAAAAGAAGTTAGGATACACACAAAAAATAGTTGTTTTGTAGTTGACCTGAGTGATGTAAGAGTTAACTCACTAGTTGCCAAGAGAGCTGCATTACCTTTTTTGACTGACCTGCATGATACAGCACCAACTTGTCCAACAGGGATGTGTTTTTGTTTATCTTTTGTATTGCAAAGACAGCTTCCTTAATTAAGATTTGTGTGATGACTTTAGCTGAATTTTTCTTCATTTAGTCAAAGCCTTTAAATTTCTCAATAGTGCTTTTTATAGTATGCTAATTAGGGTTAATTTTACTACACTAGATGATACACAGATTTAGAAATGCATGTAACAATCCAATTTTGAATGGAGAGAGATCCTTTCTTGGCTTATTCTTGTAGCATGTATTTTCTGTTCTGACCTGCAATTCATGTATAATAAATCATTTTTAGTGCTGGCACAGGTGTCCTTTTGAATTTAAGTATGCTTTTCTTTCATATTGTCTGCTATAATTTTTTTCTGATGTATGGTTCATTATTACATCATTCTGGTGTGCAAGTATTTTTACAGCATCATCTTTTGTAACTGTTTCTAGTGCCATGGTTGACTTACCTATACTCATTTTTGAGTTTTGAATTCAAACTAATGCACAAACTTTAAAACACCGTATTTGAATGCTCCTTTCAATTTTTCAGCGAAATTTGAACCTATCTGTACCTGATTTACTCTCCAGTCTAAAAACAAATGGCCTTGATCAAGTAGTGGCTGAGAAAAGAATTCCAGAGCTCTCTGTAATTTCAGATACAGATAACTACTTATGGTTCTTTGCCTTACCTACGGGATTACAGTGCTGAGGGCTTGACTGCAGAAATTATTTATGGTAGTTCTTACACATACGGGTAGTCTTTCTCACAGGCTGCATACTTAACGGAACACAGAATTTTCTCTTTTTGTTTAGTTTTGATTTTCCTCTCCAGTTAGAAATGAAAACAAATTGCAAGAAGAGAATATAGCTGATGATGGTTGAGAACTTCAAAAGTCACTTAGCTACCTATTCTAGTGTTTCAATATCCTTCCCTAGAAGGGTAGGGTTTTGAGCGTCTTGCTACAATTTAATATCACTACTTCATCATGGACAAGTCATTCCTCTTTAAAGCTACCTGTTATATCTTTTATATATTAAAAGATTGCTATCATCTTTAGCTTTGAGAATCTCAGGTTGTTCAACCTCAGATCTTCCTGTGTTGGCTGGACTCCTGATAGTTCTCCTTTGGACTTCATCCGGTTGGTTCATATCTCTTGAGCTGCTCAAAATAGGACAGAAACAATTCACCTCAAGTTTTACCAAAACTAGAGCAAAATAGAATTTTATCTTCTGTATCCTACAGATATTTTTCAGGTTATAGATCTGAGGATATATTTCCTGTAACAGAAAGACACTTTAGATTTATTTTCAGATTAGATCCATTCAGATCTCTACATCTTCTCTTGAAAAGCGTCTACCCATCTAATTATTTTATATTTCACATTTTCATGAACTCGTTTCTTTTAGAGTTTTGCATTCTAATCTACTTCACAATACAGTGATAAGCCCAGTTTTGTGCCTTCTTTAAATGCAGTAAGTGTATTTCTCCATCATCTACAATATCATGAAAATTTCAAATAGATCAACTAGGGGAAAAAAAGCAAAATTAATGACTTTTACTTAATAGGCTAGTCATATATACAGTTTTACATTCAAATAACAGTAGTTACTTAGACAACCTTTCCCTTTCGCTCTTTTTTGAATGTTTGAGAATTTTCTGTGAGACTTTGAGGCTGTCTAAATGACCTTGCTTGCAACTCACCTAACCACAGGTGCTATTACCATTTTCTGGAAAAAAGTGCATCAAATGACAAAGTTTGTTCTTAAATAGTTGGCTAAATTTAACTAATTCATTTTGCCTGTTTCTTACCTCCTTTTCATCGTTTTCATTGTTTCCAGGAACTTACAAATCACGCTGTTCATTTGTTCCAGGATTTTGTGACTTAGCAACTGACAGTTTTGTTAGTCCTAAACTTCTGCTTCCAAACTTTGTTAAAGATGAATATTGTGTCTTTATATTTCCATTTTATTGTGTCTGCGTCCTTCACAGACTATTTTTCTAATGGTAAAATGATTCTGAGATGCGTTTACCAGTTCTCTAAATACTCTAGGAGAAAGTTCATTAAGAGCATCTGTTCTGTAAACTAATTTACTTAAGTACTCTGCAACATTTTTGTCTACATTTTGAATTGAAGTCATTCCTTTGTTGTTTGTGTTAACTGTGGTAATCATCTCCTCACTGTTGACCTTTTAACTTAACATTAATGCAAAAAAAGGTGTTAAATGCTTGGACCTTTATAGTGTCATCTGACAGTAGCTTTTCTTCTCCAAAGATAGCAGGATAATGCTTTTCTTTGTCCCTCAATTAGTCACTTTGAATAGACTCAGCTTGGTCAGCACAGGATGATTTTTTTTTAAATTATGTTTTATCCTCCCAGTAGGTAGTTTAAACTAACTACTGAAGGGAATTTTCTATTGACTTTCCTATGTTTGCATTTGTTCTAAAATTAAAACAACTAGTATTCATGAAAAGTTTTGTACAAATAAGTGCACGTTATGAAACAAACAAATAAATAAATATTCAAGACAAAATTAGAAAAGCTGAACTCCAGTGTCCTGACGGTTTAATTTGTTGTTTGACACATTCAAACCTTCATTATTCCTGCACAATAAAAGTGAACAGCTAAGCAACTAGAAATCAGTTAACTCTGATCAGTAAGTCAGAGGATTTGATGATGTAAGCATACCTGATTCTCTATTTTACTACAGAAAACCTTCTATATATATGCTTGGATTTTCTGTAACAGATCCAGAAATTTTTAGCCATAACTATCCTACCAGGAGGGATGAAGATGTTATCAACCACTTGAAACATGAAAATGTTAGAAAGAAACAAACAACAAAAAATGTAAAAACAAACAAAAACAAGCAAACAAAACAACAGAGCTTGAATTTTCTTTGTTTTTTTTTTCTTTAAATTTCAAATTTTGACAATATGATCTCTTTAAAGTCATATGTGATATTGTTTTTAAAAATAGTTAGCAAGCACACTCTCTACTTAGCAGATGGACAGGCTGTAATGGAGACAGGGCTTTCTAAGTAATACATCTCTGAAAATATATTTCTGTTTCTCAGTCACTCAAGCAGAATCACCTGAATCATTGTTAAGATTACATGAAAATCTCACTAAGAGAATTAAAATAAATAGAATAAAATTAAAACTTAGTTTTGATAATACCTATGGCAATAGTTATATAACAATTTATTGCCGTATATTTGATCCTTTATAAACTGAGTTCATTATGCCATGGTAATGTAGCTGAAGTCAGTTTAAAACAGTTAAATAAGAATACTTAGACTATTTTCTAGAAGTAAATCCTTCAAAAATTTCCCTACTGCCTGAAGCAGAATAAGATTTTAGCATAGCAGTTAGCAGTCCAATTTGCAGTCTACCTGTATAGTGAAGAAATGGGAAAACTAACAACTAGAAGAATATACTCCCGGATGCGTTTTTCTTCTGATGGGACAAGAGCATTGAATGTGAATACACTGACGGTAGCTATTCAAATTTACTATTAGTCACTGGAAGCAGAGCTTCCTGACCAGGGAAATCTGGGATTTGCAATGCTGAAAATGTATTAAATCTGCCCTGGGGAACTTAGAGGGAGACTCTGTTATAAAGGAGATTAATCTTTTGGTGTGAATATGAGGAAAACAACTTGAAAGAGTGTGCTTAAAAGCTGAATCTTTCAGGACACAGAGAATCAGTCACCTATTTAAAATACTCTGCTATCAGGCCTTTGGAGATTTCAGGATGTTTTCTTATAACTAGACAACTTGGAAGAAAAACTTGCCCTATGTTATAATACAGGTTGTCAGTGATGCTAGGGTTGCTAATGCACCATATGCACTTACAGGCAATGTACTGAAGCTGCGATAACTAAATTTCATGCCAAAAATGTCTTAATTATTTGTGATATTTTAACAGCTAAAATGTAGCTACAATATTTTCTAAGGAATTGAAAACATAAAATTGCATTTTACACTGACAGTAATTTAGACTTCAGAGAGGAGAAATGTTTTTAATTCATTCTTATGCAGATAGCATTATGTAATTCGTTATTGCCACAAGAGCGAGGTTTTTTGTTGTTATTTTTGAAACCTATGGACTGTTGCTTGGTTAGGAATGTCAGCTGCTAGCTTGCTGTAAGCACCACAGCAAGCAAAGAGTGAAATGTGGTTACAGCCTTGAGCACCAAACATCCATCCTGTTTGCTAGCATCTTACAGGAGATTCTGAGTGTGGATGATACTAATTTATCACAGTTCCACTCATCACAAGGATGCAATTGGTCTCTCTGAGCTAATATTGAAAGAGTAGACAATGTATGCTGGAGTGTATATCCTGTAGCTTTTATCAATCTGTTTACTAAATACCGTTTTGCATAGCTTAAAATGTTTGCACAACATTACAGGAAAAGAAAAAAGCAAATTAAGTTGTAGAACAACCAACCAAACAACAAAATTATTTCCCTTCATGTTTTTGTATTTCAGAAAATATTGCATTCATTTCTCTGTTGTAGACATAACCATAACATTCTTTTACCATCTTCTAACAAAACTTTTCTACTGTATCTAAGAATTGAGTGGAAGCAACAGTCCCATCAGTCTTTTAATAATTGGAAGCAGGTTGCTCTACCTACGCAACATCTCAGATTTCACTGTTTGTCAGGGGGTGGTATGGCATGAGAAGGCCTTTCACAAATGCTCCAGGTTTCCTAAACCTTGCTTCTTGTCTTTATTAGGTCGTGTTTCATTAGCAGTAAAACTCTTTCTCATTCATCTGTTGATTAAATTGAAAGTTTGTGCAAATGCTAAGTAAAGTTTAGCTGATACTGGAACCTGCTGCAGACAGCATGCATTGGCAATCAAAATAAATTACTTGGCAATCAAAGTCAAAACTAAGGTTTTCAAGGGGTAAGTAACTATTCAGTATATGGCACAGTGTGTGTTTAAACATTGTTCTTTGATTTAGGTACACATTAATTGTAATAACCTGTTTATGTCCACAACAATTTTTTTCCTGTTCTACTCTATCTATTCATTTTATCAAACTTAGCACTAGGTATCATTACTATTATCAATAATAATTTTGTATGCAATAATAATTTTGAGTGGTCTCAAACAAAATAAAATTTTGAATGTTTCTGCTTTTAAAAAAATGACTGAAGATTAAAAAAAAAAAAAGAAAGAAAGAAAACAATCCCAATTGGCTTTAAACAGTATTTTTTTCTTGATAATACAGTCTGAAAGACAATTACTATGGCCTAATTAGTACATGGAAGCCCCACTGCTCTTTGGCCGTGTTTGGAGAAGTGGCTTAGCAGTTTAGATGGAGTCTAGAAATCAAGCGAAACCCATTTATGCCATAGAATCTGGTCCACAACCGTTTGTTCAGTATTTTTTAAAAGATTGAAAAAAATTAATCTTTCTCCACCTATACTCCCAGATTCTGATTACTTAGAGTCATAGAATCATAGAATCACAAGATTGAAAACGACCTATAAGATCATCTAGTCCAACCGTCTTCTCATTACCACTGCTATCACAACCTTATCTCGCAGCTCCTCATCCAGATGTCTCTTGAACAATGCCATGGATGGCGACTCCACCACCTCCCTGGGCAGCCATTCCAGTGCCTGACCACTCTCTGAGAGAAAAAGTTTTTCCTCATGTCTAACCTAAACCTCCTCTGGTACAACTTGCAGCCATTTCCCTGGGTCCTGTTTGTTGCCTCCCTGGGTCCTGTTTGTTGCCTGGGAGAAGAGGCCAAACCCCTCTTCACGACAACTTCCCCTCAGGATGTTGCAGAGTGCAATGAGGTCTCCCCTGAGCTTCCTCTTCTCCAAACTAAACAACCCCAGATCCCTCAGCTGCTCCTCATAAGACTTGTGCTCCAGACCCCTCACCAGTTTCGTTGCCCTTGTATGGACACGCTCCAGGGCCTCAATGTCTTTCTAGCTTTGAGGGGCCCAAAAATGAACACAATACTCGAGGCGCAGCCTCACCAGTGCTGAGTACAGGGGGATGATCACCTCCCTTCTCCTTATCCTCAGTGGCCACATTCCCTGCTGCATCAAGTATAGGATGAAAATTATCCTTGGTTCTTCTTTTGCGGTTGATATAAGAGGATTTTTTATTGTCTTTTACTGCAGTGGCTAATCTGAGTTCAAGTTGTGCTTTTGCCTTCCTAACTTCCTCCCTGCATACCTTAGCTACTTCCTTGTAATCTCCCCAAGTAGCCTGTCCCTTCTTCCAGAGGACGTAGACTTTTTTTCTCCCTGAGTCTCAATAGTAGTTCCCGGCTCATCCACACTGGTCGTCTACCCCTACGGCTCACCTTACGGCACTCAGGGACAGCCTGTTCTTGTGCCTTAAAGATTTCCATCTTGAGGAGCGTCCAGGCTTCCTGGACCCCTTTACCTTAAGAAGCGACTCCCATACCCTTAAGAAGCAACTTGATGCATATCTCCACAGCAGTTGTTTTACAATGGACATTTTTTAACTTCACAGTTTGTTCTCTTGCTTGCTTCAGGAGGTTTTTACATTTTTTCAGTCTTCGTTCAATACTGTAACTTTCCAACATAATTCTGAGTAAGAAAGAAAATAGAACTAGATTGTATGTGGAATTACAGTAGGTACTAAATATAGTAAATATAAAATTATCAATGTACAAGTCAACATCTTGAGAAGATGTTATTGTGATGGAATAGAATTCAGCAAGGTAAACTTGAACACTTTGAATGGTGAAGTAGTAAGACTTGCTAGTTGTACTGTGAAATCCTTCCTCTTATTGATTTTATTTTTCTTGGAGAAAAAATAGTAATAAAAATGGATTATAAAATAAATAAAATCTACAGGGTTTTTATCTGCTACATAAAAACATTCATTTTTAACTGTCAAGACACTGGTCTTCTAATCCATATTAGTTAAACAGAACACTGTGTTGAAAAAGGAATTGCAGTTAAATCTCTAGCATGGCTGTATTTTTATGGAGGTAAAAAGACAGCTAGCAGAATTGGAAACGAGAACATTTCTTTCATTCTCTGTTGATACAGAGGACTCATTAAATCTCATATCAGGCTTGCAGGCACTATAGAGGTACAGACATTTCAGAGATCTTCAACCTCTTAGGAACTTTGGAAGTTAATGAGCCATCCCATAGTTATTACTTTGTGTTTTATCAGGCTTTGCTCTAGGCTTTTATTTGATTTTTAGATTGTAATGTGATGTCCTGTGTGTGTATGCTGAATGACATCAGGTCTGGAAAAGCTGTATTCTCCAGCATTCCAGTACTGATGGGCTACACCATTCAAAACTCTTGATGCTATTTGAGTCTTTTATGATTCCCCAAGTGTCCCAACATCATTAAGCATTTCAGACAAGAATCAGTAAGGATTCATGAGCTCTATGGAGTTTCAAGGAAACTTGAGCTAAGCTGAAGTCTGAAGCACTAAGTCCTACCAGTTACATTGGAACATTCAAATATTCTCTTATCTAACCGTAACATGAATAGCACTTCATCTCCTTTACTTCCCTTCAGAGCCATAGGGCATTTTTTGTCCCATGATTGTCTCAGCTCTGTTCTGTTGGAGGCATTTTGTTGTCAAGATGAGGAGCAAACAGTCAAAATGGGAAGGATGACTAGCTGCCTCCATTTCCCACATATTTGGCTGACTGGAAAGGCCATCCATCCAGGGACCTCTGCCTCAAATCCAATGAACGTATGGAGAAAAAGAAGAACGGGATGTAAAGAGTTCAACCCCCCTTATATTATGATTGTACCAAAGAATCAGAATCAAATAATTTTTGTAATATTTGGAGTCAGCTACTGATCTTACTTACCTGCTTGGTGTCTTCTTTCTGTGAAAGTCAGAAATGCTTAGGAAAAGCAAAAAGAATGTTGTACCAAATGTTGTAAGACTACCGGAATACTTCTCCAACAAACTCCTCCAGTAAAGAAATACATCAGAAAATATTTATAAATCTAGCAAAAGGTAACCTCTCCCCATCTAAATGTAACTAAGACCACCACTATAGTCAGTGGTGATTTATGCAATCTGCTCATGCATGGCAATAGAGTCAGCATTAAAAATGATTACTTGTCTTGACCACGTTGTGTGTTTGAACTTGTAGGTCTATGACAGAAGAAATTGAAGTTCACTCCTGGATTAAACTAGATCCTTTAGACATCGAAGTCGGTAGCAATACCTCTGTCTTCCTCTTTCACAGAATCACAGAATTGTAGGGGTTGGAAGGGACCTCCAGAGATCATCGAGTCCAACCCCCCTGCCAAAGCAGGTTCCCTACACCAGGTAGCACAGGTAGGCATCCGGGCAGGTCTTGAACATCTCCAGAGAAGGAGACTCCACCACCTCCCTGGGCAGCCTGTTCCAGTGCTCCGTCACCCTCACTGTAAAGAAGTTCTTGCGCATGTTTGTGCGGAACTTCCTATGCTCCAGTTTCCGGCCGTTTCTCCTTGTCCTGTCTCCACTCACCACTGAAAAGAGTCCGGCCTCGCCATTCTGCCCCCCACACCTTAGATATTTATAGACCTGGATCAGGTCCCCTCTCGGTCTCCTTTTCTCCAGGCTGAACAGACCCAGTTCACTCAGCCTTTCTTCATAGGAGAGATGCTCCAGGCCCTTCACCATCTTTGTGGCCCTCCGCTGGACTCTTTCCAAGAGGTCCCTGGTTTTTTTGTACTGGGGAGCCCAGAACTGGACGCAGTACTCCAGATGAAGTCTTACCAGGGCAGAGTAGAGGGGGAGGATCACCTCCTTTGACCTGCTGGCCACGCTCTTTTTAATGCATCCCAGTAAGCCATTGGCCTTTTTGGCCACAAGGGCACACTGCTGGCTCATGGCCAACCTGTTGTCCACCAGGACACCCAGGTCCCTTTCCGCAGAGCTCCCCTCCAGCAGGTCATCCCCCAACCTGTACTGGTGCATGGAATTATTCCTTTGAGGTTTTGATCAGAAACTCAGGAGCTATTTTCTTCATCTAGAAATATTCTTTTGGAGAATTTCAAACAAAATTCAAAATTATTCCTCTTCACACATTCATTCTCCTCACCTGCAAAATTCTATCTTTTATTTAGAGACTTTATCCAAGTTTGTCATCTCACTGATTTTGATTACTGGTTTTAAAGTCAGAAAAAAACAAAAACAAAAACAAAAACAATTATCCTTTTTTTCTGAAAATATATTTGTCATTCAAAATGGAATGACTACTGGAGTTCATTATCTTTTGAACTTAAGTAAAAAGTAAAAGAATGAGAGTCAGCGGAGTGAACAGTTTTTCCTTTTGGGGAAGGTTTAAGGAGGTGAGGAACTAAAAAGGCATTTGTTTTATAGCAATCAGGCATTCTTGTGCTGACATGCAGTGTTTTTCCACTCCAGTTGACATGGTTAGGCATCCTCTGACACCCTGGGGGATGTAAATCAGAGGCTGAGGAATTTAGACTTTTTACTCTCTGGAGAAATGTTCACGGTATTTTAATGATTATTTATCTTTCCACCATACATTTACTTAGATGTACGTAGGTTTAAAAATGTATAAATACATATTTCCTTTCAAATATTCAAAAGGTTAAAAAGGAAAAAAAAAAAAAAAAAAAATTGCCGACCTTTAGCCTGTATGGCTTGTTATCATTTTCCTATGCATTTTCCAGAGGTGTTCTAGGAACAGCCTGTTGTACAGCTGTTCTGCTCCAGCTGAACAGGTTCATAGGGAATGAAGAGCTTAGAGCAATTTGTAGGCAATGAAGCAAAAAGAAAAATCCACAAAGAAGCAGCTGATGTTAGCAGCTTTTAAAGAGATTGAAAGAAAAAGGTAAGAATAGGGAATTGAATGTAGAACAGAGAGAGAAGAACATGATTTTGGAAGAAATCTGAATTATGATTTTTCAAAACCAAAAAGAAGCTGCAGTGCTTACCTTGTAAGCCAGGCTTTATCCTTTCATGCTTTTTACTGCCTGCCGAACAATGTATCTGCTTAGAATATGCAGACATTTAGCCAATTCTTTACCTTTATTGCACAAATGACTAGGAAGATGAGTCTGACAGCAAAAGCTGTATGTTAGAGCTCTGTCACTAAGAGGCATCTAGACTTGAATCAAGAAAGATGTTAGGACGTGCTAAAATTATTAATTTCATTATTTGTTGTAACACCTTTCTGAAAAGTAACCTGCATGTTAAACTCCTCAAACAAATCTTGCAGTGCCCGTTTTCCTTTTGTAATCTGGAAATAAAGGTGCTTAGTTCCTATAAAGATTATGAAGCTCAGTTCAGGGTATTTTTCACTATGGAAAACAAAACTCTTCATAGAATTGTGATTTATTACTCTGTCATTAGCATTAATAGAAATTGTTATTTGCATCTATTTCAACATTTAATTTTTCATTGCAATAGATCATTGAAAATTTTAAAGGGAAGAAACACAGTTTCAGTTTCCATAGCTTTGTTTATATCTTTATCACAGAGTCAAGTCCAGCTCCCTAACTTACATCACATCCCATGGGGATTGCTTAGAAAGGCAAGGAAGTTTATTAAAAAAGTGTAGTAGGATACTAGATATTTTTGTTTACATATTTTCATAGGGACATGGTCTATATTGAAAATAAATATTTCATGATATAATCTGATCAATCATTATAGAAAAACAGCAACACCTCTTTGTGAAAAAGAATGAAGAAAAACATTTTAAAATGTTGTAGCTACTGTATTTTTTAAAAACACATGCTAATGTTACGTTTCAGAGTATGCTCGATACTCCTGAGGTAGGTAATAAATATGGTACAATGTCATGGAGCAGAGGGATGCATTATTATTTTTAATTGGTTCTTTTACTACCTGTGGGTGCGCACAGACAACAGAACAGTGTATCAAACTTACTTTTAACCTTTAGACTTAGAAGAAGCTGGACAAGGGGTGCAAAGTGTATTTTAAGTTATTATCCTCACAGTCACCTCACTCCCTCTCTGTTTGTAACTAGTGAACGTGAATGTTATCCAGTTTGTAGTGTCAGTCCCTTATATAGTGTTCCACTTAGACCTGTTGTTTTCTCCACAGGTTCTGTCATGCTTTTCCCTCTGCTTTGTGTGACATGCTATAGATTGTGTCAGATAACTTCAACATGATTCCTGCTTAGGGGAAAAAATGTTAAAAAAATTAAATAAAATCACTTTTGAGTGATGGTAAAAAAGGACAAGACTGGCATATTTTTTTTGAAACATACATGGGTCATAGCTCAGACAGAGGAGTGTGACACTCATGCTTAGAAAAAGGAATGGGATGTTTTTAAATACTGCAGGGTAAAAGAACTAGATAAAACAGAATATTCTTCTATTATGAAGACATTATTATGCCTGAATGTTAGTATTTGCAGCACTGCTACAGCTCGTTTCTTAGTTTCAGATGATAGGTATTAACAGATAATAACCATTTGCAGAGGTAAGACAGAGGGTAAGCGAGGCTAAATTGTGCTTCTACTTTAGAGAAGCCATTCACATTGTGGACCAGGAGAACAGGGAAATTGACTTTGCTGTATATGCAGAGTGGAATGAGAACTATGTGTTTTCTTCCCCTATCCCTCTGCATGCTCTGTCACGCATATTCTCCAACCAACAAATAATGTGAAAAGTAATAATGAAGGCTGATTGAGCAGGGACCACAGTGCTGATAGCCTTTCTTCTCTTTCCTGAGAATCTGTGTTTCACAGTAAGGTATTAATATGAGCATGTTGGTGCCTTTACCAAAAATAGGCTGAGAAAATAATGTGGAGAAAAATAGCATTAAAACATCTTTCAGCAGTTTTGAGGAAGTAGCTAAAAAAAAACCAAAACACTGTTATCAAGGGAAGGAGACATCTTATATCTTGTTTTGTTTTTTTTTTTTTTGTTTGTTTGTTTTTTAAAAAAAGAAAGTTAAGACTTTGACATTAGAAAGCATCAAAGCTAAGGAAAGTGCTAACAAACATTTTACTACTCCTATTTCATTCAAATTTGTACTGTAGTTTTCAGATTAATTATTATATTTTCCCTGTCTAAAAGCTGTTCTGAAGAGGTGAAGAATGGAAGGTTCCAAATTCTCTCTTCACTGAAGCAGATGTCATTAAGTGTCCAAGCATTTACACCATACACGTAATTCTGCCTATGGTTTTGTTTGAGTAAAGCTAGCTCAGCAGCAAAGACAATTATTTTGAGAGAACTTTTATGTTACAGCTCTTTATTTTGCTACTGAGGGTTCTCTGTGTTTATTGACTCCATCCTGGGAATCCACCTCATTTCTTGGCTGCAATGACCTTTACATTTATAACTTTTCATCAGTTTCCAAGCAGTCAGTTGAAGATGAATGCTGTGGTATTAATATGTTTATCAACAATTCTTGTGACCTGGACATAATTCCCTACCCTACCCTATCCCACCCCTTTCCCTTTTAAGCTCTGCTCTAATGCATTTTGTTGAAATCCAGGAAAAGTATTAGTTTCATTGCTTCTCAGATGGATATCACGTTTTATGATTTTAGGCTTATATGGTAAATGTATCAGATTGCCCTTTCTATCACAGTATACTGCTTTACTTTCTGCTTTAGTGTGAAGACATCTAATATCCATTCATTACACCATGTCAATGCTTCACTCTTATTAGTAACAGTAGTAACTGTAATCCAGTATTCTTCTTGCTTCAGTGTTTTTCAGCCATAAATCTGAGATTACTTTACAAAGGAGTTAAATATTTTTACCCCTGTCAACATATCAGGAAAGTGAGGTACATAACTGGGAGGAACAGAAACAACTTGCTCCAAACTAAACTAAGATAGCTAAGCCAGATGAGGGGACAGAAGCCACAATTCCTAATACTCATTACTGTCATCTATTCCCCCCAAACTGAGGTTATTATGTCCCTGTGAGCCTTTTTAAACCACACCCCATTTTTTGTTCTCATTTCTCAGTAAGATACAGTCTCCTTGCCTATTTCTAACAAAATTGATCGCAGGCAATTTTATCGAACAAACATTACATGATGATGCCTGCATGGATTTCTCCAAATACTGACATGCTCAGTTTAAATTAAATGAAGTTAATTAAGTTAATTCAAATTAAGTTTTTATATTTAAAATCTCTCTACTGGAAAATAACCAGATTTAAAGTTTGTGAGGGTTTTTTGCTTGTTCAGATCTAGTTTATTTTGCTACATCCACATGATAAAGATAAACCTGAATAAGGCCTTGGATAAGCAGTACTATCTGTGAATATATCTTTTATGCTGTCTAAATATTATTTTGCAATATATAAAAAAGTAACATAATAAACAAATGTTTAAAAAATCACCTACAAAAATATACGCTCCCTTTGGATGTGACAGTGCCTCTAAAACGTTGTTAATAACTAGTCCTCTAGAAAGAAAATCATTTCATTTAAAAAAAGAAAAAAAGAAAGAAAAAAACCGAGGCCGTCAGTTTACTCATGACATTTGAGTGGATTAGTGCCAAATTGCCTCTGAAATATATTCTGGTAGTCAAAGTTTAACAAGAAAATACATACCAAAACACAATCTGTGTTTGAAACAGAATAAATTTTTGGTAATAATTTACTGAAACTAAATTTAGTTCTCTAAAAGCTTATTTATATGGAGACTTTCAGGAAAATTAATCTGTAAAAACAAATTTAAAGTGGATTAGTTAAACCTAATTAAGTCCCTGTATAGACGTTCATTCAGAATAAAAATTGCTTTGATTTGGTTTAACTTAACTCCCTTCCAAATGAATTACGACTACCAGAGATTTAATGTAGTTTAAATAATCTACTTTAAAAATTAAATGTAGAATAATTTTCCTGCATGTCTCTGTGTAGACAAGGGCTCTGGAAGAAATCTGTCTGTCTGACCCTTTCCCAGATGTTAATACAGGTGTAGACTTTAACAGAATTTCAAATACAAAGTCTTGTAAAACATGTTAAATCACTCTGAGTTCTGAAGTACTCTCTTAAAAAAAGAGACAGAATGCAGGTAAGTAAGCTATCTAATAGGTAGGAATTTATGATATGAGGGAAGGACTATCTTCTAATGGTGCCTAGAAACTGCAGGAAAAGTTTTCAGGCTAATTTTTGGTGAGTGAACATGATTTCCCAAGAGAAGGAATGACTGGAAATACTAATTTTCTACAGGTAATAGGAAGATGGAACATGACTTCTATCGTCTGTCATCTGTTTAGAACATGATAGGTTCTTTATGCTGAGATTCCTGTTACACACCAGTAATAATCCCATATAACCAATACAGTATTTATATTGTTCTTTGACGGTGTGTTTTGTAAAAGGATAACATTTCTTTCAAAATTTCAGAGTACAGTTTTGTACCATAGGTCTGAGTGACTGACTATTTGAGCAGGCATAAGGTCGGAGAGATTCTTGAAGAAAAATAAAACCCATTTTTCCCTGTAGCTGTTCTGTGCGGGAATTAATATGGAAGCTTGGAGGAATGTACAGGCATGGTGACAATGAATTTTGAAAACATCTCTTCCAAGAAAGACCTTCTTAGTGTTTTAAAATAACTTCTCTCATGGGCAGGAGAGACTCAGATTGCAAATGATAACAGTAGCTTTTGTATTGGTGATTTCATAGACTCTTTCGGAGCATAGTAGGTAAATTCTTCCCATCTTGTCTTTTCTCTGCCAGTTTTGCAATCTTTCATTATTCCAATTGCAGTTCAGTTGCAATGGAATGTATTTTTTTAATAAGAGACTTCAGAACCACTATAATCTGGGGTTAAAATGTTTTTATCAGAGTTAAATTATGCCCCTCTACTTCAATGAGTAGAATTAATTATACATTGGTAAATCCTCCACTCAAGCAGAATCCAGAATACTGAGAATGATATAAAAACCACTGTAAGATGAAAAAACTATGCATAAACAAGTTACTGATACTTAAGAAGACTGATAGTTCTGCATATGAAGTAAACAACAATTTCTGATGTAGCTGATTTCATTTTCAAAATTTCAGCAGTATTCTTCTGTTCAATTGATTTTTACATGGTACAGTTTAAAAGCTGGTTTTGTTTCTCTTTGCTTGCTTAGTAACAAGCATCAGTAGACAGCAAATTTCCAATCACTATATAATGAGAAATGTCACAGAAACACACATTGCAAGAGCACTAACTTTACATACTGATTGCACTGGATTTTGAAGGAAGAGGAAGGAAAAACGAAATAAGAGAATGGAATAACAGAATGATTTTGTGAATTACTTGATAATATCCTTCACATTTTATCTTTATATGAAATAAACCACACAACAATAATGAAACTATCAGTGGTGCATAAATGTCGTTCTCCACACCTCTACATCATCTCTTGGGTAAATGAAAAAATTCTAACAGGGAAATCCACAGTTAAACTGTGCAAATGGTGAACTGTAAATACAATGTTTAGGTCATTTCGAAAAAGAAGTTTTAACCAACAAAACCAGTTCTGTTGAGGTAACTCCTCCTTCAGGCCCACTTACAAGCCTCCATCTTTTGTTGTCACACCTCTGTGAGCTGTTGCTACTTACCATGTCCATAGAAAACAAGCCCTATAAAAACAACACAATTTATTTTATTCTGGATGAGCACACATAATGTTCTTGCAAGTGAGTCAGATAAACCTACAGAAGAGGAGAAGTGGGAAAATGCTCCTTGAGTGAAGGGTAGCTTAGATGACTGCTTTTGAGTATATCTGACTATTGAGTTCAGGTAGTTCAGATACAAATATGAAAAGAAAAAAAACAACAACAACAAAAAATATTTGTTTAGTGTTCAGGTACATATGTTTATTATTCTTACAGAGTCATTCAAAGCACTGAAAGTGATGTATTTACATCACATTTGTAACTTTGGTGCTGAAAATGCTCCTTCCTTTTCTTTTTAGTTTAGTCTCTATGATAGATATTGCTTTGTTAAATATTTTCTGAAATCTCTGAATAATTAAGGCATAAAATAAGTGATTTAAGAGCAAAATCTTGTTTATAAAAGTGCACTTGTCAGTGTTGGGGAGGTAAAAAGAAATAATCCTGCCGTGACAGTAGTCCCTCAGGAAGACCTTACCTTCCTGATATCATCCATGTTTCTTGTGGTTCAGAACACTTGTTAAGCTGAAAGGGGGGAAGAGGAGTGCATGACATTTAGACTTGTTGTAACATAAACCATTTCTTATCTCTTCCCTCAGTCCCTCTTCTCTGCCTCCCTTCTGTTTCCATTTACAACCTCACTATCCCTCCTGCCTCCTGGGACCACAACCTTAGTGTAATCTTTGTTCTTCTTGCTTCCCTCTGCATATCTGAGACAAACTGTTTCTCTCTCTCCCTCTCTTTTTTTTTTTTTAGTCACACACACACACAAAATCCACATTTCCCTCTTTTTTTTTTTTTTTTTTTTTAACTTCTAGAAGCGTCATTTCTTCTTCTTCTCCTTTTTTCTTTTCTCCGAAGTGAATATTTTTATATCTCATTTCTGTCTGTCTCACAGTTCCCATATTGGCCAGCCCATAGGGCTAAAATCCCAGGTGACACTACCAGTTCTACTTGTTAAACTTTTTTTTTGTCATAAAGTGAACATTGTCCCATTGGGTTATAGAACTGAAGTCCTTTTCTTCTCTGTTTACTAAAAGACAATCTAAGAAATTATGCCAGAATGCACTGTTCTTCCAACCTAAACTGGTTCTCAGTAAGCCCAGATAGCATTTCTATGCCACTATCAACTTATAGCTCATTTCACCCACAGTTGTTAGCAAACTTGATATGATTTTCATGTTAATTAGATGCTTGGCAGTCTAGGATTTCATTTCTCAAATTTGTTAATCAGCCAAAAGTTCTTTTTTAGGATTTTCCAAGAAGCATTGATATCTTAGAAGAGCAGTCCAACATGCACTTTGCCTTATTTAGATTTAAAACATGAGCATCTCTATGCCTAAATCCCTTGGGGATCTGGTCTAGCTAGGTGCTCTGTGAGAAAGCTTAACACACACTGACAGCACAGAGTTTAGCAGCAAGTAGTCTTGACCACAGCCACTTACATTCAAAACACGTTCAGAATATAAAGTAGTGCTGTCTTTCTTTCAGAACATTTGCCCAGGAAATGACAGATCTGGGAGGACCAGAATGATGCTAAGTTCCATTATGAGTTTCACCCGGAATTCTGTTGCTTCACTTCATTGGAAGAATATGAACAACAGTATTTGCATATTTTGCGCAGTGTTTTGAGATCAGTTGAAGAGAGCTGTTTAAAAAGATGAACAAATTTTAAGAGAAGCTTTGAAGCATCCAGAGTTTTACATTAATAGTTCTGCATTAATAGTTTTGAGGTGCAAAGAAATGCTGTTATAAATGGCACCACTTATGCCTTGTATTTTTCTATCTATGCAATCACCAAGCAAATGCAGTAGTTAGATATCTTATTGCAAGTCCACGTGGGAGAGCTAAAAGTATGATGTTAATGCAGCTAAATTAAGGACCATTAAGCCCTTGTATGGAAGCTCTTATTGAGAAGTAGAGTGCTTAAGAGAAGATTTTTGTTTTTTTTTTTATAAAAGTAATTTCTCTACATTAACTTCATAGCTTCAGTTGATTCATCACAACCTTTCCAACAGCTGGCAGTCCCAAGTGATATCAGTTTTTCACAAAAGTAAATCTTTGGAATCAGACCCTGTGATGGACACAGTGGAAAATCACAGAGAACAGCAAAAAAAATAGCATGATAGTATAAAGCAGTGTATGCCTGCCCACTCAAACTGGGTGCTTGAGCTCAAACTTGATGTTTACAGCTGAAGTAAGCACAAAAGTCTGTGTGGCACAAGCTTTGGTAAGAGGATATTGGAAACTGTGCTATGTGAAAATGCTGTTGTGCATCCCATTACTCCATGCAGAGGTTCCCAAAAGAATCATTTTCTTTATGTCTATGGTGCTTCTTCATGCTTTATTAATTTTTGGAGGGATTCAGCTTGGCTACTTGGTTGTCACTTTATTGTCCCAATAAATATTGACTCTATGTAAAGAAAAATATAAAACTGCCAGATAAACCAAACCATATCTTATACTCTAAAGTCAATACTAGTTCCTTCTCTGTCATTAACACAGGAATTCTGCAAACTTTTCAGCAATGATAAGGCCACATCATGGACATAAATGCTGATACTTCTATTCTCTGGAATCACCAATTTTATTTAATAATTAGATTTTGGTTGTTTTCAGCTTTCATAACTCACTGATTTCAGTGGCTTCCAACTAATAAATTAGCAATCTCCACCTCCACCCCAAACCCCGGCATTATACCTAAAAGTTCGTGAAAGTAAGCATAACTGTGTCAGTTTCCACCTTCAGGGTAATCAGTTACATTTCCATTCTTCAGTCATATATTGTTTTGCTTATTATAATGCTTAAGTTAATAGAGGAACAACCATAACGATGATGGAGTAAGAAACAAAAGCTTCTATGTCTCATGTGGAAAATAAACAGAATATTTTCTCATTCTAAGAGTTATCACATCTATGAAGGACAAATGTAATACTAGTTGTTACTACTGTTTTTAGGTTTTAAAGGACCTTAATAACTTCACTTCAGTGTTTTAGGAGCATCACAACCTCTTTTTTTTTTTTTTTTCCAATAAACGTCTTCTCAATTAAAAACATTAAAAAATTAAAATCTTCTGTAGGCATTAGGTTTCATTTCATTTGCATAGATGATGCTAAATAGATTTATTAATGTAATTCGGTCACTACTATCTTATAGCATTTAGCTAGGCATTAAGTGTAGACAAACAGAAGTAATATTTGAAAGCATTTCAGATTAGGGTCATATAATTAAATTTTGATGCTGATCTTCACAAAAGTGTCTACCTATGAGGGATAAGCATGACAGTCTTCACAGATAGATGCCATATCATGTGCATTTACTTTATCACAAGTTACAGTGAACTAGAGCTTGTGCTTTTTTCCTCTTCAGCTGTGCATTTTGTTGTTAAAGTGCACATAGACTTGCATTTCCCATTTAGAGAGATCAATATTTCCTGCCCTCCCACCCTTTATTTCTCTCTGCCCACCATTTTTCTTGTCAGATTGTGTTCCCCATTGCTGGGTGAGCAGTTTATGAGAAATAAACCACTGAGGCACATCAAAGCTTATAAGAGGGCCAGGTCAGTAATCCAGTAGCTGAGTTTTTCAATCCATTCTGTTTCAAGTAGCTTATTTTAAAAGATACAACAGAAATAAAACATTATTGTGTCTCCTGTTGATGTTTAACAAAACTATAGAAAGACCTTTTGCCTTAATAATGCCAGTGACATGCATTTTATCTTTCTAATTATTTATTTATAGCTGACATGAAAATGCTTCCCACTAGACATCGCTGACTGCTTGAAACCAAGTTCTGCATTGCCTTTGTGAGACTTTCGTTATTATAACATGATTAAAATAGTACATTAATTATGCATCTTGCTATAAAACTGAATACAGCAGAGGAAATAAATACATATTAATAATACATTAGCTATTAAATTGTATACTTGTCATTTGAATGATATACAAACTGATACATCTTCAGTTCATGAAGACCACCATTCATGGACTTCTAAGTCCATTTACATTTCACTGCCATGGAAGGAGAAAGATCACCTTGTTGTGCAGATGAGTACTCTTGAGATTAAGTAGCCAGCACAGCTTTATTGTCAGGCTAAAATTTTCACTAAGATGTGGTAGTAGCATAAAGCATATTGGCCACTAGGATAAACCATGTGCAGTCTACTTTTCATCAAGATAAGTGTTTGAATTTATGAACATTAAAAAGGAGACACCTTGAAACAAGAACAATTCTGACTTTTTATTTTGTGTTTCCTTGTACTGCAGGAAGGCAGACTTTTATACTGAAGAGAAGCCAGCTACATTTCGCTGCACTCGTGAAATATATTGTAGAAATAGATATTTAAAAGTTCTTATAAAGTGAGTCGTGATTAGATTGCTTAAAGAGGAGATTGTAAGACTGTATGTAAATAAAGCATGTGAAGAAATTATCTAGGAGTAATGCATTGGGTTCCAAAATCAGCACATCAAGGTGTCATTTCAGTTAAAAGACAGAGCCAATAGATTACAAAGTGCAACTGCAGCCGATTAGCTGCAGCAAACTTTCATTAAAATAAAACATTTACTTTCTTTTGGCTCAAGCTAGAATAAAAATAAATTTGTTTAATATGAGAACTGCTTGGCAAGATTTGCTGTAGGAAATTAAATGTGCCTGGGAATGTTCATGCCAGTGAGGTCAGCTGTCATGGAGTGACCTATGTCCATATTATTAAAATCTGCTAGTTGACTATAGAAGGTGAATGCAGGCGAATTGCCAGTGGAGAACGCTGTTAACTCCTAAAGCTTGTCTAAGAGATAGATGGGAGAGGCCTGTGTAATTTAACAAGTGTCTGACTTTCAGTCCTGAGCACTTGTTATTTTACAAGTAGTGGTAATCTTGTTGAGTGAGTGTCCAGAAAATAGAGATTTTCCAACAATTTTTGAGATAAGTTCCAAATTTTAGTTCCATCCTTAAATGTCATATGTATAGCTTCCCTCTTTCATAGAGTTGATATATTAGATATATTCTAATTCTAATTTTGAGTCCAATGTGAAAGATAGGGAAAGTTAGATCTTGTAAGGCTAGCTTAAGACATAAAAGCCTTCAACTGTCAGCTACATATGGATGTGTTTTCTCAGTGGCTTATTATTGAACTAGAACAAATGAAAAACTTCAGAATAGGTGTGGCGTCTTAAAAGTTGTTTGATTAAACTTATTTAAAAGTTATGTCAGCTAAGATGTTAAAATAATTAATATTAACAATTTCAATAAAAGAGCAACAAAAATAGAATACTGTTGGTATTGATATGCAGCTCTAACTTGGGATTTGCAACAATAGATTTGAAAACATATAAAAATGGAAATAATATTTTATGGATTGCGAAAGTGAGAAAGAGTCAAGCACAGTGTCATGGTCAGAACTGACTTTTAGGTCATCCGGCAGTCAGCAATAGAATGAAGATATCTCAAATTCCACATTAAACCTCTATTCACTATTATGGCACCAGTGGTTGAGCGTATAATTTATTTTTTTCTTAGATAATTTTCTATCCGAAGAAAACTGTGGTTCAGTGACTATTGAAATCATGCAACATGAACATGACATCCCTAAAGTCAGGAGGTCAAAGCAATATGTGAATTTATACTAGACTAAAATGGCTTTCTTTCTTCCTGTCTCTTGTTTCTTGCATTTTCATATCTTCTATGTTTTCTCTGATTGAAGGTAGTAGATTACCCAGTCAAGAAAACTATCTGCTGAAAAGGAGATTGACCTGTATATAAACACTTACTAACAAATATCTTATACATATCTTTAAAAAAACTTTCAGTGGAAATAAATCTGTTTATAATCCATCATTATCGTTGCTCTTGAAAAGGCAGTTTTTGATTTTATTTTTTTTTTCCTAGTATCTAACCTGCATTTCCTTTGCTTCAGGTCCACACAGCCCTCTTCAAAATCAGTTCTCCAAGTCCATTTCTTTCCCTTTTATACCAACTGTTGAAATACTTGAAAATCACTAATGTCTTAACTGTGGAAAAGCTTGACTACTGCGTATATTAAAAAATGAATCTATTCCTTCTTTCACCACTATTCGTAAACCTTATATCAATTTAATTAAGACTTAGCAAACATCTTTACCATTTTTCTTTGAAAATGCATTTATCTTCTTTCCCTTCTAGAAACACTTTGTTCTTTACAGCAAACAAGAAAAAAAAAAAATCTGAAAAAAACCCAAAACCATTGTAATGTTGTACTGTTGTACTGTTCAATTTCTTTTTCACTTCGAAGCAGTGTTGCACAATTATATATTCACTGTTTGCTTTGTTTTGTAAAAACCCTGCAGTGATTTCTATTAGAGAAAATGATATGCCTGGCTGTTGCATGCTTTGGCTGCTTTAGGGCAGTTCAGAGTAAGTGGGTTTGTATTATTATTATTGTAGTTTTCTGGATTATTACAGATTATTATTTTTCCCTCTTTTTTTGTATGGAAAGTTAGAAGTAATTATACTCCAAGAAAAGATGATACCATAGCATTTCCATAAGGCCCATATGGTGTTGCTTGTTAACCTCATATATGTATAACATTAAATGTATAATTCTACATATCAACAGTTTGATCAATTACTTTGCAGTGGTGCTCTGGCAGTGTTTTATTTTCATAAATGCATGCAAATCCTTCTGTTTAAAGCATAAGATTTTCTTAACTTCTCCAAACAATCTAATGGTGTTGCAGCTCACAGAGCACAAAGAAAATCAAACAATATCAGAAGATAATTCCTGCTCAGCTATAGAGATGCTTTCCTTGTTTAAACTAACTCTTCAGCTTACTTTGGTAGTGTTTATATTTGTAATTACAGCACCTCCCAGTGTTCCTGTAAGTTATTGATTATGCTGCACTCATCCATCAAGGCTGATGAGCTGTAGAGAAAAAAAGGCTTGACACTTACAGTGTATTTATTTGTGGGGGAGAAGAAGTTGGAGCCATATCCCTGAAGCTTTATAAAACCCTTTTGGTTCCAGAAATCTCAGAAATTTCCAGAAATCTGTAAATTTCATTGAATTATACCATTTTTCCTGGCACTGTCACCAACTGCTCTTGACATGTATATTAATGGAAAAAATAGTCTCAAACATGAATATTGAAACCTCTGTCTAATTTCAAATAGAAATAGTTCCAGTTTTATCTCAAGACAGCACAGTTTTGAGAAATCTTTTGAAAATCCACTTTGAGAGGAAGTTATCTGAAATTTGCTAAGATACCTGTGCTGAAAAATATTGCAGGGTCTGTATAGACTAACTGAAATATCTTCGTGAAGCTAGGGAAAGAATAACTGAAGTTTGATAATGTGCATACCTTTGGTACTGATGTGAATTATGTGACGCTTGTTTCATAATACAGAGCAGCAACATAGTGTAAGCTCTAGGAGTTATAACTTTTGTAGAGGCAGTCATTTATGAGTTATAAACTTAACGAGTGTGTTTCCCTTGGGATTTGGGGTGATTCTTTCACTCTCTCCTCAGTTTGCATCCAGCTTTCTTTCTCAGTAGCGTCTGTGGCTTCTAGTCTTTATGTGTGTGGTTAGGGCACAGATATTTTTCGCTGAGCAACATGATTACATGTGAAAACAGACATGTGGATGTGCACATGCATACACTCTCTGTCTAGCAACCATAGAAGAGTTCTCAAATCTGTCTAATGATAAAATAAAAATGCCATGCAAGAGAAGTCACTGCTTTGGGATTTCTTCATACTAGTTATTTGACAATACGCCAAGGCATTACAACTCAGGCCCAAAATACAAATGGAGTTTGGAGTGAAAAAGGAGGAAAAAAGCAGCCTAACAATGTAATGCTGAAGTGAGCGAAGTGTTATTCTGAGAGGTGCTAGCAGCTGTGTAAGGAAACAATGGTGTAACATTCTTCTTTCATTTTCAGTTCTTGCTTGTTATCTTCCACGTCTGCATGCAATCCCCTTTCGTGAATAAGATGTGCTCTGATAAAGGAAGTGATGATACATGAAGTTGTAAAGTAACAAAGTGCAAAGCGATCATTGTCCTCTGCCTATCCTCACTGTATTTTCACACCATTAATGGTGTAAATACTAAGACTTGCACTTAGGATCTCACCTTTGTGCTTTCTGTGGTAGTGTCGTATTTGAAGTGTGATGGCGCTTGCTAAAGCACTGCAAAATATCAGGTAATTTTCATAATGCTATTCTGAACAGACACATCGTATTATTTCTCATTGTGTTGGTGGAGAAAGCAAGGTTAAGTGACTTGCTTCAGCTCAAACAAGAAGTCAGTGATTATGATCAGGCATTCATATTCTCGGTCTTTGAACACAGTTTACTTGAAATAACATCGTAATATTAAAAATCACTTCAAATTTTGCCATTGAGAAAAATTGCCAGGCTTTAATAACTAATTTTAGAATTGTTTGCATTACCAAGTCACTTCTCTGTGTAAAAGTTTTAATTCTCCTTCTGCTAGTATTGAAATTTCTGTTTCAGATTCCTTCTCTTCATTCTCTTTGCTTTGTTTGTTGTTGCTGTTGCTGTTTTTTGTGTGTTTTTGTTGTTGGTTTGGTTTGGTTTGTTTGTTTGTTTGTTTTTTTCCCTTCAGAGCTCTTTTATTCATTCTGCATTCCTAAGCACTTTGCTCTCAATGAGACACTGTCTTTTTGTAGCAGTTGCCAGTTCCAGCCGGTGGAATTGTAATCAGAAAGTACCCATGATAACTGATTTATCCCCCACAGAGACCACACATAGTATGATGGTCTGCACTTACAAAACGTAGATCCTGTCCACAGCTCAAGTTTGCAGCATGAAGTGCCAGAACAGATGCCAGAAGAATTTACTTTGGTTTGAGCTTTGTGAATGTAATAATGTATGGTGAGTAATGCAATCTCCATTGATGTTGCTGCCTGTGTTTTCATTATTCGAAGAACAGAGGATCAAGCTTCAGTCCACAATGTGGTAATTTCCCCCAATACCTAATTTAATGGAAGTAATTTCTATTTACACCATATCTTTCATTTGAGAAGCTCTCACACTATAAACATAAATTAATTAAGCTTTATGCTCTTTCTGTGCAGCATACATAGACTTAGGAATAGTGTGGTTTAAACATTATACTGGTGTTGGGAAATTCTTCCTTTCCACATGCTTTGGGCATATTCAACACATGCATCAAATGCAAGAACTGGAAAGGATAGTATAGATAGTAGGGCAGATTACTTCTGCCCTACTGCCTTCTCAGCAGTCTAACTGAGTAAATTTGGGGTATGTCTTCCTTAAAAACATTTTCCAAATATCAAGGTAGTGGTTGTGTGCAGGTATAGATCTCCTAAAGGGGTTGGAACAATAACAGCATCTCCACTTGGCACCACCTTCTATGGCAAATACTCTTGATGTATATGACAGCTCTGTCCAGTTAGATTAGTACCTTTTACATCTCTCAGTGTAGGACACAGAGCAGCCAGTTAAAATCAGGAGTTTACAGTTCTAACACTATTGATAAATGTATTATAAATGAAGATACTTCTTCTTTTTGAAACCCTGTTTTTTAATTTGCTGTAACTTGTGGTTTTGTTTGCCAACATATCAGCTCTGCTCTGAATAATCTATTGCCTAAAGCAGTAGGATACTGTTCCTAAAGAAGCAAACTGTCAGTGGGAGTAACAAAGAAAAGGATTATAAGGATAATGTCCAGAAAATGATTAACTGCTGACTTTTAAGTCATAGTGCTACACAACATACGTTGGGTCTGCAGACTGGAAACGTTGCACTAATTTTTAATGGCTGGATACCTTGCGCAGTTTTCCTAATAGGTACTTCTTCTCTAAAGTTGCATGATTTCCTACAGTGAAAAAGAACGTAAGTTAATCTACCTAAAGAGAGTATATCTTGACATTTACCCACCACTAAATATATATCCTATTTAGATACTACTTATACAGTTTGGTTTACAAGCAAATGATTCAATTAATGGATCTTAAAGCTTTCTAGGAGGGATGTAGAGGACTTGCTGCTTCAGCAGTGGTTGCTGAAGGCATTTTGACCTCCTAAACTTAGAACACACACAGTGTTACAGGATGAATGGTCCTTATGTTCTGGCAGTGATTTCTCTTTCCCTTCTGAGAAGTGTTTGCATGCTCCTGCAGCAGCTCAGGCTGCTTACTAATCCTCAGGGAGGCTGCAGTGATGCTGCCATCTAAGGAGATACAAACTCCTTGGGTCTCAATACGTAGGAAACATGAGATGCTCTTTCTTCTGTGGTTGAATAGTAACCTGGTACAAATAACCTTCAGCTAGAGTATGAGGGCACAGTGGAAAACTTTTTTTTTCTCTTTTTTTTTTTTCCCCTTTTCTTTTTCTTATTTATTTATTTATTTATTTATTAAGAGAAGCAGGATACGTTCCAATGATTTGATGTTCTCAGCCATTAAAAGTCACCATGGATTTAATTCCTGAGACTAACACTGAACCACATGGAGCATTTCAGAGGCCTAGAAGCCACTGATATCTAAGACACAGAAATGGGTTCCAATGCTAATATCTCTCAATCCATACAGGTGAAGCTGATCTTTTGCCTTCTTGAAGATTTTTTAATTTTAATTTTTACAGGCAGCAGAAAGCTAATTATTGTGGCTTTCAAAACTCTCCTCTACTATTGTCTGATTTGATGTTCCAGTCGGCCTATTATGTGTTGTTAGGCTATGTCAGTTGCCTTGCTACTTCTAGCTATCAGAAGGAACATCCAGGGGCAGGAAACATCCCTTAGAAGTTCCAGGGTTGTTTTATAGTCAAAGTCAGTCCGCCTACCTAGTATTACTATAAAAGTGATTGCAAGGTACATTTGCCTCATTTCTTTGTAGACTCTACCACTGGCCTAAGTTGTCGTAAATTTATATGACTGGTCTGAACAAGGGTTAGGCAGGTTTGGGTATTGGCTGTTATTTCTGTCACAAAATGAATCCTCCAAGGTAAGTAGAACTCAGAAAGGAAAAGAAATTCCTCTGAAGTCCTGTATCTGCATGTATGATCTTTGGTGAATTTGAAAAACACAGCAGGGATCTTTCCAGAAGCTTTTGCAAATTCTTGTGGTTTTACTAAAGCTGTTTCTTCAAAGTGCTGGAGCTTCCTGAGTAAGCAATTTTTTTTAGTACCCACTGGATTGCTTTTTATTGTATGCAAATTCACTGACACAGATTGTTAGTAGCTGAAAAAGGGGAAGTCTTTTTGTTTGATTTCCTTAACTTCTGCTTTAAAGTTACTACAGTCTGGGTGTCTATGCTAAGTTTAGTTCCTGTATTGGGTAGGCAATACTGTTAGGATGAGATGCTTGCATCTGTCAGAAAGTAAATTTAGTGTTGTAATTGTGCCATGTAATACTGACTGAAGTGGTACAAAATAAAAGGAAGAAACTAAAAAAATCCAAGAGGTTATGCTGTCTAATTCTGCAATTGATTTTGAATTTAGAAGTAGAAATATGCTTTGCGTTGTAATCATGATTCCGTTCCACCACCCCAATCCCCATCCCAAAGAAGACTACATTCATTCTATTGAAATGTGGAAAGCTGGAAATTCATTTTTAGACTGTAAGAGGAAATGAAAAGGACTTCAAGATTTATAATAGAATTTCAATGTCTTCTTGAAATCCAGGCTTGAATCTAAGGGCAGTCCTTTCAAGGAGCTGAATTACATCTGTGTATAATTTAATAAATGACCATTGTAACACAAGTTTTTGTACTGATTACTTAGTTCGATTACTCTAAACAAAGAATGCAACATTTTAATAGTCTCTGAAATAAATCTAGCCTAAAAGGATTGCAGAAATGTTGGAAAGATTAAAGACACTTTTATCCACAATTGAATGATTTGAAGCCAGACTCACCTAAAAGGTCATCCTGTATATCAGTAGCAAGGTTACCAATTTAAAAAGCTTAATGACATCTCTTAGCTGATTGTTAAAATAGGTACTTATATTTCAGCATAAATGATCACAAGTTACTGTATGCAAAGAAACACTTAGCCACAGATAGAGGTTAAATAGATTAATTGGTAGGCTTTTACTTCTATTTACAGATACTCCTATAAAGGGCTGGATTTTTCAAAGAAAAGATAGATGAATTAAACCACAATTTAAAATGAAACATTTATTTTTTCCATTTGAAATAATCAGGTCCCTCATTAGATGGCAAAGCAAGTTCCCCTAGAAAGCCCAGTATTTCAAGACTTAACACAATGTTCCAAAATTATTTTTCCAATTCTTTTTTTTTCCCCCCCATTGAATACAGCTGCTTTCATATATTGAAAGATTTTATTTGCTCAGTAAATCTCTAGGTGCCTGTGTTTTCATGTTGTAGAATCATAGAATTATTTGAGTCAGAAAGGACTTTTAAAAGTCGTCTAGTCCAACTCCTTGCAACGAACAGGGACACACATAGCTAGGTCAGGTCTCTCAGAGCCCTGTCCAGCCTGACCCTGAATGTCTCTAAAGAAGGGGCTTCCACCACAACTTGTTCCAGTGCTTCACCACCCTCACTGTAAAAAATTTCTTCATTATATATAGCCTAAATCTCCCATATTTAGTTTGAAACCATTTCCCCTTGTCCTATCACAAAAGACCTTACTGAAGAATCTGTCCCCTTCTTTCTTATAGCTTCTCTTTAGATACTCAAAGGCCACTGTCAGGTCTCACTGGAGTCTTCTCCAAGCCAAACAGCTCCGGTCTTTGCCTGTCCTTGGTAGGGAAGTGTTCTTTCACCCTAGATGTTTCCTGTATCTTTTGTATAGTTTGTTTTGTGTGTCTCAGTTCATCTCCCCAGCTTTTTCAGAACCACCAGCAGAAGCTTGCCTGCCTGCCTTCCCTCCCTCGCTCCTTCTCTTTTCCTTCTTCCTTTCCTTCTTTCCTTACTTCTGTCTCTTTCCCTCCCTCTCTCCCAGAAGTTAGCCTTAACCAGAGCAACATGCTAAGGCTGAGAGGACAGGATACAGCTGCCTCTAAAAGCCTGTCAATGATGCTTCTTTTTAAGTGACAGGGAACTGCTAGCACAGCTGCACACTAAGGTGGATTTACACTTTTCACTATTTTTTTTTTTTTTTCCTCCATATGAGAAATTTCTCAAAAGCTGTATAGAATAATGAGTTAACTGCTGATGCATGAAACTAAGTGAAGACACTACCTTATGCTTAATGGCAGTCTATGGACAGCCCTGTGTTTTAGAGCCAATTCTTTTTCTGGGGAGACATTGTTGAGGTCAAATATGGGGTTACTCTCTATACTTTACAGGAAATTTGAGGAGTCTTAACTTCAGATCTGACAGTCCGAGGGTAGGAATGTAGTGAGTTAGCATTAAAGGTACAGCTTGTATCTTATTTCCTTTAAGCACATAATTGCTTCAATTTTGAAATTTTGATAGCTCACACAGTACTGTAGATATCAGAAAAGCAGTTAATTTGGGGACTTAATTTATGAGTTATGATCCATTTTAACATTAATTTTCTTTTTTTTTTTTTTTCTTTTTTTTTTTTTTTAATAAAGCAGAATTTAGTGGCCTCAGTGACCATTGTGCCCTCCTTTCCCAGTGCTCTTCTTTTCCCTGCAGGCTCCATTAGTTACTAGTTTCCTCCAGTATGAGAAAACCAAAAGGGAATAAGGCAAGGCAGCAAGCCTAGAAAGACTGCAAGCTGATGTTTCTTTGCCTGCTTACTTCTGCTTTCCTTTCTCCTGTCTATTAAAGTTGCTGCCATCACTCATATGGCAGCTATGGTTGGAGGAGGGCAGCTGGGGCAAAAGAGGACTCAGGCAGTAAGAGCAGCAAAAGCAGATGCTTCTGGATATTTGTCGCTGTGCTTAAAAATGCCATGTTAAAATCATATCTTAATATTGTAGATAAAAAATGGTCGTCATGTCCTTTCCGTAGTGTCAAGCTAGGCTGGTTGCAGAAGAATCAAACATACGTTATTTGACGTGATAGAGAACCTCTGTCTAAGGTACAGGCAGGAAGAAGAGATGCACTGGTTGGTAATGACTAACTTAATGCTAAGGGCTCAGCATATACGTAGTGAGGATAGATGAAAGAGGCTTGAGTTGCATCTGCCTGCATTTTTGCTCAGTACTGAATGGTCTTCTAAACTGAAAGTGCATCTTCAAAATTTTCTACTTGAAAAAAACAACAATTAACATAAATGCAATTTGCAAGGAATTGCAAGCAGATGATTGTATTATATTATTTTACTTCCACAACATTGTTACTGTCAGAAAATCTACTTCGATTTATGTTTACAAATTTATCTTTAATACAGTTATATTTTTCTTTATGCATGATGTTTAACTTATTTCTGATTTGTGTTCTTGTGCTACAAATTGTGACAGGAAAAGTCACCACCTTTAACTAGGATAACGATTTCATTAAAAAAAAGAATCTGCTACTGCAGAGATCAAACCCTTTGGCTTGTAAATAAGCTGGGGAAAACACTGTCAAAATGATTAAAAGGTCTTTGAAAATGCAATTTTAACAATCAAAACCAAATTAACTACCAGTTAAAATGATTTTGTGCATTAAAAAGTGACTATAAAGTGTGAAACCAGTAGCTTCATATGATGTAAGTCCATAAAAAGGAAACATCAAAGAAACACACAACTGTAAAACGCTAACAAAATATTTGGAAAATTAACTGAAGATTGGCCCGTAGGTGACTAGAATTTGTGGGAATACAAGAAAAACTGTTCAGAGCAAAAGCTGTGAAGCAAGATAAACAGCAAGAATTTATTTGAAAATTCTTTTAAAGAGATGCTCTAACTCGATTTAAATGAAAACACTTGCTTTGGTGACTTAACAAATTGGGATGAGTTGGTAAGAAAACATGAAATGTCAGATGCTTTGACATGATAGAAAATATCACCTTTCAAACACCCAGCAGAATTTCAGAGTAGCTTCTAATTTGTTACTTTGCCAGTGCTGGGAAATGATTGCAGTATTTCCAAATGTCACCAGAGTAGTTTAAATCATGCCATACACAAGTGAATTTCTGAATATTCTTGTGAGCGTTTCCAACAACTGAGTTCCTCTCACTTCGGCAATTGTCTAAGCCAGAGTCTAAATACCTCACAAACCCATCGATTGGTTTGGGCTAAAGGACTTTAATCACTTATATCACAGATTATGTTTGCATGCTCAGTACTTTGATGGGAATGAAATCCTCTTGTTAAGCTACTGTTGTGCTGAAGTCCTGTGTGCCAAAATATCTGCTGATAAAATCTCCAGCTCTCCTGTGTCAATATATGCATACAGCTGTTCATGTAGTGAGGCTTCTGGGTTGTGAAAAACCCTGTCTTTTGCATAATTTCAAAGCAGATATTCTTGCTCTTGAACCCCCTTCCTACTATCTTTCTCACGTTAAGAGGATGGACTCAACCTCTCTCTACTCACCTTATCTGCCAGAAGAGCTTATTGTTAAAACCCCTTGGTTTGTGTGCCCGTATAGAGGGAGAAGTAGCAAGGACAGATGACATTCCCTGTTCCTTAACTCTCCTGAAAGAATTCGAGACATGACATGACAGTACATGACCTTACTCCTACTCCATTTGGAGCACTTGACTCCAGAAGTGGGAGGAACTGTCTTAGGGATAATCATGGCACTATAGGCTGAACTATCTGAGCTGTGGGTTTTACACATCCCAGTCTCTTCTCTTTGCTTCTGACTATTTTCTGCATCTCCTTGTTCAGGCTGCTGGCTTTTGCAAAGCTATTCTTAAGCATTTAAAATGGAAGGAGAGCCTGACAACGTAACAGGGATCTACCCAATCCTTCTTTGAGTGCCAGACAGACAAGTCATCACCGAGAATTGCAAATGCTTAGTCCCTCTTTATTTCATCCTGAGCTAATTAGTACTATGATTAGAAGAGTGGCTGCAGGCCATGACTTGCACTGCCTTTACCAGAGGTGGAGTTACTTGAGAAACTGTATGCTTTACCATTAAGACTCCTGTGAAAAGGCAACTTTTACTGGTATGTGATAAAAAAAGCAGCGTTGTTTTTCATGGAACAGCCTTGCCTATTGTTCTGGCAATGTTAGATCAGATAGTGAACCTACTGAGAAGCACTGAATGGGATTTGTTGGGGCAGCTGCATCATATTGCTATCCAGGTAAAGGGAAAATTGTAAAATCTGACAAGGTTAAAACATAGAATTCCTAGAAGCAGCCAGCACTAGGAATAAAGTGTAGGTTTCATATGGAGTAGCATTTAGTGATAGAATTAGAGGGAATGGCCTCAAGTTGTGCCAGTGGAGGTTCAGGTTGGATATTAGGAAAATTTTTTTCTCTGAGTGGTCAGGTTCTGGAACAGCTGCCCAGCGAGCTGGTTTGGGTAAACTTCCCTGGAGGTGTTCAAGAAATGTTTAGATGTTCTCCTAAGGGACATGATTTAATGGTAAAATACTGGTGGAAACAGTTGGAAAAAGACAGTTGGACTAGATGATCGAGGAGGTCTTTTCCTTGTTGATTCTATCATTCTGTGATTAATTCTCTTTTTATTGATAAGTCAAGTACTCAATAGGGTCAAAGTTTTTCTTATTTCAAGGAGTTGGCCTATACTTTTGCTTGAAACAAAATAGTGAAACAGCTATCTCAATTATTTACAGAATGCTAATTTTATGCTTATATGTTGGCAGAAAAGTAGAATAGCATTAATTAGTCAGAATTATTTTCTAACACAAACATGTTTTCTCCCTTTGGCTAGGACTATATTAGTAAAGAAAACATCCAGGCCCCTCTCTGGTCCTCTGATAATGCAACACAGTTTGCATCCTTATGGCTAAAGCCTCTCCTGTTCTTTTGCCCTCGTCTAAAGAATAAAGTGCTGATTTGTGCTGCCAGTTGGAAACCACTACCGGTTTCTTCTGTTTCACATGCAATACTCAGACACTACCTGGCAGATGCTATTTGGCATGCTTAAAAACTATGGGAGTGAGTGAGCTACCAATTGAACACTTTCGGTATAATCCAGATACTGAACACATAATTGTGTGCCAGTGCTTGAGCCCTTGTGTTTTGTATTGTAACTGTAGAGAGAGCCTGTTGTAAATGTCATACAACCAGTACACAGGGCTCATGCTGAAGGAATAGCTAAGTACCTGTGCTGAGCATGGAACTTAATTACTAGTCATCTACATACATAAATAGTGCCATACAATATTTTTAGCTTAAAAGACTGTCCAAACATTGAGATGGGTTACTTAGGAGGTTTGAAAAACCCATTTCTGCAAATGTTTAGGTAGGTTATATATACCTGTTAGGCAGGTATCTATAAAGAATACTTAATCATGCCTCACATTGGGGAGATAGCCAAGTTGATCTCTTGCAACCTAATCAGCTTTGTATAATACTGTGATTTTATAATGCTTCTTTGATGAAAGTTATGGCAAATAAATTACAAATCTCTCTTGTATTAAGTAAACAGTTCCTCTGTTTGTGTGCATTCACTGACATGGACTTACACAATAGTAAAAAACAATTTTTTTTCATTTCAGAAATATTGATATTACAAAAGATTCCTTTGTGTACTTTGATACTGAGATTTAGTCTGTATCTAGAAACTCGTCTGTAGTCATGGATGTAGAGTACATTTTAAGAACTAAAAAATAAAATTAGAAATACATGTGCACATTTTTTCTTTGATGGTTTAAGAATACTCAGAGACATTTCTTGTTTACTCAAAATTCTTATAGCGATAAAAGAAAAAGCCACATAAACTTTTGATTTCCTATATAACTAAATATAAAAATTTCTTATCCGTACATGGAAATCCCTTGATGTTAATCTCTTCTCCTAATTTCTTGTAGTCTCTTTCCCCCAGGAGCATTCACATAGTACTGTCTCAGGATACACAATGCTAAGAATTTAAGAAGTGTTTCTCTCTTCTGTAAAAAATATTAGTATTTCAGGGTGTCACTAATATGAAATACATTTACAATTAGTACATAGAATGAGTATTTTTTGCTAAAAATAAGAGCTATCATGAATTATGTCTTATGGAGGCATCATTTGAAAACTCAGTTGTAGATTCAAATAAAAACAAAGAATCCTTGAAATCCTACGTACCAAAATCATAGCAGAAATCATGAACATTCATTTTTGTGTTAAATATCTGACACATTTTCTTGCAGTTTTTCTTTAGTGAGCATGAAAAGTTAGAAGCTTATCAGGTGGCATTTAGTGTTTATAATACGTTTGTTTGGACAGATGTGCTTGTAAAATTAACAAACCATCTAAGTTATTAACATAGTTCAAATAAAGCTTGTTTTATCTGTGAGAAGGAGACTGATTCTTTCTTCTTCAGACTTCCTAGAAGACAGACATTATTATTACAATTTATTGGGTGCCACTGTTTTGTGTGGATTGTGATTGCTGGTTCTCCTTGCTTTTTTTTTTTTTTTTCTTGATATGTTTATTTATAGAGGAGTTATGAGACTGTGATTGAAGGTGGTAAAAATGGTCCCCTTGGGCTTGAAAAGTGACTGACCCCAATCAGCAGGGCTTGTTGTCAATGATGCTGGCATCTATTCACGAGTGAGTGGAAAGTAGTTTCCTGTCAAGTTTAGTTAGGATGTTTTGTTATTTTTTCTTTTTTTTTATTCCTTTTTTTTTTTTTTCTTCTTTAATCCAATGTCTTTGTTATTATGTACAGTGTGAGTCCTGTGCTGCCTTACAGACATAAAGAAGAAAGCCTACTTTTAAATAGGGATACCATTATAGCTAAATTTTGGTTCAATGGAGTTGTCAGTTAAGAACTTTCTATGGATGGTGAGGACAGATTTCTCCAACAGTGAGTCCTGTCAGGGACCTTTAAAAGTACAGACTTATGATTGTGTTTCCCATCACAGTCCAGTCTCCTTTATCTTCTGCCTTTGCTGTTTGAAGCTAACTGTGATTGTGTCTTTGCACAATATGTTGTACAGATGATATCTGAGGCTACGAAGGTGAAAGAGAGAGATGTGTCTGATGATGGCAGTTCGATGAAGAAGTACAGAACATGCCTTTGAAGGATATTTTTTGATTCTTAAGTGAAATAGCCAAGGGGGGAAAAAAAAAAAAGTGCAGTTTTCCATGCTGGACATTTATTTACTTTATGATTAATAAAAATAAATGTGTGATTTTGTATGGCTTTTTGTTTGTTTGTTTTTAATTTGTTGAATATATTTACCAAAAAAAAAAAAAAAATTGTTGAGGGGATTGGATCCATGTTTGACAAGATGTTATTACCCCTGTCCAGGAGTGACTTCTAATTTCCTTTCAACATTTCTTCTGTAAAAAAGTCCATTTTCCTTTGCAATATTTTTCTCAGTATGATGGTCTGGCATTGACCCTTTACTTTTGATAGAACCAAGCAGATACAGTTTTCAAGTAGCCATTTTATTTCTTGTTGTTGCTTGCTATTGTTCCTTTTATTGTTCCCGTGGTGAATGACTTTAACTCCTGTCATTTTCCCCCTCTAACTTCTACTGTAGAAGAAAAAAAAAAGAAAAAAGGGAAGGAAATTACTGGAGGAGAATGACATTTTTCACACTTTTTTGATGGTCAGAGAATTTATTAGAGTGCTCTTCTTGACAGGATGGTTTCAATTGCAATTCAAGATTTGTTTCAGATCTGAGTGAGAGCCTAGATCTGACATGGTGGACAGAGGTGGCTTTGTTTAAAATCTTCTCCCATAAGGTATGGTATTAGTTTCCTCTTTTGGAAGATTGCTGCTGGTTTTGGTTACTAAAGTGTTCTGAGACAAACAGGATTTTATTGTAGCAGTGACAAATGTTATTACTAGCAAAAGAGTTTAATTAGATACCACCTTGCTCATAGTGAGAGGGGCAAGGTCTGAAGTGATTGCATTATAAGTTTTTTTCAGGATTTTTGGCCCATTTTTACTAGGATTTTTTTCTGCCTTAGAAAATGCCAGAACACTACCACATACCAGAGGATTGCTTTTGTTTCCTGCACATCCAGAAGCAACTGTTCCTCTCTCTCTTCGTTTGCTACCTTTTGACACGCTTACAGTGAGGAATGATTGAATATCTGATTAATATCACGTAAGAAGCATTTTTGCCCAGTTTTCTGACGAGATGCCGAACCAGTCCAAATCCCTTGAGTCTTATGCAGGAGGTAATCCCACGATCCAATGTCAGCATAATCCCCCCAAGACAGCTTAAATATTTGTAGTTCTTTCTTAAATCAAGAAATCCCTTGAGGTTTATACCAATCCCAATTTAAAAAATGACTTGACCTGAAAACCCTGGAGGAATGTTTGAAAGAGGTTGTCTTGCCTCTGGCTTCTTGGCCAACTTGCTCTAATAAGACATGAATAAGATATACAAGGCCCTAATTTATAATATGATATGAAAATTATACATCCAGTGAAAGGCTAGGGGGAAAAAATAAGGGATGGCAATGGTGATAGAGACAGCATTTATTGTGATTACTAGAAGGGGCCCTCAGTGGGCTGGGATTATTGTACTTTAAGTGAAATTGATTTTGTTCATGATTTGATTTTAATCTAGTTTAGATGAATCAAATTCTACAAGGAACAGATATTTAATTTAGTACATTAGGATGAAAAGGACATCAGTTCAGAGAAGTTTAATGCGTATGATGTGATAAAAGCAGTATCTGATTATGAGAGGGTTTTTTTTTTATAATAATTCCTTGTTATTTCAGTATTTCTTGAATATATTTTTTCTCTGCATAATGTTTTTATTAAATCCAGCCAAGATTCTAGTCTCTTTAATGATATTTAGGCTGATTGCCTGAGCTAAAACAATAATAATAAAAAAAATTGGAGGAGGGAAGGGAAGAAGACAGAATTCCAGACTTACACACTGATTTTTGCTAGATATCTGCAGTTGGAACAAACAGAAGATCCTTGCTTGCCTCCTGGGTACTTGCTGCAGGCAAACTCCTTTGCAGAACGAGTCATAGCTGTCTTGTTACAGACTGCAGTTGTAAACAGAAAGTCTGTAGAAACCAATCTCCTGCAATTTTCCAGTCTACTGTTTTCTAATCTAGGGGAGTTGGAATGCTTTGCAATTTGGAAGTTGGTTGCTGTTGAAGAGAGGTCTCCTACACTTCAACAGTCAGTACCAGATGGATCTGTTTTCTTAGCTTAACACCAGAGTTTCTGATAGCCATCCGTGCAGAGAATGCAGACAAAAAAAAGTTCAGATAGTGTATCTGAAAAAGAAACTCAACTTTCTTTTTCTTATACAATAATTTATGTGAAAAATTTCCTTCTTTCTCTCTTACTTGGCATCCAATTCAGAGGGTTCTTGTAGGGTAAGAAGGAAATACTCTTGATTCTCTGGCTTCCTTACACTTTCTTAGCACATTTCTTTAGGTTGTTACAGATTAATCAGAGTTTTCTCATTGAGAAACGTTTCTGTTTAGATGTCTAATGTCTAATCTTTTATGTGCTTGGGGAAAAGTTAGTTGTGGTGGAAGGGACTTTTGATTATAATCCAGATTCACAAAGATCTGCATGTGTCACGGTCATCTGCATGGGAAAATAAGGAAAACAAATAATGAAGGAGAAATCTTACATCCTAGATGCAGGGCAGGACTTGGCAGAAAAGCATTTTAATACATCAGTCTGGAAACACTTGATTGTATGTCACCTAGCTGTGCTTGCTTGTCTTAAAACAAATTAGAAGTGCTTTTGCCCTCTTTCAAAAAAAAAATATGTTTAAGATTTTTCATTTGCTGAAGTGCTTCACAGAAAAAAAAAGCAAGAACAACAAGAACAAAAAAAAAAAAGAAAAAAAGAAAAACAGAAAGCAATTGTATAGATTTCACAGACTGTCCAGAGGATGGGACCTTCCCTTACAGTGCTTAAACCTAATTGTATCTATCTTAGGCTAAAATGCATCCTTCTTTAACTTCCCCTTCTGTATTATTGGGGAAACTGTGGATAATTGTCAGATGCCTCCTGTTTGGAGGCAAAATATACGGTGCAGGAATCTCTAGAAAGGAGTTCACATTTATGTAAATGAAATTAAGATTTTCAAGAAGTGCATGCTGTCTGTAAAGAAAGCATTGGGTATCCCTCCTTACTACACTGTTTTTAAGCTAGTGCCTATTAGCTATTGCTGTGGTCCCAGCACTGTGGTCACTGCAGTTCACTATCAGAGGCTAAGAGGAACTGTAAGAAGCATTTGAAGGACAGTGTGGTCTGGCATGATAGAGAGACAGTTTCCCTTTCTGGTTTGTAGGGTAGGTTCTTTTTTTGAATATCCAGTAAATAGCAATCCCTGCAAGTCTGATGAATCAGCACAAGTAGAAGTTTTATATTTTATTATCTTATACACATACTGTGCCAATGAGTAGGTGTATTGTTTCTTTCTGTCCTTAAATGCATACTTGCTGTAAGCAACAACTGTAATGTGAGCATGCTATTTTAAAGCATTGAAAGTATATACATTTTTTTTTTTTTTTCTGTTGTTGATCAGTTGGCATGGGAAAATAAGACTACATTTTTTTGGATCACATGAATTTCACATGGTATTCGAATGAAGGAGTGTTAGATATGGTAAGGGACAGAGCACTGAGTTTAGTTCATGTTGTATCAAAAATCTTGGACTTCTACCACCTGCAACAACTATAGTTTCACTCCATCTCTTTCTTTTGCCTTGTAATGCTGGGAGTAATGAGAATTTTGTTGTCATTACTGACTGTAAGTCCTGTACTGAGATTACATCTGTTCATTTAGCTGGAGATTTTCAGGGACTTGCAAAAATTGATTTCCGTACTTTGGTCCCTCCATTTTGTGGTTTCAACTCAATGAGCAGTCTTCAGTAAAAAAAGATTGCACTCTTACATTTATCTAAAAACAAACAAACAAACAAATAAACAAAAAACCTAGAACATTTAAAGCTAGAGAATCATATTTTCTTTACACGGAAATGCGTTTCTAATTTGCTGAATGCTTTAAAGCAATGTGTTTTATATTGAAATGCTAACCAGTATTTCTTTAAGAAGAGAAGCGTAGAAGGGAACAAAATAAACACTCAAATCTGGACATTGCATTGATTAAATAAACTAATCTATTGTAATTAAAAGCTTGAGTATATTCTTATTTTTATAGTATTGTATTTCCTCGCTCATGCAGGGCTTTAAACTGCTTAAAACCATGAAAGGCTACATTCAATGTCACAGATGCATGCAGGAGAATGCAAACGGCATGACATGTACTTGTCAGTGTCAGCTGAGAAATGAATTGGCATGGATTGTTCAGTGGAACAATAAAAGAGGTGGTGTCTCTGGGACAATAGCTTTAGCTGGCAGAGCAGATGGACCGTAGCCTGGGAGATCTAACTAATCCTCTGTCAGAACAATGAACAAGAGTTTACACTTTAGTTGGCTACACTATAGTGAAGTAAAACAGAAATGTGTGTATATCAGTAATTCTGAGCGAGATCCATCAAGTGCAATAATTTTGCCTGCAAAGACTGCTTGAAATTTTAAAGAACTTGTGAGTGTATCAGCATAGATATTCACAGGAAATCCAGAAAATTTACCTCTGTGAACAAGCTCTTGAGTCTGAAGTGATAACACAATTTTTGAATAAGGAATTTTCCACTAAAAGTTCCTTATAACTTCTCTACATTCAAATTGTCTGACATTCTCCTTTACCAACGTCTGCCTAGGCTCAAATTTTGGAATATATCTGGAGAACAGTGAAACACAAAATACACTGTTACACCCTTATCTGCATAATAATAATAATAATAATAATAATAACAACAATAATAATAATAATAATAAAAGTTTCTCTGTTTATTGGAAGAAAATTAGTCTCTCTGCATTTTAGAAAATGAGATTGGAATGTATCTTTTGCTCATTCTTTGGGTGAAGCGCCCACATTCAGTCCACTCACAAGCACTGCAAAATAACTCAATTTGCCCTGGCTTGGTAAGAACATTTGGCAGCTAAGGTCTATGATTTGTGTCTGAATTGAGCTTGTTTTGTGTCTCAGAAATCAGTGATGTGATCTGACTGCAGACGACTCAACCGTAAATGGAAATACCCATGTATACCAGGGTGAGCAGCCCTTTTCTTGCTCTGTGGTCCTCGCTCTTTGTCTGCATAGGGAGGTTCTCTTCGTTGTTTTCTTTATTTGTCCACTTGATGTCTAAACAGAACTGAGAATTAAAGTCCAGTTTGGTTGCAGTGAGGTGAGGAACAGGCATAGAATATGAAACAGGAGCAAGAAGTAAGAGATGGAAGGATCCACCTGAGGGGCAGAGGGTGGCACGTGAGTGCTGCTGCAGCTAGGTAGAGATGTGAGCATTGGAAGTAATAGCAAAGATGATAAATGATATTGGCAAGATAAAAAGGGCATATGAAACTCGAAAGCTGTGGCAGAGACTGGAGAAGAACAGTAGCCGAGGAAAATGTAGGAAATTGATGAGAAATAAAAACATGTAGTTGGAGAGAGTTGGAGAATATTCATGAGGGCTTTCTGGAAGTTTAGATACTTAATTCTGTGGGGTCTGTAGAGTCAGTCAGATACCTTCAGTGAGAAATTCAAATCAACTGTCTGTGCTAGACGTATGAATTCACCCTCTTCGTTATCTGGAAAAGGAATTTAGAAAAGAGTGACAAGTGACTTAAACAAAGTTTTCATTTATGTTAAGGCTTGCTCACTGCACGATTCTTCTGATCTCTGTGACAGCCTGCAATGCTCAAATTCTGATGTACAGGATTCCCCACACTCATTACTGCAGCCAAGACCAGTGGGGATTCTGTTCTGGGCATGTGGGACGCTTCACAGCCCCAGCCACAGAAAAAGCAGGACCTGGAGCTCTGAAGTTTATTTCAAAATTCTATATTTTGGTTTCAGCAGGTGCACATCAAATTTCCTTCATACACCATGCCTGGCAACGTTACTCTACAGTGCAGTGATGTTGTGTGGATAATTGTGATATTTCGAAGAAACAACAAAGCTATAATGGGAGAAGCAAGAACCCTTCAAGAGTTAACATTTTCGTTTTTAGTCATGATAGGAACAACATACGCTGGTAGATAGGAATGGGGATCATAATATGCCCTGCATAATCCATGATGAGATGGTTTTGGATCTGCTCTGAAAGCTAGATGCTCACAAATCCATGGGGTTGGATGGATTGCACCCTAGAGTGCTGAGGGAATTCGGGATGTGGTTGCCAAGCCACACTCCATCATTCTTAGTCCTGGCTATCTGGGGATGTCCCGCTGGACTGGAGACTGGCAAACGTGACATCCATCTTCAAAAAGGGCTGGAAAGATGATCCTGGTAGCTACAGACCTATCAGTCTCACCTTCTTGCCGGGGGCAGTTATGGAACGGATAATCTCAGGAGCCATCATGGACCAGTTAAAGGTCAACCATGGGATCAGGCTCAGTCAGCATGGGTTTACGAATGATAGATCCTGCTTGACAAACCTGATTTCATTCTATGACAAGGTGACCCGCTTAGTGGATGAGGGTAAGGCTGTTGATGTGGTCTACCTAGACTTCAGTAAAGCCTTTGACACTGTCCCCCACAACAACTGACTGCCCACAGTTTGGATGGGTGTACACTCCTCTGGGTGAAACACTGGATGGATTGCCAGGTCCAAAGATTCGTGGCTAGTGGAGTTAAATCCAATTGGTGACTGGTCATGAGTGGTGTCCCCCAGGGCTCAGTACTGGGGGCCACCCCTATTCAACATCATTATCAGAGATCTCGATAAGGGGATTGAGTGCATCCTCAGTAAGTTTGCAGACAACACCAAGTACAGAGGGAGTGTTGATCTGCCTGAGGGGAGAAAGGCACTACAGAGGAGCCTGGACAGAATGGATCGAAGGTTAACTGTATGAGTTTCAATAGGCCCAAGTGTTGGGTTCTGCATTTTGGTCACAACAACCCCAGGCGACCCTACAGGCTTGGGGAGGAGTGGCTGGAAAGCTGTCTGATGGAAAATTAACTTGGTCTACTGATGGACAGTCAGCTGAATATGAGCCAGCAGTGTGCCCAGGTGGCCAAGAAGGCCAGTGGCATCCTGGCTTGTATCAGAAATGGTGTGGTAAGCAGGACTAGGGAAGTAATTCTGCCACTGTACTCAGCATTGATGAGGCTTCACCTCGAGTACTGTGATCAGTTTTGGGCACCTCAGTACAGAAAGGACATTGAGGTGCTGGAGCAGGTCCAAAGAAGGACAACGAGGTTTGTGAAGGGCTTGGAGAATAAGCCCTACAAGTAGTGACTGAAGAAACTCTGGTATGCTTAGGTTGTGGTTGAACTCAATGATCTTTAAGGTCTTTTCCAACCTGAGCAATTCTATGATTCTATGAACATGCTGGAAAGAGTGTACGGTGCATTTACTGAATACTAAATATGAAGTATATAAGAACTGCTATTTTACAAGCAATGTCTAATCTATGCAATCAATGAGAAGAAATAGCTAATGTCGTCTGACAGTATAGATAAAGGAAAAGAAAACACAGCAGTTGTTGTTTTGGCATTCCCTAATTTCTGGTAACCTGATTTCATGGTGTTAATGTTCTGTTGTATTATTTCAGCAGTACAGCTTTCCCCAGTGTTCAGGCTACCTACTCACTCTCTTTATTTATTAAGTTTTTCTTGGAGAAAAAAGAAGCAAAAAAAAAAAAAATCAAAAAATTGCATGCTTGCTGGGAAGGAGTTAAATAACACAAGCCTTTCAAGCCTTTTTTTTCTACTTTGTTAATCTGGACACAGTGTTAGATTCAGAATTGCCTACAAGGTTATCTACCCTGTTAAAGCTCAGAAGAATTTTCAATGATGCTCATTTGTAGTAATACCTGTTGGGGGAAAGAAAGAGCTTGTGCAATTACAACATCTCTTATAGCCATTGCTTATCAGTGTCTGCCTCTGAGTCAGGAAGCCTTTTCTGGCTTGAGCAGCACATTGAAGAATGGCTCCACTGCCAGCAAAATGGAAACTCAAAACAAGATTGAGTTTAAATCCACAGCTGGGACTTGAACACTTGGCACCAGAGATCATAAGGTCATTGCCGTAAGACAGAGAACATTCATGCATAGTGTGTAAGAAACACATCGGTTTGCCAATCCTCACTGCAGATTTTCACTGGCTTGTGTATAATGTCCAATAGATTCCCATCTTCCTAACCTGCTGAAAACAAACAAACCAAATCTGCGTGAATTTTTTCCCCTTTCTATGGCCAGACAAAAGTATTTAACTGCAGTTATTTCATTATTGGAGTTGTTGCTTCCAACAAAATAGTTCAAAATAGATTTTAATATGCTTTTGACAAAAGATACACGGTGTCCTATGATATATGATTAAATTGCTCAGGATATCAAAGCTCACACAACTGAAGATGATTTTTCTGTTGTTGTTGTTGTTTTGCTTTGTTTTCTTTTCTAAAACATTGTTTGGAGTTGGTGTGTCTTTTAATGTTTTGCATATTCAGCAATACATAACCACTGAAGTTAGTAAAAACTTAAATTCAGAAAAATAAACACAGATTGTTTACAAAAGTAAGGCTTTATTAATAAATAGATGGAGTATCACATATTTTCATTTCTCTATTTATTCAACATTAGGTATGTTAGCTTGCACAGTTCTTGGTAAATTCAGATGACCAAAAGGGAAAGTGCTTCTTTGTAAAAAGCTAGTGTGACCTCTGGAACTAGAGTACATATTAATCTTACAGCCAATAAACTTGCCTGAAAAGTACATAAAATGCATTTTAATAGAATCAGAGGTAATTGTTTCTTGCTGTGAAAGAAAGATGAAAGATTCACTGAGATAGAAAGCAGAAATCAGCCTGGTTTCAAGGACTTAGGGTAAAACTTGATACTGTACAGAAGAAAATAGGCACAGAGACAGATTTGGGAACCCGTGGAGGACTGAATCTTCAGGAATTCCAGTGCATGCAAGAATTATTAAATGAGAAATAAAAGCATTGATTTGTCATTCTTTAATTTTTTTTTTTTTTTTGTAAATTTTGCAATTACTAATGTAGTAGTCTCCTACACATTTAATATGTTTTGTCTTTCCCCTAATAAATAGACAAATTTGTCAGAGATTAGATGTATTTTCAGCTATACTTTTAGACAGCAGAGAGTCCTCACAAGGGAGAGCTTCTGAATTCCCTAAGCTTTGAAAAACAGAGCTCACACAGGATAATTGAAGTGCCAGACATAAAGCCATATTAAACTGGGTTTCGAAGATTAAGCTGCTCACAGACATCCATGCACTGTATAAAAACTAACAAGACAAGCAACTGGTATTCAAAATTTTGCTTCCAAATAACATGACTGATTGTTTTATTTATGGTAAATGACGTAAAACTAAGAGCAAATAATACAAATAATGTACAGCAAAGACTGCCTCAATATCTGAAGAAAAACATCAGAGCTACAAAAGGTAGAGTTGAAACTTCTAGCATTTGACTTAAATAGTCGTTACCATTGTGAACTAATAGACAAAGAACTTCAAATTTGATAACCTAATGATTTGGAAAAAAATAAAAAATCCATCTAAACTGGATGAAAACTAAACACCATTTACAACTTGCTGAGTCAAAACTTAATAAATAAATAAACAAATATATATATATATATATATATTTGCTTTTAAATTTTAAATGTGTTTTAATGTGCATAGTGTTTTGGATTTAAACAGGTTCCCCAAAGTTGCTCATTGAAGCTAGTATTCTTGACAATCCAGCAACTTCTATTTAGTGATCAGCTGCTTTGGGTTTCAAAGCAGCTGATCACTAAACAGAAGTTTAATTTGGGGTTTTTCAGATCTGTGGCTCTGGTAGGAATTGCAATTTTTGAGGTTGTCCTCCTTGCAGAATGAGAGATAAATACAGAGAGAATTGGACCGCTCAGCGCTTTTGGTCTCCAGGCATCCTCACAAAGCACCCCTGGCATGACTAACAGCCCTGATGGGAGTGCTTAAAACTCCCTTTCACATTTATCAGCAGTTCATCAATTGCAGCAAGCATGAACCCAAATATTTTTTAGTGTCAGTGAACACACAGTCAGAGGAGCTTCGCAGGGAAACTGAATAGAACTTGCAGTAATAAGGAAAAAAGTCACTTTTCTGTCATTTTGGTTATTTATTTATTTATTTATTTATTTATTTATTTATTTATTTATTTAGTGTAGTCTTCTTAACCTGCCTTAACAAAGCTTCCCATCAAATCCCAGATTTTTCAAGGTGTTGACAGTTTACAGGCTGGTCCAGCCTGGTTCTGTGACTAGTGGGGTGGAGGGAATTAGCAAAATCCAGACCTCTGGAAAAGGGAAACAGGGGATCCCAAAATAATTGAAAAAAACAGGGGCAATGACCTGAGGAGAAAGAAACTGATTTACTAAATAAACTCTTGTTGAGTTGCAGGGAGGAGAGCCTGGTGAAGAAGAGCACATCAGGTGACTTTGCCAGGGGTTGTATCTCCTCTCTGACTGCAACGCTCCCTGCGTCATGTAGTTCTCTTCCAGACAGGTGCCCAGAACTGGAGCATTAACACTTTAACTCCCAGTGCACTACGTGATGTTATGATGTGGAATACCGATAACAAAAAATCGTAAAACCATGACATTCCACCCATTATTCTACATCACTACATCATGCTTAATATATACAAACAAACTATAATTACTAAACATGAAACACACACATATACGTATACATTTAATTACTGACTGCACTTCCCCAGTATCAAATTTCCTTGTGGTACACATTGAACATCCCCATTTTTCTGCGTCACTCACCAAGTGGACCCAGGTTCTTGGACAAAAACAATTCCACATTGAGGTTTGCCCTTCCCAGAGCTGGAAAGACCCAAACTGTTTTTCCTAACATGTTCTTTACATGTACTACAGGGACCTTATCTCCCTTGACAGTATGCAGGAGCTGGCAGAACCATCGCAATTGATGGATCCTCAAGTGTTGACCAACCAGGTGGCTTCTGCCAAATGCTTCTCCCAATGCTTAAATGTTCTGCCACCCATTGCTTTCAACAGGGCTTTTAACAACCCATTGTAGTGTTCAATTTTACCAGAAGCTGGTGCATGATAGGGGATATGGTAAATCCACTCGATGCCATGATCTTTGGCCCAAGTATTTACAAGAGAATTTTTGAAATGAGTCCCATTATCTGACTCAATTCTTTCTGGAGTACCATGTTGCCACAGGACTTGTTTCTCAAGACCTGTGTTTCGGGCGGTAGCATGGGCTACTGCATATGTTTCAAGCCACTCAGTGGTTGCCTCCACCATAGTAAGCACATAACACCACTGCGAGATTGTGGCAAGGTTATATAATCAACCTGCCATGCCTCCCCATATTTATATTTTTGTCATTGCCCTTCCACCCAGAGAGGTTTCATCCTCTCGGCTTGTTTAATTATGGTACATGTTTCATAGTCATGAATAATCTGTGCAACAGTGTCCATAGTTAAGTCCACCCCTTGGTCTCTAGCCCATTTGTATGTTGCGTCTCTTCCTTGATGGCCCGAGGCTTCACGGGCCCACCGAGCTAGAAATAATTCACTCTTGTGTTGCCAGTCCAAGTTTATTTGAGCCACCTTAACTCTGGCAGCTCAATCTACCTGATGGTTATTTTGTTATTCTTTAGTAGCCCGACTCTTCGGCACATGAGCATCTACATGGTGCGCCTTTATATCCATATTCTTTATTCGGGCACCAATATCTTTCCACAGTTCAGCAGCCCAAATAGGTTTACCCCCTCTTTGGCAGTTGTTTTGGTCCCACTGCTGTAACCACCCACATAAGGCATTTGCCACCATCCATGAGTCAGTGTAAAGATAGAGCATTGGCCACCTCTCCTATTCAGCAACATCTAAGGCCATTTGGACAGCCTTTACCTCTGCAAATGAAGGCTTGATTCTCCTTTCCCTTCAGTGGCCTCTGCAACTTGTTGTGTGGGGATCCACACAGCAGCTTTCCACCAGTGATGCTTCCCCACGATATGACATGATCCATCTGTGAACAAGACATATTTCTTTTCATTTTCTGGTAGTTCATTGTATGGTGGGGCCTCTTTAGCTTGCAATACCTCTTCTGCTGGTGATGTTCCAAACTTTTTACCTTCAGGCCAGTCCATGATCATCTCTAAAATTCCTGGACGACTGAGGTTCCCCATGTGAGCTCGTTGTGTAATCAGTGCAATCCACTTGCTCCAAGTGGTATCAAAAGCACAATGGGTGGAGGGAACCCTTCCCTTGAACATCCAGTTCAGCACTGGCAGTTGAGGTGCTAGAAGGAGCTGCATTTCAGTACCGACTACTTTGGAAGCAGCCCAAACCCCCTCGTACACAGTTAAGATATCCTTTTCATTTGGAGTGTAGCACTCTTTAGACCCCCTGTACACTGCACTCCAGAATCCCAGGGGTCAGTCTCAGGTCCCTCCTGAGGCTTTTTGCCACAAACTCGAAGTGAGACCTTTCTCTCCAGAATCAGTGTAGAGAATGTTCTTTACATCCTGTACTGTCCATACTGGCCCCAGGGCCACAGCACGGGCTATCTCCTGCTTAATCTGCTTAAATGCCTGCTACCGCTCGGGACCCCACACAAAATTATATTTCTTCCAAGTCACCTGATAGAGGGGGCTTACAATGAGGCTGTAGTTTGGAATATGCATTCTCCAAAAACCCACTGCACCCAGAAAAGATTGTGTCTCTTTCTTATTAATGGGCGGAGACATGGCAGTGATTTTGTTGATCACATCTGCCGGGATGTGATGATGGCCATCTTGCCACTTTATCCCTAGGAACTGAATTTCCTGGGCAGGTTCTTTCACTTTGCTTCGCTTAATAGCAAAACCAGCACGCAGAAGGATCTGGATTATTTGCTCTCCTTTCTCAGAAATTTCCTTTGCTGTGTTCCCCACACAGTAATGTGATCAATGCACTTTAAGTGCTCAGGAACTCCACCCTGTTCCAGTGTAGATTGGATCTACCCATGGCAAATGGGCTGCCTTTCCACCCCTGGGGCAAACAATTTCAGGTATATTGAATGCCTCTTTAGATGAAAGCAAATTCTGGCCTAGATTCTTTGGCCAAAGGAATGGAGAAAAAGGCATTAGCAATGTTACTGGTGGCATACCTCTTGGCTGCTTTTGACTCCAGTTCATACTGGAGTTCTAGCATATCCGGTACAGCAGCACTCAGGGGGGGTATGACTTCATTCAGGCCATGGTAGTCCACCGTCAACCCCTATTCTCCACTGGCTAAAGCTCATCGGCCATATGGCACTACTAAAAGGTGAGTGAGTTTTGCTTATCACTCCCTGACTCTATAGTTGACCAAATGGAGAGCTAGTTATGAATGAAAGGATTCTAGTTATTAATGGAGAGCAAAGAATCCCTGTTGGTGCGGTACTATTGTCTGTGCACCATTTTTGTATCAATCCGTACCTGTTGCCTTTTCACTCATAGCAACCCCACCACAAACAGATCTTCTGACAGACCAGGCAAAACAGACAACTGCTTAACATCATCTGTGTCTATAGCAGCTATTCCAAAGGCCCATCGATATCCTTTGGAATCCTAAATACCCACTTTTGAGGAAATCAATACCAAGTATACATGGAACCCCTAGGCTGGTCTCAATAGGGTGCTTTTGCCTGTCTTTACCAGTGAGGCTTATCTCAGCCTCCAACACAGTCAGCTCTTGGGAACCCCCAGTCACCCCATGAATATAAATTAGTTCTGTCCATTGGTGACTCCAGGGCATTAGAGTGCACTGTGCACCAGTGTCCACGAGGGCCTTGTATTTCTGTGGTCTGATGTGCCAGACCATCTAATCCACACAGTCCAATAAACTCTGTTATCCCTTTCCCCCCACCGGCTGAGGGCAGCGCCCCTCTATTTGTTATCTCCATTTTTCTTAAGGCTATTGCTGTGTCCCGCAGCAACTGGAGTAGTCACCTTTTTGGAGAAGTTCACCTTGGTGGTTAATTTTTCTTGTAATTCTTTTACCTGTGCTTGAAGTGCAGGAGTAGGTTGTTTATGCCACTTCTTCATATCTTCATATGGTCACGTAGGTAATGCCACAAGGCAAAACGTGACATAGTCTTATTGTTGTCACTTGCTCAAGCAAGAGGATGTCTTCGATAGCTGAGACATTGGATGACACCAGCTGGGAGGAAACCAAGTTGATCAGCCTCTCCAGCAGGCTGTTTTGGGAATTCTGGTCCCTATTGGATGTATCTGTTACCACCATGGATCCATCAGCATTAGGCATTGTTGACAGTTTGTCTATTATATCTTCTTGTTTGCTCTCCATTCTGTTCAGCTTTTCAGCTACCTTTACAATGGCTGAAACACTTAAAAGTAACTCAAAGTCTTGAAGTTTATTAATCAGTTCATTTATAAGGGGTCTTCTTTCTCCTCTGCCATACATTGCTGCAAATGTACTGGTGTACCTTTCTGGTGCAGTCTTTGTGAATGTACGCCACATGTTTGGTGTACACCTGGCTCTCTCAGGATCATGCTCTTGGTCTGGCTCATCAGGAGTGAAATCGGGGCTATGTAGCATCTCCACCACAGCGTATTCTCTCAAATAACGGATGCCTTTTTCTATATCAGTCCATTTCTTTTTCTCAGGCATCAGATCATCTTTGAAGGGGTATCTTTCTTTTGCAGATAACAACATCCGCTTCCAGCGGGTGAAGGCCTGGTTCTGGCATGTACCAATGCCTCTGTCAATGGCTGAGTCCCTAGCAATGCCACCCAGTTGGTGAGCTTCTCTACTATCTAGCCACACACTGTTGGCCCCATTGTCCCAGCATCGAATAACCAAGTAGCAATAGGCTCATTTGGGTGACGTGAGAAGTCTTTTCTCAGACTTCAAATTTCATTGATTTTCAGAGATCGATCAACAGTGGTAACAATATCTTGCTCACCTCTTACTCTTTCAGGACTTCTTGTTGCCCTTGTAGGCGTTGGTGACCGTGG